>NW_026267176.1:640391-641197 GCF_000697945.3 Frankliniella occidentalis
ACCCCACCCGCCCCCTGTATGGCTGATATAGTTTTTTCCCTGGAAAATTTGGATCGCATTCCAAACAGTAGAAGGAGACGGAAAAGCCCAACACGAACGTGTATGTATTGGAGCATGGTCAGCCGGCCGGCTGGGGTCTCCCCAGCACACCCAGCCCAGCCTCGCCTCGCCCCGCCGGGGTCGGGCAAACAATGTCACCGGACCGAGCAAGGCAACGGGTTAGAGGGAAGGGAGTGGGGCTGACTCGATGGTATCTCTCTCATTCCCTTCCACTTCTCTGTCTTTCTCTCCCTTCTCCGTTTTGCTTCACCAATTGCCCCTTTAGCATCTATCCTACGACAACCGCATCTCAGAAGGCTTTCCCAACACTAGAACATTCATCTCATTCCATCGGATTCACCTTTAGCATCATCCGCCTCCGCCGGGTGCCGCCCTGCCGCTCCGCGGTACCGCCACTTTGTTTACCAGAGGGGCCGTGTTATCACACCACGCCATCCACTGTAAATCGCATAATAATAATAGTTCCGTATAGTCCCCAACACCCCGCGGCCTCGCTCTAGTTGCAAGTGCGTAGAGGTCATGTGCTAATTATTGGCAGTTCTCGCGCGCGTGCGTGTGTTTGTGTGTGCGTGTGAGCAGAAGTGTGTGAGTGTGTGTGTGTCTCAAACCAATAAGGGGCTGACACCTTCGTGCGGCCCGGCACTGGTACTGATAAGCCGCGCTCATCCTCCTCCCCGCATCTGTGACAGTGTCTAGACGCGTGGGGCGTGGCGGCGTGGCGCGGTGGGGCGCGGCGGAGCGGGGTG
>NW_026267176.1:641247-643628 GCF_000697945.3 Frankliniella occidentalis
GGGGGGGGTAGGCCCAAGCAGAGGTCGGCGCACGGCGGTTTGCGGCGGGGACGCTCCTAGGCTGCTGATCTCAGGTGACAATCAGATCGTTGAGTCAACCGAGGGGGTTAGGTGGTTTGGGTACCAAGTCTCCACTTTATGGGCTTGGGGCAACCCACCCGGCTCTGGGTGCGAACTGAGGGAGTCAACCCGACCCGGCGAGGGCAACCACAACACCGCCTTTGTAGGAATCAGTTCGAACAAAGAGCGCTGTGGGTACTATTCCTGCACCAATGCACTAGAAGCATTGTTCAGCATTGAAAAGCAATGGATCTAAGTCCTACCTTTAAAAGGCACTTAAGGTTTTAGTGCCTACACAAATGCACTAAAGCTGATAGAGGCACTAACTTTTAGAACGCTTACGGCTATTAGCGCCTGATTGATAATGGGACTTAGCTGAAGATTTCTTATGCACCTCAGGAAAATCCAGAAAGTACGTCCGTCATTCGCCGTTACAGACATGCGAAGCTCAGCCTCTGCCAGCTAAGCTCTCATAACGCCTGGCAGGTAGGCAACATCTTGTATGCCATACATGCGTGTACTGCGGGGAGGCATACCCAGAGTCTCGCAGGCGCCCCAGCCCCCGTAAATTTGTCGAATGAATCTGAGAAAAACGGACGTATCTTCTGGTCAATCCCTTAGCACTTTTGTTTTTCTACTACGAAGATGAGACACGGCAGTAGGACTCCCGCCATTAACTGCTTAGTTTCTCAAAGCCATTGACACTACAACGGGCAAAGTCCTCTGCGGGACAAGGGTGCGCTCCTAGGTGTCACATAATCGGACATCTTCGAGAGCTCCCCCAATGCGACCCAGGCGTAACCGCCCCGCTCAACAAAGGACAACCTAGACCCGGGCCGGGGACACACAGTCACAACACAAAGCGAATCCGCTTAAGGGCACACTGCGGAGCGTGCGCTGCGCCGAAGAAAAGATAGGTCGATGCTCCTCCCCTGGCCGATGACCATCCTAGATAAACTCACTCTGCTTTGACTTGCCAATCACCGCACCGAGCACCAAGCGCGCCACGCGAGCGCGCTGCTGCATCGGCGGGGTCATGTCAGCGGGCAAGAACGGCGCGGGCGCGGCTCCTTCGAAAAGCACCAGGCATTTGCATTGCCGGGCGTCGCGCGAGGCGGCCCGCCAGCTCCTCGCCGTTGGCAGACTAGGCTGGCCGTTGGGCATTGGGTATACTGTAAATCCTGGGTGTCCAACAGGTAGGCAACAAAGTTGCCTGACCCCCCAAAAAACTAGGTGACTTATGTCGACTACCTGCTGGACAGCTTGATGCATTTCCCAAGGTCTGGGCTATTAGACCCAAATGCACAGGGTATCAGTGGAGCATATCATATGCATAGGAGAGTGATTGGGGTGATATAAACAACAAGCAGAAAAGCCGCCCACTGATCGGACACATGAGGTGTCTAGATGTCAGACCTATATTACAGGCTGCCCAGTTGCGGGACACCAATGGTTAGGTGTGGGATAGTGATGGGAATAATACTGTGTCATCAGCATAGCACACTGTGCAGTGCCAGGGTGTCCAGCTATGAGACACATCTGCCTTGTGCCCAATGAGAAGACACATTCCCATACAGCATGAGTCTGGTGCTCATCAGGCCAGGCAGTGCCAGGTATGGCGAAATTAGTATGGTCTCTACACTGGTCGAGCATCACTGTGCAAATAAGTCGAGCATTTTGTGGTATTGGGTCGTTGGGGACTAACTCACCGACACTGGTGTTTTGTTGTGTCTTGCTGTGCCTGCCATAACCTCTTCTCGGCTCTATTATTGTTTAGAAAACAACACATTCAGAATGGGCGCGGGTGAATCCTGGCGCTTTCCTCCTGGCGTCGATAAGAGAGGACTGGTTGACGCACAAATTTGACACGTGACAATCTTCCTTTAGACACGAAAACGCAATACTTTTCAGTTTTTTTCACAACTCCACCAAAACGATAAAACAAAAGGCCGAGGGTGGCGCGCTCTAGCGGCGTCTCCGGTCCCAGTCCTCACTTTACACTTCACCTGCCCGGAAAAGAAAGGACCCCGAGTATCGCGGTGTAGCACGGCAATCTGTCAGTACCCCTCGATAGAAGGCACCCCCAGTACACTGAAGGCCAAACAATTTCCCCAACGCACTCAACGGACATTTCTGAAAACAGTACAGGGTTATTGGTTGGACTTCCCTCTAATCTATTCTTCTAATCTATTCCACCAAACATAAAGCACATTCATGAACTACCCGCTAAGTGATAGGCTGAGATCCACAATAAAATTTAGGGCACAAAACTTTTGATATGCTTTATTTCAAATTAGTTCGCCATATGTGTTTTTTTTTTT
>NW_026267176.1:644710-647357 GCF_000697945.3 Frankliniella occidentalis
GTGGGAGGGAAGGCCTGCGGCAGCGGCGTGACCGGCTCGTGTCGGCCGAAAGTTCATCCCATCTTCCTCTGAAACCCCCAGAAGGGCGCCCTGCCGCTCGCCTTGCCCCCGCGGCGGCGCTGGCGCTGGAGCCACAGGGGGTGCCGGGCCATTAGGAGCAGAGGCAATGACATGCGGCGCGGGGGCGGGCCGGTGTCGAGGTGGCGAGGAAAGTTTTACCCATAATAACAGTCGTGTTGTTGTCTGTCCCGGGTACGGGTACAATGTAATGGAGCCTCCGTCCGATAATAGAACTCGTAATGGCCAACAGGCCGGGGTGCGCGGCGCGGCGGCGCAGGTGTGCGGCGGCGGCAGAGAGTGGCGTTGACCGCGGTGACCACCGGCCTCGCCACCGGCCGACACCGGCCCGCGGCTGAGTCACCCAGTCACCCTGCCGCCGGCTGCAGGCCAAGACATAAGCCGGCCGGTGCGCGGCAGTCAACCTCACGTGAGTGGGGAGGGGGGGGGGCGTCACCTGCGGGCTATAAGTGTGCACCATTCATTGCGTAACAGGCAACAAAGCCACACATCACTAGCAGCCCCTCCGGCCTCCAGGCGTGGCGCGTGGCGAGGCGAGGCGGGGCGAGGCGAGGCGCGGTGGGGTGGGGCGGTACGCCCCGCGAGTCCGGCCGGTCCGATCGGCCAGGGCTCCGAGGCCGGCGCGTCGGAGAGACGCACGGCGGCGTCGTGTCGCAGTTTTTTCTACCGTCGCGTTGCGCTTCTTCCCCTCGTCGGCGTCGGCGGGCCGGGGCGCCGGGTGTGGCGGGGCGGGGCGGCCGGAGCACACACACATTAGCACACCTCCCAGAAGGGGCGGCGTGTTGTGTCTGCGCTGCGCGCCGTAACGAGCTGGTCGGTGACGTCGCGTCGCGCTCGGTGACGTCGGCGCGGTCCGGACCTGACGTCACCGCCCCACGGCGAGGCGGCGACGACGGCGCGCCGCCGCCGCTCCGGCCGCTCCGGCCGCTCCAGCGACGGCCGGAAAGAAAAAGAAAACAGACCGCGACGCGACTGTCCGGCGGGGCGTGGCGGCCCGGCGCGGCGCGGCCCGGCGCGGCGCGGCCTGCCTTCGCTCGGACGCGGCCCACGACGGCGGTGATGGCACGGCAGAGGCTCGCGCCGCCGCCCGCGGAGCTCAGCACAGCACAGCTCGGCTCGCGGCTGGGCCACGTTTTCCATGACCGTGTGAAAGCTTGCAAGTTGGTTTTTCTCTCTATCAGTGTCGGTTGGTTGTTGGCCCGCGGTCTCATGTCGGGGAACGTGCAGTCCGCGCTGCCGGGAGGAGGGGAGGGGGCTTTCGTTTTCTATGTCCGCTGGGCCGCGATGAGCGGGGACCAACTGCTTATCATCACCACGCGCCACACCACGAGGCAGGGTGGGGCGGGCGAGGCTGGGCGCGGCGTCACCCTGCAGCGCGCATTATTATTCGGCCCGAACTGCGCGTCGTCCTCGATGGGCGTCGCGACGCCACGCCGGTGTGGTTTTAGGAAATGACGCGCGTGTTGTCCCGACGCCGCTGCGGTGCCCGGGTGGATGGCGCCGATGGCGGATGGCGGAAGGCTCGATGACTGCTCCGTCCGGAAGGCGGCCGCGGCGGCCGGAGGACCCGCGCTGGACCCGCGCCGCGGAGCGGGCCAAGGCTGCGGCGATAGCCGGCCGATCTGATAGCGAGGCGCGGGCATCTATTTATTTACCTGCCGATCCGTCCGCCCTCGCCCGGGCCCAGGAACGCGACGAGCCGGCGAATTTTCGCGATTCGAGCCAATATTATTAGCACGCGGCACCGGAGAAAAAGAACAACGCGCGCGCGCCCCGAAAACCAGTTTGACGCGCACCGTTTTAGAAGAAGTTGTCGCGCGCGCACGGCGACGGGTTGTCTCTGCCGCGATCATCCCGGAGGCACTGCCGCCGGGCGGGGCCGGCGAGAGCGTGTGCGTGTGTGCGAGCGAGACAGAGCGAGAGGCGGCCGCGGGTAAAAGAAGGCGCCTCTCATAGCAACGCAGACCACAGCGCGTAATAGTCGCACACACACACACACACACAGACACACGCACGATGCCGAATGGATGTAGGTCGGCGCGTGGGCGCGAAGCCTTCTCCACGGCTATGGCGCGCTCAGTGTGCGGCTCATCTCTTCGCGCACCGCCTAAAAATAATCATCGGGAATTACGTGTCTTTACTGCTTGGTCAGGTGACAGCACAACACCTGCACCACGCGTATGAGTGTGTGCGTGAGTGTGTGTGTGTGTGTGTGTGTGTGTTTATGGCTCCTCATGACCCGCGGTACTGCTCCACTCGTTCCAATTGCACAAGTCAACGCCCCGCGTCCTTTCTCGTCACGTGTTTCTCCTCCCGCCTTCCTCATGCCGACCGTCCTTTTCTCCCCCCCCCCTCAACGCTTCTCTCGCTTTCTCTCTCCCTCTCCCCTCTCTTTCTCCTCTGGACCTCATATGACATGACATGCTTGCATGGCAAATTCCGCCGAGTGGAAGAGTTGGGGGGCCCCATGTGAGCCCGCGTGGCTCACGCCGATCCATTCAATTCAATCCCATCAAAGCGCGGGGAGAGTGGGGGGCGGGGAGGGGCGGTAAGCGGAGCACAGCCATTG
>NW_026267176.1:650422-657275 GCF_000697945.3 Frankliniella occidentalis
CGGGCGGTCGGGCAGGGTGCGGGAGGCGGGCGGTCAGGGGCGGATACCGTCCCGCCGGGCAGCGCGGCGCCGCGGGCCTGCATACCTGCCGGGCGCTCCGCCACCTCACGGCACGGCAGCGGCCCAGGCTTCCTTGGCAACAGACGGACAGAACGGACAGGCGGACGCACACAAGGGACAGACGGGCGCCAAACATCATGACATCCGGCCGAGCAGACAGCTGACTGACCCCCTTCCCCCACCTCCCCTCCGCTCGGCTCCGGACCGCAAGATAAGAGGGAAGGGTCGCGACTTACAAATCCCTGGTATTCGGCCTCGTATTATCTAGAGCTAGCGAGGGACCTGCTGAAAGGAGGCCCCGGGACTAATGCCAATGAGCCTGACGGATCCGAGGGTAGGGGCCTGTGGGCCTGCGGGTCGTCGTATGGAGTTGAGCCCGGCTGACGCTGACCTTACTGTTGCCCTTGTGTTGCAGGGTGCTGCCTTTGCCCGCGGTGACATCTCCGCCGGCGCCGTGTGCACGCCGTACCGGCCGCCCTGCTGCCGGCGCGGCTCGCTGCACGTGCTCATGCTGGTGTTCGAGCAGCGCCAGGGCGCGCCGCTGCGCGACGTGAGCCCCGTGTTCGCCGAGGACTGCATCCGCCTGTCCACCTGGCTGTCGCGCTTCGGCGGCTCGGCGCGCCGCATGGTCGTCTGCGAGGAGTTCCGCGCGCACGTGCAGCGCTCCCCGGAGGACGCCACCGACTCGGACGCCTGCTCGTCCAGCAGCGTCGAGCTGGAGATGCCGACCGTGTCCTTCCACAAGCTCGAGTCGCCCAAGCGGCCCAAGACGGCCACGACCGCCTTCGTGTTCAGCGAGCAGAACGGCTGGGTGCCGGTGTCTGCCAGCAGCCTGTCCACGAGCTGCGAGCGCAGGGGGCGGCCGCTGGACGAGTCGCCCTGCGTGTCGCCCAAGGAGTGCCCCAAGAGGATCAAGGTGTTCTAGAGACCTCGCCACTACCCCGCCCCGCCCCGCCCCGGGAGGCACATGTTTGTCTGTGCATTGTCTCCCGGCACGCGCCGCGGCCGCGCCCCGCCTCAATTGGAAGCCGCGCGCTTTCCATAAGTCGACGGCGCAGTGTCCAGTCTAGAGCAATCGGAACCTCTTACCCTACATCAGTATTCTCCTCAGCTCGGCTCTGGCTCGGCCCAGCTCGGCTCGGCTCGTCTCGGTCCAAGCCCCGGCTGGGGTCAGAGTTCGTGTCGGCGGTTGCCAACGCTCGCACTGGCCCATCGGCCCGCGGCCCGGCCACATCGTGGTCGGCCCGTGCTCACGCAGTTCACGCCTTTCTTGACGGTCAGTCAAGAAATTGAGCGCTGAACGTCGACCTCTTCCGGCCGGGAGGTCATCCTGCAAAGACAGACAAGTGATATCTCAATCTAGTCTCGAGTCGCAAACTGTCACAAAACGGTTGCCGTACTAATGTTACTATTACTACTACAATGTATTTTTTGTACTTTTTGTGCAACGGAGGGCAAGGGCCCCTCTTCCTCGCCTCCGTTTAGTCTAAGTCTTTACACCTATTTAGTATTTTGCTAAGTCTCTGTCTTCTGTTAGTGATTTTTGAGAAGGTCTATGATCTTGGCGTGTGTCTGTGCATTGTGCAAATGCTGTTGGCCGCAGATAGAGGCCGGTGGGCCGCCGAGTCCTCAGGCCGGCCTCAGGCAGGTGGATCAGACCGATATCGCTTTGATAAGGCGTAAGGAGGAATGCAGGCAGGTGGGAGGGGCAGAGCGACCTGGCCGTAGGGCTCTGCCCGGCCTGGCCCCCAGCCTCGGGTTGAAGCACCTCGGGGCCGCTCACCTCAGGGAAAGACGCCAGATCGCATTCAAATTTTAATTATAAAAAGCGCTCGGTTCAGTGGATTAAAACTGTATTTGTCTTTTTCTTTGAATCGGTAAAGTCACGGCATGAGTTTGCATTCATTTTGTCTGCCTCTGAGTTTCACGTTCTCATGATATCTCTGCGCCCTTCAAAGCCTCTCCAACTAATTCTAAGACAATCTTTTATCTACTTAAAAGACGGCTATACTGATCTCACCACTCTATGTGCCATAAGAGGTTTTTTGTGGGACTGATTGTATCTATCGTTCGTCACTGTTCTAAATTATGATTTTTTTTTTTTTAGAATTCTATCACATTGAAAAACTGTTGGAGATAGCTACGAGCGCACCTGTCACTTAATTTTTAGTATTGTGAGCCACAACATTGTGTATAGCACACCGTTATTATATGTGATTAAAATCAATCCTATGAATGTATATAAATGACTATGTATTTTTGTACAAACAGTGATTTTTATGGTCATTGACAATCAGTATTAATTTATTCATGGTACTTGTGATGATGTTTCCTACATTTGTTAACAAATTCTCAGTGACAAATTAAATAAAAATTTTGTCTACTTAAATTCTTGTTAGATTTATTTGTTCTAGACCAACCTGCAAATTCTACACTACTTGCACAAATATTTTGAAACATAGGAATCAACACGAGCTTTCGAAAACAAAAACGTGGAAGTCCACAAAAATTGAGACAACGTGCATGTTGTCCCTCTGTGGAGATGGCGTGATGTCCTGCACCGACACGAGGCTAGGTGTGCGAATCAGTTGCTAAGATTACTAGAGAGAGAGAGAGATGGCAAATGGCATTAAGAAATTTCCTGCTGGCGTATCGATAAAACGCCTCGTGCCCGTATCTATGAGTACACACAATCAACTCCAGCGACACCGCACCCCTGAGTTTGGTGACTCAAGCGTCTAGATGGGTCCTAAAGAAAGAGTAAACAAACAGATTATTGGCAGGCGGACAAAAGCATTTGCAAAAGGGCGAACAGTCTCGCCTCGCCCCGCTGCGCCTCTCCGCACCCCGCGCCCGGGCCGGACCGCGGACTGCGGCGGGCAGGCATCAATGATCGGTGACTCATGCACACAGATGAGGCAGCGGACATCTACGATCGACCACGACTGCTCCACGCAAAGCAGGGGTGGGTCCCAGAATCAGAATGCATACACGTCTCGAGAGGAGGGACCCGGCACGGCTCTGCTCGCGACCCCGCGGAGCTGACCGTTGCGCTGACTAGACCAGAGCGCTGCCCGCTGCACCGCGCTTTGAGTGGCTCGCTAGACATCGTTGTGGAGGCATGACTCTCATTGTGAAGGGGTGTAGCATCTGGCAGACAGCGAAATCGTGTACACACAATCAGCAACCTGTGGCTGACTCGTCTTATGACTTTTCGGGGGAGAGCACACTCTGATAAGTATGCAGTAGAATTTGGAACAATTTTGCTGACGTCTTTGTGTTGGCCTACAGGACCGATCTGGTCAACGTTAGTTGTGGTTGTTTTTTTTAAACCCGCCGGTATTCCATTTCCAGTGAAGACACTCGAGTATATCTGTTCGCCGTTTGGCGCGATCTGATCTAGCTGGGCGCAGAGTGTTCGCTTCCGCAGCGCAAGGTTCAAGACATACCCTTTCCGAAAAGCGGCTTATTACGTGTTTGCGTTATTTAAAGACGTCCCCAGTCACCTCCATATATTTATCACCTTCGATCACGCAAACTCAAGGTTGTGTGATCTTCAGCTCTATATTCAGTCACAAACTTCCGAGGTCATGGTAGCAGCGCGAAAAATCTCCTGTCTTGATCAGGACCCGCGAAGACTATGCCGAGAGAAACCACCTACTATGAGATCAGCGCCAAGGGGTCAGACACTAGCCAACTCGTTGAACACTCGTTCGCGCCCAACTCGCGTCTATTTTGGGAGTGGAGGGCCTCTCGATCAACGGACGGTGGCGAATTTCATCGCTAGTTATGCATTGAACTCTGCATTGTGAACAGCGGCGTCAGCGTCAGGCGCGGGCAGCAAGGGCAGAGCGTGCACAGCGGGCTGAGGGCGGATCCTTATTTATTCCCAGGAACCCATCGTCCTGTTCGCATTAATCCTCGATTATCCTTTGTAATCTTCCCGTCCGCACTCCGCAGTGCCCCCGTTGCCGCAATGAGCTGCACCAAAAACAAAGGCAATGAACAAGTTTGGGCAAAGGCGAGAGAATAACAGTCGAAAAACTTTCTGCTGAGAGATGCACATATCATTAGCAAAATTATAAGCGATAGAAGTATTCCATTATCATTTAGCCAATCAAAAGAGGTTCTGAAATACTCATCGTTCGATCCGAAGAGAATGTGCCTCTCGAGTCTAGTGAACCGAGAACAGAAATGTCAATCTGAACAGCTGGTCCCTTCGCGCCGGCTTCCTGTGTCCAGGAGGGCGGCGGCGCTGTATGATTCAGACTGTCGCGGGGGGTGGGTTGGTGGCGGCCTTGTCCTCGTGGCGGTGCGGGCCGCGGGGGGGAGGGCACCTCCGCCGGCGGAGCTGCGAGCTGCGATGCGCCGCGCGGAATGCGCCGGAAGCTATCTAATCTCCTCGGCCGGCCGCCGGCTGCATCGCCATCGCCTCCATGGAGTAATTGCAATCGCCCCTCCCGCGGCGCTGTCGCTCCATAACAGAGGGGTGGTCGTCGAGCTGCGCCTGGAAGCGACTCCGGCCAGGCGGCGGGCCGGGTCGGATTTGAACCTTATTGGCGAGGCGAGCAATGCTCAGGCAGTGATGATAGGGGTGTGTCAGTGTGCGGAGGCCGCGTGCCAGAGCGGAGCGGAGGCCGATACATATCTTTACGACATCAGGTGGCAGAAAGATGCCTCTGCGCATATACGACCTATGAGCAAAAAAGCTGTTATCCTTTCTGTTTTTTACTTCGCCCCGGTTGTCGTGTTTACGTTTTTGAATGAGCGGCGTTTTGAGCATTGCGGCCGCCCCGCCCCCCGCCGGGCCCAGCAGAGAGGCGCCCCGCTGAGCCAAGGCAAACGATTTGCCTAAGCCCCGCCGAGCCGGCAACAAAAAATATACACAGGGTCCTGGTGCGCACCCATTCATTGCTTTATGGCTGATAAGGCGCATATCGCCCTTCCCTGAACGCTGACAAACGAGGAATGCATTTTTCATCCTTGGGGTCAGCCCCGCCTCGTGCCGGTTACGTAACAGCCCGGGCCTGGGCGCTCGAGAAGCTTCAAGTTTTAGCGAACACACTGCGGGTGCGGGGCTGAGAGGCAGTGCTTGCTTTGTGCATTGCAAAATGACAAGCATCAGCCGACGTACGTACAGCCCCGGACCGGGCGCCCTCCACCGCACCCCCTCGCTCGCCGCCACCTCCCGCCCCAGGTGGCCGTGGGCCTAAACGGTTAAAGGTGGGCCGACGGAAGCGGTCAGGTGGCCCAGGTGCCCCAGGGGTGCGCGCTCGGGCCAGCCAGGCCGCCAGGCAGTCAACAACACCTGCGAGGGTTGGGGGTCTGATTAGTCACACATTCATTCCACATGTGTGCAACAAGTGCCTTCATTCATACAGTTTATAAGGTTCGAACCGAGGAGTTTGACGTATGGTTTAAAATATGAATACGTATCAATATCCTCTGAAAAAATAGTCAGAGCTTGTAGGACACTGACAGTCCTGACAGTCCCATGGATTTCTAAGTGCCCAAATGCTGCAACCGTGGGGCACGTTTCCGTTTCTACGTTTAGTTGGTAACAGCGGTGGTTCGTAACAAAAATTTCCACTGTTACTATCGCAAGGACAAACGACGTTGCATTTTCAGAGAAGGAAGGGGTTGTTGCTCTTCCAACTGGATCGCTCCTTTCTTTTTCTTGCCCCGGCCACCGATGGGGATCTGATGACGGCATGATACCTACTATCATGATGACGGGGCGTTCATCCCGCACGATCGACACACATATCTTCAAATGACACAACTGAAATCCTGCAGTCAAGAGGGATGTCGGTCTGTTGCCAGGCGCGGCGGCGGCGGCGGGCGGCGCTTGCTTCCCGTGCGGTCGGCCCCCTCGCGGGTTAGGGTCGGCGAGTCAGGTGCGTGACGGTCCTGCAGAGCGCCGCCCGGGCCGCCCGGGCCGCCCTGGCCCGGCATGCCAATGCCCTCCTGCTGGACCACGACGTGACGGCCGTCAGGTAGCCGGCCGGCCGCGGGCGCCCAGACCTGCGGCGCAGACTTGTGGCCCACACGGCAGACGAAATTAGGCGACTTGGTTCTTCGAAAGTCTAATATCGCCGCGCCCGGCCCGACCCGAACCACCCGGCCGGCCCATCGATACGGCCGGGTCGCGGTGGACTCTATTTAGGGCGGCGCGGCGGAGGACCCGACTAGATCCATGTCACTCCTGCCTACGCCTGCCTGTCCAAAATAACCGAATGGGCTAGTAAGGGCAGCTACCCTGTCTAAAACCTGGTTCAATCCTAGTCAACACAATATTTCCCCTGCAATGTGAAACACCCTCCAAGCAAATTTGGTGTGTTACACCAGAGGACATTCCCTTGCCAATTCAAGTCGTCCCTGGATTATCCCGGATTACCGGCGGATCACCCACGGATTACTCCCAGACTACTCCCGGATTACACCCAGATTGATCCAGGGTGAAGGTGGTCGGTAGCAGCGGGGATCTGAGAGAAAAGAAGGGGAAAAAGGAAATGGTCGCAAGTGCGGGCATCGCCATGCGCTCGAGACGGGCTGCCTACCATCCTGACCCATTCCCCGAAGCGGGTACGGAACGAACGCTGTTACAGGCTCCATAACCAGGGCGTTCTTTTTACAGTGAACGGCCAAACTGACATCTTCTGTTTTCCCGAAGACGAAAAAATTTAAGGTGGTCGAGTTGTTATGGGGCTGCCTTCCGACTGACGTCAAGCTGCCAGGTATGTTGAATGGGTGAATTCATTCTGGACCAGGACAGAGGCAGAACGTGCACGGG
>NW_026267176.1:657325-658037 GCF_000697945.3 Frankliniella occidentalis
CCATTGTGTATTAATTGCGTGGACTGAGCGAGAGCGCGGCGGGGCGCGGCGGGGCGCACCTCCACGACGGCCGCCCCGCCCAGCCCGCCGCGACGCGTGCGCGTGTCACCCAGAGGTATATCACCCAGCGGAAGATTTTCGTCGCGCCCTATCAGCAGGACAGGTGCGGTCCTTCGGGCTGGTCAGGGCCGTGTGCGGCGTGGTGCGGCGTGGCGCGGTGCGGTGCTTGCGGGAATAAGCGAACGGCCGCTATGTACTGCTCGAGTAGTGCAGTGCGCCGCTGCAGTGTTGGCGCGCTCAGTGACTTTGTACCGAGCTATCGCTCTGCGCTCCGCTCGGCCAGCTCAAACTGGAGCAGAGTCCGCCTGCACGGTCGCTGCCCCTCGCCCTGCCGGCGGCCCGGCACTGGGGCCCTATGGAACGCCCCCTCCTCCCCTCAAATCCCCTTCGGGCTTGGGCCGTGCTAAAAGCAGCGCGGGGGCGTGTGCAAAAAAATATCGTCTGAGAAGGTCGGCGCGCCGAAAATAGCGACGGGGCGACTCCTGTCATGAAAGGGATCGGCCGTGCGGGGCTTATCTAGAGGTTTGGGGGGGGGGGTCGTCTTTGTCCGACACAAACTCCGCGACAGAGCGTCTTCCATTGGGGCTCTCAATCCTCGACTCACTCGCTGCGGGAATGGGTGGAATCCAGAGGACATGCTAGGCGGAGGCGG
>NW_026267176.1:658087-660223 GCF_000697945.3 Frankliniella occidentalis
ATACGATTCTGACCGGCCCAGGCCCCTCTTGTCGAGATGCCGTTTGCCCGTGTCTCTGCAAAGGCGCCGGAAAAAAACCTGAGGCCGCCGCGCCAAATACCTTGCAGTTCTCATAGCTCCTAAAACTTTCAAAAACAACATTTAGCGATTTACAGTATTGAAGTATTCGAGGAAAAATATGCCTGTTACAGTTGATTTTTAAATATTACTCGCTCACTGCTTACTTTTGAAGTTACTTGCGCATGCAGTCGTGCGTCCGGGTGAGCCGTATCATATCGCCTGTGGTGGTCCCTCGTGAATAGGCAACCAGCCCGCATACCTGCATATGGTACAGTATATCTTTTAAAAAGCACTTAGCCGGTCATGAGACTTCTATCCAGAAACCAAAGTACAAAGGGGAAGGAAATATACAAAAAACGGGCAGATATTTTTTGTTGCCTTGTTTGTGACAAAATAACGAAATCCAGAAAAAAATTAAGGTTTGCAGACGACAATCGACTTGCCGAAGTAAAGCCAATTTATTAGATTTGAAGATGATCGGTAATGCCATATAAACGCTAACCTGCTGCAGCATCGTGGACAAGTGTGGAAAAGGCAATCTTATTCCGACGGCCGCAAAACCTTCTCTTCCGTAAAGCGAGGCGGTCGGAGCTGTCGTTATCAGAGTCGGGCGGGGCGGCACGACCGATAAAGTTTGAAAACAGAACGTGGGGGCGAGAGCTGGTCACGCGTTGGCCACTGTTGCTTTCAAGGTCGCGTCCCTCCCCTTCCCGCTGCCGCCTCCACTTCACAGCCCTTCCTCCCAGGCGCCCCTCCGAGACGTCGCACGTCGCACCCGCCCCGCGCCCTCCGCGCCACCCTCCACCCCTTCCACCGTCCCTCCATGACGTTGCGGGAACGACGGGAAACAAAAGTGGAAACGGCGTCGTCTCCGCTCAACTACGCGGCCGTCTGCTCGTACGGGAGAGCGCGGCAGTTGGCAGACCTGGCGGCACCACAATGGCGCCCGGGGCCAGGGGGAGGCCAGGGACGGCCGGAGGGTGCGGGGGCGGGGCGGCCAGCGCACACACACATTGTTGCGCGGTCATGGCAACTTCCCGCTCCGCCATAATGTAGGCGGAAGCTCATAAAAACAGAAAACAAAAAAAAAATGTTCCTAAATTTTAAGTGTTTGTTTCAATAATGTCAAGAAGCAGGTCTGCAATGGAGAAGAGACAAGTCCAATAACAAAGACACAAATCGTTAGAGGAGTAGTTCATTTAACCGCGTCTACAGAAACTATGAACTGAAAGGGTGAAAAAATGGACATAGACGCGTTAACGATCGGTACAACAGACTACGAGGACCTAATGATAAACGACTCGGTAAGCTGGGAAAGGCATGGAGGAGCAGATTGCTAAATGGAAATAAGCTGAACTATCAACAGGCTCGAACTAGGACTGGTACTGGCATCCGCAGGCTGACAACATGTCCTCGGAGGCCCGCGGCCTCACGGCCCCCCTGGTGGGTCTCGCGGGGGGCGACGGCGCAGGGGTGCAGCTCGCCGCCTACAACTACACGTCGCTGGAGTCCATCGTGTCCGAGGTGTGGGAGCGGCGGCCGGGGCTGCCGGGCGTGCAGCTGCACGAGGCGTGTGTCCTGCTGCTGAGCGCGCTCGTCGTGGGCGTGCACGGGCTGGCGGGCTTGCTGCAGAGCGCGCTCTCGCCGCACGCCGTGTGGGCCCTGCTGCACGCCGGGCTGGTCCTGGGCTGCCTGTACGCGCTCGCCTCCATGTGCATGGCCGTGCACGCCGCCCTCTGCCGGCGGTTCATTCTCGACGACGAGGAGGTGGTACATGGGGGTGTTGAGGACACCGGGCCCCGAGACATCCCCACGACGTGCACGTTTCGCCCGCAGGACGCCGACGAGAAGGCGGCGCCGGCGAGCGCACAGGAGGAGGAGCCGCCGCTGGAGAGCTTCGTGTCGGCGCAGCTGGAGAAGGAGGAGCGAGTGCAGCGATGGATAGACAACCTTTGCGCGACGCGCGACCAGGTCAACCTGGAGGCGTGCGGGGAGATGGAGGGGCGGAACATGGAGGCCGAGGTGTCCAGCGCGGACCTGCTGGGCGACGGCCAGCCCCCGCCCACCCCTACGGCC
>NW_026267176.1:660273-662039 GCF_000697945.3 Frankliniella occidentalis
GAAGGGGGTAACAGGGGTTTTTAGTAAGATAAGTAGTCCTCCGATAGTCTTTTAGGTTTTATTTGTTACATTCGTGATCGATACGTTTCTAAATCGCCCACTTTACAGGGATAATCACCCTCTCAATTATTTATCAGAAGATACGTACAAGGGACGATTATGATATAGTAATAATAACAAAAGGGAAAAAACAAGATTTTCTCATTTTTCTGATAACACGACCGCGCGCATCGCGTTCGGGGTCAACTGCTAGGATCGCGGACACTCTGACGCAGGCAAAAATTACACTCTTAACTTTTTTCATTAGCTCAGGAGGAAACTGATATCGTCCGATTTTTTATTTTTTTGTCTTTTTAAATTATCGAATTTTGGGCGAGCGCAGCGATACCGGCACAGATAAACAAACGGGCCACGCCATGCGCCGTCGTAAAAGGGAGACAAACACTCTCAGCAGATGAGCGTGTCGTCAAGGTACCCAGGACCCAGCAGCCGCCCGGCCCCGACCACCATGACCATAGACATAGCGTCCCCCCACCTGTCGCCTGCCTATCGCCCATCGCGCCCGAGATTGACTCCAAGGGTTGGACTGAGCGAGTGGGCCCGCTGCGGTCCAGCTGATGGCAGCAAACGGTTTGAGCGGCCGCGCCGTCATCGCGGGCCGATTGGCACTAGGCGGGGCGCGGGGCGGCCGGTGGGGTCTGGGCCAGACTATCGGCACTGAAAGCAAAAACGTAAACAAGATTGGCCAGAATTATGGAAACGCCCGCTATCACTCTTGGGACCGGCCAGCAAGAGTTGGGCCAATATCACTTTCGCCGAACACAGTCCAGCACTATCGTTGTGTCATTTTGGGTTCTGTCGTCTCATTGTCGATTTGCAGCGGACTGGGCAGGTGCGATTTTATGAGGAGGGGGGCGCGATTGCCTCCCCAAACCCCGTCAGCCTTAAAAATAAGCACCCGTCTATGCCTCTATACAGGGTTTTGAACAACAAATTGCCTGCTTGGAGACGGCTCCATGTGGGGCTCACAGCAAGGGAAAACATGACCCCCGCTCCTTTCCCCTTCCTTCACGTACTGAGCAGCAGTACCCTCAGCGGCCAGGACGAGCCAGGAGCACCCGCCCGCCACCGGCCACGCCAGTCTTGCAGCCCGATTTCAGCTCAGGGTCTCCAAAGAGTGCTGCTATATTTGGAGCTAAAGCAGTTGAGCCCGGCGGGTCGACGATGCGCCCTTCCCAGCCAAGGTCGGGCCCGGTCGGCTGCAGGGGGGTGCGTCCGAGGTGGGCCAAGGGAGACTGAGTTGGCGACTCTCCCTTCTCTCTTCCCCGCCCAGACTAGCGCGGCCAAAGCGGAGTCAGACGTCAGGCCACGCGACACCGCAACACACCCTGCGTGTTCCTCGAAACTAGAAAGGTTTTCCCTCAAAAACGGCATGATTCGCTTTGCACCTCCGAATTGCCAAAGTCATTACCCACCCTGCAGACAACTCATAGAGGTGGAAATTTTACTGAAGACACTCCGTTGATGGACGCTTCCTAGGAACTAGTATTTATTTTTAATTTGTGCCAGTCATCATGCTTTTGTAATTTTCTTGCATTATCTTTATTTTCTCAGAAGTGGGTAACTGTCAATGAAGTGAACATAGTGCGCATTTAATGTCAGTATCGTTGAAGTTAATGATGACATCCTTCTACAGGTAAAGCTACAGTCTCGAGGAATTGTCGTCATCGCAACGATAAAATTTTACAGTGCGGTCTAACACGGCC
>NW_026267176.1:664746-674734 GCF_000697945.3 Frankliniella occidentalis
TCCCTACCACCACCACCCTCAATCTCTAGAGAGCCTGACTAAGTGTTCATCTCTACGGTGTACATAGGAATTTGTGATACAAACATACTTGGTAAATTTGGTGACCACTTCAGCGTTCAACTTCACTGTTAAACACTTAAATGTTCAACTTTACTGGTAAACACGTAAGTATTCAACTTTACTGTTAAACACTTCAGTATTCAAATATCCACCAACAGTGTGCAACGTAATGTTGAGCACTGATCACTTGTGCACGCCAGTTGCCGAACAATTAATTTATCAGTGAAACTCCTGTATGTAGGCAACCCACGCTGCATAAGCCCCCTCTGTCAGCCGCGCCAGGACGAGCCAGGCCAGCAGGGCGACATGGTGGTTAGCCACCGCCGCCCCCACCTGTCCCACACCCCCACACCCCTTTGATAGAAATGTTGGCATATCGGAGAAAAATTAGAGAAAACTCATTAGTGCAGTCGCCCCACCGCGTCGCGCCGCCGCGAGAGCTGATGTCTGCCTGATCGCATCAACACTATTACGGGACCGTTGAACAGGGGGAGGAGTATCAGCGGGCTGCGGAATGCGATGACAAGACCGTGGATGAATGTCGGACTCCAAACCGCGTCGCGACCGAACGCATACCGAAACGATTAGAAAGAACGGGTTTACACGCAGTGTTTGGTGGGCGTTCGTCCCCCGGCCCACCGCGGTGGTGGAGCTGCCATCATCGGTGTGGTTAGGTCAACGCCTCGCCTCTTCAACGAGACGTCATGATTCGGGTTATGACTTCTCGTGACTACTTTCTCATAGTGTGTGTGTGTGAGAGAGAGAGAGTTTCGGGAAAAAAGTAACGGCAAAAAATAGCCGGGCAAGCACAAAACGTCCCATGACGTCACGCGTCACGCACAGTTAAAACCTTACGAGCAAAATGCCAAACCCTTCGTACCTACGAAACTTCCAAATCCTTCGTATTACGAAGGATTTGGCATTTTTCTTCGTAAGACTGTAACAATAATGCGCCCGTAATGCTCACAATCTACTCTACTGTATAGCCGCACAAAAAGTGCGATATAGATAGCATCTTTGCAGAAAGACAGTCAAAATTTAATTCAATTTAGCCAAATTTGTGTCTTTTCCCCATTGTTCCACTTTTCAGACGGACTTTTTATTCCCAGCCCGGAACCTGACTGACTACATGCAACAGATCCATGATTTTTGAAGGACAGCAAGATCCGTAACCCTGGATATCGTCGAAAGATAAGGATGAGTCGTGTCAGTGCGCGGAAGACGACAGACGCGGACATGCCCCTCCTTTCCGCCTCAATCGGGCAATGATTAACAAGCAGGCTCGTCCTTCCGCCAAACGGAGTCGCCAGTCGCCAGGCCAGCTCCGCTTCGCTGCGCCAGCAAAACCGTTCGGCAGGCGCCGGGCCAGGAAGGACGACCGGCACCGAATGGTCGGGTTTGCCAACTCGCTTACGGCGCCACATTTGTGTGGCCACAAATAAGGACGTGTCAGTCCCGGGAGCTGTGCGCCTGCGAGACTCGTGGTAGGCCGCCCCGCAGTACACGCATGCAATGCAGGCAAGATGTTGCCTACCTATCAGGCGCTGTGAGAGCTCGCTGGCAGGTATTCCGAATTAATGGGTCGTGATCTTGACTCTATGAAGTTGTTGGACCATAGATACTTGTGGTCAGCGGGCGAGGGAGAGGAACCATCGCAAGGCAGTGGACGACAAATTAACTGGTGACGATGACAACTGACTGTTTATTGGATCTTTGTGACAGGACATTTATCAGAAATGACAGCTGACGATCAAACGTGTAGACAACTTGAGCCGTGAAGCGGGAGGAGGGGGATAATGGGATAATCGACTTATCCAAATGACCTCTTGTGTGACTTTTGCTGCCGTTTGGTGCATCAGAATATGTCTCTGAAGTCACCTTGGGATATTAACTTTATGATACAGGTTCACTTCTGATGGTGACGTGTGGTACTTGTGATGCACCAAATGGCTTTAAAATACAAACAAGAGGTCATTTGGATAAGTCGAGTTATCGGATAACAGTTATGCCCTTCCTCCGTTTCACGACTCACTTATGACGAATACACAACAGCAGGGGCTGAACTTGGCAGTTTCACGAATGTGATGCAGGCAAAGATGTTGCCAAGCCTACCTATCAGGTATGATGAGTGTTTGCAGAGGCTGAACTTGGTAGTTTCGTAAACGGCGAATGATGTACTGCACATGTCGTTTCCACGAACACGCTTTATTGTCTTTGCAAAGCAGAACACTAACAAATACTGCATCATGCTCTAAGCGCCACCATGCGGCGACGCGGCGCGCGCACCGGTTTGAAAGTGGCGCGCGGCGCGTGCGCCGTGAAGCCTGCTATACGCAGAAGGCTCGGGAAATCATGAACGAGAATTTCTCATACGTGCAGACCGTGGGCGTGCGGTGAATACGAGCTGACCGCGTTATGCGCAGCATTTGTATACAATCAAAGTACTAGGTTAGGTTCCTCTGTTAATTGTCAACTGTCAAATATCAATTCCGATTTCCAATGTCTCCTTCGTAAAATGGTTGTTGCTCTTCCAACCGCAATGGAAATGGTTGAAGAAGTGACGCCTGACGACACGGAACTTGCAAAGGAAGTGCAAGTACGGTATGAATTTTACCTCGGTCAGCTGAAAGCTATGCTTGCAGATATACCGAGGTTTGTTTGTCCTTTATTTGTATTTTACTGCAACTTACATTACACCTCAGATTTACTGTGAATGTCTCATTGCACACATTTTTTATCACAGGAAGTACCAGAAAAAGATCTCAATAGAATTGTGCTCCAACCTCGCCCACTGTTTGACTAATAGTATTAATTTTGAAATTGTGAAAGGATTAATGGATATACAGCATGTCACAGAAAAATATCTCATTCATTTAAGGCAGAAAGTTACAGATAAGCAGCTGTGTAAGTATACTATCAAAATTTTTGGTCTCAATATTACTGCCCTGTGCAAAGTGTGCGAAGTAGGTCAGCCAATTTTCCAATTCATTCTTACCTGCAGCCGAAACAGCAAAAGCCTTAGAAGGTGTTCCTCCCTCTGAGCATGAAAGTATTCGTTCTTCTATGGCTGGTAAGCATCGCAAACAACTTATTGATGTCGATATGAAATTAGTTAAACAACTAGATCAAAAGGTAAGATCAGAATTTTTTTTAAAAAATTTGGCCATGGCAATTTTTTTTTGTGCGAAATCCTTATTTTGTGGGTCTCATTTCCTATCAACTCTTGCTTTTGAAGGTTGCTGAACAGCAAGAAACTCTTGAAAAGGCAGGTTTTCCAGGTTTTTATGTCACTATGAGTAGCGCAGAGATAAAAGTACAAATTTTCTTATTAGACTTCATCCTACGACTTAGCAAAATGGAAATTCCTGATTCTTGATGAATGGTAATTTTTTTTAGGTTTCCTTAAACTTGCTCTATCCAGTAAGAGGAATTCAAACTGAAGTTTTACTTCAATTTTAATATCTCTTCCTGGACAGAGCTGTTATTTCCTTAAACTACATGTAGTTGTACATAGATGAGATGAAAATCATGTTTTATTTTTGGTATCCTAATCAATGTAAATAGCGTACATTTGTAATAAATTATTCATTATAACATTTTCTAGAGCATTTATTTGTGAGAGATCAACAAGTAACTCTTCAGATAAGATAATTAACCCCTGAACAGTGTCACTTGCAATTATAATTGTTAGTGCTGGACGTCTGGTGGTTTGTTCTTTTGCACAAGTTCCGGGCTGGAATTCCCGAAACATGTGAACGTCCGAATACCTTTGGCGGTGCTGCCGTTGCCCAGGCGCAGCTCGAAGGTGGCGATGTACTGCCTGGCAAAGATGGGCGGCACGAATCGTACAGAGAACGACATCTGGGCTCCTGCTGCCACGGTCGTTACTCTTTCGGGCTCCGGGCGGACTTGGAAGGGGCAGGCGCCATCCACTCGAGTGGAAGCAGCGCACTGCTTGAGGAGAGCCCGCTCAGCGTCGGTCATGGTCTTGGACACCTTGGCCACGTCGGCCACATCCGTGCGCGCGGACGCGCCGTCGGCCACTGCGTCTGCAGTTTCCCGGGACGCTCGGGGTGATCGAAGGCCCAAGTCGAAAACGCGCAGGTCGGCCACCGCCAGGTCGAGGGGCGCGGTGCAGGTGTTCCGGATCTGCAAGAAATGGGGTTGGACGAGGTTCTCAGCGGGGCCCAAGCGAGCATTGGCCGAGGCCCGTCGCATTCACCTCAAAGATGATCCTGTCGGGGGAGTCGGCGCTGTCGGGCTTGCGGCGGACGCGGCGCCTCGCGGTCAGGCGGACCACCGCGGCGTCGGGGACGATGCAGTACTGGGCGTCCACCACGGTCCCCGACAGGTGCGCGGCGGCCACCCCTGGCGCCACCTCCGCAGCCGGGGCCGCGCGGCCGCCCGACCCCGACCAGGGAGCCTCCGCCGCGAGGTACTGCAACTCCATGACGCCGGACGCCTGCGGGTCCAGAAGGCCTCCGTCACCCCCAGCTTCCCCTGGGGGCTCCAGGGCCGCCGTTCACCGCCACGACCGACCGCCTCGTCACTGCCTAGCAGTTGCCCTCCTCATCGGGGTGGGGCTCGTCCGCCTCATCGTCGCCGAAGGTTGGCTCGTCCGCCTCATCGTCGCCGAAGGTGGGCTCGTCCGCCGCGTCGTCGTGGTTTGGGTCCGGGTTCATGCCGATGTGGTTGAGGCGTGCCAGGAGGCCTGCTTCTCGGAAGCCCTCCACGGCGCGGCGCAGCATACTCTCGCGCCGTGCCTGTTGGCTGAGCTCGGCGGGCGACGCGGGCGCGGGCAGGTACACGCCCCACTGCGGCTTCGTCAGGAGCCCGTACTCCACGCCCCAGCGCAGAGCGTTGTTCACGTCGCGCTTGACCCAGGCCGCCCGCACGTTGTACTCGCGCCGTATGTAGCGCACTACGTCCCGGGGCCGCGCCCCCTGCACCGCCGGGGAGCCCGAGGACGCCGCCGTCTCCGCCGCCGCAGCCCCCGCGAGCTCGCGCACGGCGCTCAAGACCATCTCGGAGGTCTGGGGCGGGCGCGGGTTCTTTCGTGGCTCGCGGTGGGCGCGCGGCTTCATCGTGGAGGTGTCGGCGGCGCCCTCGCGCACCTCAGCCTGCTCCGCCTGATCGCTCCACCGCGGGGTGAGCGTAGGGCGCCTGTCACCCGGCAACTAGTTGGCGGGCTAGGTGCCTGTGTCGGCGCGACGACGGTACCGCTAGCATCTAACATAATAAATGACGCACCCACACAAATGTGTACCTAATTTTTCGACATTTTTCGTGCACTTCATTGTTTTGAGCAGTGCGCTCGAATGTACAAAAAAAAATAAGAACACATTTTGGCGGCGCAGGTGCCACGTGGCCATCTGATCTTGGAGTACCGACATTCGACCGACATTCGACCGACATAATTCGGAACTTAGTTATCTATCATCCTCTCTGCAGGGTTCACAGTATTGTGGCGATTGTTACGTAACTCGCTGTCTTTTCGCTCCCTATACGGCTGCCCATTAAAAAACGTATCCTTCATAGGAAGTGGTCTTGGGATATTAACTTTACGCGAATTTACAACTGCGGACAACGCCTCACCTCTAGCGCGGCCCCGGGCGCGCTGAGGGGGGTGAAGGTGACGGGGAGGTGCAGCTCGTGCCCTGGGGGCAGCAGCACGGGCAGGGTGGGCCAGCGGAAGGCCTCCTGCTGGCCGTCGCCGCCGCCGTCGCCGGAGTGGGCCTGGGCGCTCAGGGCGGGCCGCACACGCAGCCAGGACGCCGACGCGTTGAGCCAGCACACGACGCGGCAGGCGGTGCAGCCGGCGGCCACCGCGCCGAACCCGACGGCCTGCGACACGGGGGTCAGGGAGGCGGGCGCGGCGCGGCACAGCGCCAGCACGGGCAGCGACTCGCGCCGCCTGCGGGTGACATAACGACAACAGGTTTAGAGGCACGGTCTCATGCGGGCCTGTTCGCAACACATTATAGTACTCGGGAATCCCCAATGAAATGTGGTTATGTTTATTTCAACTTTTTCTTTGAATTAAGGGGTGGGTCACAGCATGCGTCTTTCGCGAAAGTGGCGGGGTCCCAAGTTCACACCGGCGTTACTGTAAACATGTGTGACGCGACGGCTCTGGTCCGCGGAGTCTGGAACGGCGTGACGCCAGCGTGACGTCAGAGCACAGTATGTACCGGCCGGCGCCCGAGCAGGCGCCCCGGCTGGCACAGAATCGCTCACCACCAGATCGGGATCGATGATATCGGATCAGATAAGAGTGACCGGGGCAAGCCTGCCACCGTGGCGGCACGCCGCACGGGCATACAGGGACGCGGGAAGAATTGATTTAACATTTAAGCACATTCGGGGAAAGGCGTGAAAGGGCACGCGGTGTGGAAGGAAACACATCGGGAACTGTGTCACTCGGCGAGTAAACAAACCAGTGTGTACTATCGGTCCCCGGTAAAGGAAGTGGTTGTCGCGCCTCGCAAAACCAAGGGGTTTCCTCGACTGAAAAAAGTAATTGTAAAAATAAATGCTGACATAACGATGGCATACTCACCACTCAGCGCCCTCGTCCACCGTCGTCTCCGCCTCGCAAATTACGCGCATCTGGGCCTCAGTCTGGTTGAGAAAGGGGAAATGATTGTAACAGGGAATCAATCGGCGCAGGCAATGTCAAGGAGCGGGCGTCTCTTCACCTTTGCGTCGGGGTCTGCATCGGTGCCTCCGCTCGCGAGTGCGCTCGCCCTTGGCAGATAGAGCAGCACCACCCGCAGGCGCTGGGTGCCACAACACAACCACATTAGAGCCGGGCCCGCCGGGTCGGGGACCACAGCGCCGCCCCTCCACCGCTCACGCCCGATGGGCGGCCTACCTCTCCGGCGGGGAGGCGCCCAGCGGCAAGGGACTTACATGACCGAGTAGGAGAGAGCCTGCAGGTGGGATGACTTGGAGCTGGTCGTCGGGGGTCTTGAAGGAGAAGCGGGCCTCAGAGGCTAGACATGTCTGAAAAAATTTCGGGCAGTATTGTTGGGATTCAATCAGCAGGAAATATTTCGTTGGCGGAGGAACCTTACGGCGCACTAGATTGTTTTTCGGTAGACCTCACCATAGTGAACTCGGTCGTGGAGTGGGATCCCACAGGTGTCAGCGGAAACGAAACTCTGTGCGCCGAGATCTGGAGTCTGGGTGAAATGACATCCGCCGTGATCCGGACCGAGCAGGCGTAGGTGCTGGCCGCAGCCACCTGAAAGACAAAGCAGGAAGACACTAGAGGAGCCCACGACCGCCAGCATCCTTGCGGGGCTTCCAGCAAGCCTTGTAAAGGGCGGCCGAGACCAGGGTCCGAGACGCCGTACGCACCTTGCCCCCGCCCCGGAGGCGGCGCTTGGAGAGCGGCCTGGAGCCGAACCTGGAGGCCGCGGCGCCCAGCGTCGTGTCGACGCGGAGTTCCACACGCCGGGGACCCTCCCCGCCCAGCGGGCTAAAGACCAGCATCAAGTCGGCCACCTCTCCGG
Source organism: Frankliniella occidentalis (assembly GCF_000697945.3). Taxonomy (NCBI): domain Eukaryota; kingdom Metazoa; phylum Arthropoda; class Insecta; order Thysanoptera; family Thripidae; genus Frankliniella; species Frankliniella occidentalis. The sequence goes on from NW_026267176.1 coordinate 672,324, forward strand.
GCTGGAGGTCGCCGAAACCGCCGCCCGGCTCCACGCTCAGTTCCTGTGAGACGACGGTTTATCCATCTGGTTACTTTGTTACGCGTGTCCGGGACGCAGCACGACGAGACAGGTACCTCGGATACGCCCAAGAAGCCGTACGTCTGCTTCATGAGGGAGCGGTTTGAAAGCTGAATGTGAGCCGTGACGGCCTCCTCGCACGTGACCACGCTGCCCAGGTCCACGAGGGCCGGCGTCACCTCCAGCTGCGGGGGCGACACGGCCACCAGAACCTGAACACGCAAAGCCCTCAGACGCGCTCCACACAAGTGCATCCAAGTGGCAGAGGTCCATGCCGGTCCCTGTGCATTTACTTGCACCGTGAGCTTGGGGTGGGCGCTTGCAGAATTGGAGATGGGGACGATCTCCACGGGAAACTGGGTCACCCCCGAAAGTTGACAGGTGTACTTCTGCGCATCACGGGAGAACGACCGTCTGTGAGGGGGAGGGCCAAGGGATCGGGGCAGCCGATTAGCCTTTAGCGGTTAGCCAAAGGTGTTCCCACGTGCAGCTGCACCTACCTGGCGCACAGCTGCAGCTGTAGGCGGCGTCGCTCCCCGGCGCGCAGGCGCAGGGCCGCGGGCTTGACGCGCACGTGCTTCCGTAGGTCGGCGGGGGGCTCGGCGGCCAGCGCCACGGCCACACGGCCCTTGTTGGTCACCGCCAGCGCACACGAGTAGAGCAGGCCCGGGCAGCACACCCCCAGCATCGCCGCCGCCGGCTCCACCGCCAGCCGCACGGCCACCTGCGCAGCAAGACGTGTACCGACACGGGGTAAAAGTACAGAGGCGGAGCAGCGTACGGACTTACGTCCCCGTAGAACAACTCGTCCAGTTTAGCCTGGAGGGCGAGGCTGGAGACGCCGCCTGCCCGTGGGAGAGCCACTTCCACTGGCCCGTCTAGGGTGACGGGACTTTGGGCCTGCTTCTTCGCGATCCTGTGGAAGTCCCTCCGAGCGGCATGCGCTTGCAAGGTACGGGCCAGCCGGTGGGCAGCGGAGTTGGCAGCCGCCAGCTCGCCGTCGCCAACCCCCGCGTCGGCACGGACTGGAAGAGCGGACGGCGTAGATGTGCTGCTCTCGGCCCGGAAGGCTTCGCCCCCCGAGGGAGTAGCGAACCGCGGCCTGGATAAGGGAGCCGCGAGGTGTGCCTCGCCGTCTCCCTGGGCGTTGGCCGTGGACGTGGGGGCGTTGAGCGGGCGGGGGATGGGGAGGCGTGAGGACGGCAAGCCCGTCAACGCGCAGCTCTGAGGGCGCGAGCCGCGCGAGCGTGCGGGTCTGGAGGCCAAGGACGGCAGCGACAACCTGCGCGAGGGGAGGCACACGGTCGGTACAGGCAGTGCACCGAGTGCATCCCTGAGCGCGCATGACGACGCACCTCGGCGCCAACGGGAGGCCCGCGGCAACGGCGGCGGCCGGCTTGGGGCCCACCCTCAGCGGCAGCAGTGAGCGGCGTCGCGGGGCCGCGGAGGGCAGGGACCAGGCGGACGATCGGCTGCCACGAGGGCTGGAGCGGCTTGGCGCACTTTGAGTGCTGTGCGCGCTGTGAGCGCTGCTGTGAGCGCTGCTGTGAGCACTGCTGTCAGCGTTGTTGTGGCTGCTGCCGTGCGTGCTGCTGCGGGGGCTGCTGTGAGCGCTGTGAGCGCTGCTGCGGGGGCTACTGTGGGCGCTGTGAGCGCTGCTGTGAGCGCTGCTGTGAGCGCTGCTGTGAGCGCTGCTGTGAGCGCTGCTTTGGGCGCTGCAGGCGCTCTTTATCCATCCGATGCTACTCCTGCTCGTGCTGGATGCGAGACTCATCGCGGATCTGGCATGCTCCCTAACCGGAACTCCCAGGTCGATGGTGTCCGAACGGATCAAGGATGTCGTCCTGGCGGACGCTCGGGAGGAAGGACGTACTTCGCCGCGCACCGTCTCCAAACTGTCACAATCGCCGTACGTATCCAAAGAGTCCCGATCGTTACACATCTCGGGTGTTTCCTGTTCGTCCGGTGCCCCCAAATGACCGATCACTTCTGGTCCAACCGATTGACTTTCATAAACCTCTCCAGGGTTCTCAGCAACAACGTTTATCGCACAGTCGCTCTGATCGGTCGCCGGTGGAGCTAGATCAGTGTCGGCTTCGTCCAACTCCTTGGTCAGCTCAATAACGGAGAGCGAGTTGGTGGGCTGGTAGGGCGCGGGTGGAGACACCTGCACGCTCGCCGCCACAGCCCTCGGCGGAGATGGTTCATGAGGAGAACGTACGGTCTGGTGCCAATGCTGGTCTTGCGCGACGTCAAAGCGTCGCCAAGCAAGGCGCCAGAAAATGCTCGTCGAACATGGCGGGATAAATCTGTTCAAGATAGCAAAAAAGATATAGTTTCACTGTCATTTA
>NW_026267176.1:676949-683183 GCF_000697945.3 Frankliniella occidentalis
CCGGCGTTGCAGGCAGCGGAGGTGGCCGCGATGTCCAGGGAGGGGCGGCGCGCGCTGTCTCTGGCCTACGAGCTGTCCCTGGCCGTTCGGCAGCAGACCACCAGCGACATCCGGGCCACGCTGTCCGCCCCCGAAGGAAGCATTCAGAGCAGCCCGCTGGGAGCACTGACCACCCTGGCCGAGCACAAGGACGCGTGGAAGGTGGTGCGTCGGGGAAAAGAGGTGATGGTGATGTGCGATGAGTGCAGTGCACCCCGCCGACCCCGCCATCAGTGTGACGTGTTCGTTAGCAATGTAGTGGTATCCGTCCTGCAGGAGCTCGAGGTACCCCTCACCAAGGTCCGGCCAGGCAGCGGCGCTAGTAGCGCCATCCTCGCGGACACCCCACCGCGGCAACCCTCGCGGCGGAGGTCTCCCGTGCACTCCTCACCCGGTACTCCGAAGACCGAGGAGACGCCCCAGGAGCTGCCCTCCGCGCAGCAGCTTCAGCCCACCTGCGAGCCCTCCGCGCAGAACGCAGCGTTGAACCCCTCATCGTCTCTACTCAGCTTTGTACGGCGGTTCAGCGGCTCCCGCTTCCTCAGGGACCTCACCAACTCCATGGCGGACAGCCCTGGCCCGGGGCTGGGGTTGCCGGCCCTGCCGGCGCTAGGGCTGTCGGCGCTGCGCCTCAAGGACAGCAGGTCTCTGTCTCTGCAGCTGGAGTCTCGGCAGGTGGCCGAGCAGGCGCACCCTGGCCTCCAGCGCAGCACCCTCGCGCTGCCCCGCGTGGAGCTCGACAGGGCCTCCGGGCTCACCCCGCTCCGATCCAACGTCATGAAGGTGTTCAGCAAGGGCATCCTGTCCGAGAGCTCGGTTGACTTCTCCACCACCTCGATCCAGGACGCGGGCCGCTCGCATGCCCTGTCCGGCGGCCACGAGGCTGCCGTGTCGACCCAGGACGTGGCCGGGCTTCTGCGCCCCTCCCCGAAGACCACCACTGCGGCCACGAGCACGGCCGAGAGCGAACTCCCTGCCGGGGTGCTGTCAAGTATGAATCTGAGTGCCCACCGTGACCTGGTAGAGCTGCTGCGCCAGGATGTGGTCCCCATTACCACATCGAGGGGCCTGACGGCAAACATGTCCGAGGAGGGCATCCCCCGCCCCGTCGTAGACGACGAGCACAAGAGTCTGTTTGACCTGAAGAAGTCCCTGCTCACAAGCATCCCCGAGGCCGCTTCCCCTGACGAGGACGTACCCCACTGACTCTGAAGTACAATGATAGCAACCGAGAAAAGAAAGAACGCCAAATATTTTTCATTTTTGTCTTTAATTGTGATAGCTGACAACTTTTGCTGGTCTGCAGCTCGGTCTGCAGACACACCCGCAAACTAACAATAAAACACACCATGATTAGAACACTCGCGTTCGGAAGATCAGCACAAAAGTGTTATGCAATGTATGAAAATAGTATATACATCTTGGTACTTTTATCCTATTTTAATCATATGACAGTTAAGTACAGATGAGGAAGACATTTAGTGAAACGGGTGCAGCCAAAAAAGCTATAATTGGCCACATTATATTTTTTTTTAAACACAACAATAACAGTTTTACTTGGAGGATTTAGTCTTCGGTATCTCAATTTTAAATTTAAATTGTGGAACTGTGCAAACAACACTACGCTAATACACTACATTGACCTAACTTATATTATCACTTTCTTAAAAACGAATCTCATTTACTAAACACTATTTACAAGCGTGTCTTTTTCAACTGGTGAGTTACTTAAAATGACTTTTGCAGTCGTCAGGCAGGAAGGTGATTTTGTGATTAATAGAAAAAGTTAAAAATGCCACATGTAAATTTATCTTTTTCTCAATCACCAACTAACATCTAACATCATTAGAAAATACAACATTCATAGCAAAAATATTGATCTGGACTTCAAAAAAATAAAGGCTTAGCTATCACTCAGCCAAATAACTCGTCTTGTAAATTTTCTAAAAATTAATTGCAATTGACTTGTGCTGTTTCCCTCCTTGTCATTTATAATTCATCATTTCACTACAGGAACTTTTCATACACATCAGCTGCACACACTACTATTTTACAGGCACAGAAACATACTAACTGGAAACACTTTGAGCAGATGTCTACACATTTTTCTCCCTCTGGTCCGGTAAATGATTGTATGCTAGACTAGAAGCTCGCTTCGGTACACACTACATATGACTGGACTCAGTACCACGAGTAGAAGGGTTGAGGGTGCGCGCGCTGGCCGTAGTGCCCGAAGGCGGGCGCGGGGGGCACGCTGCCGGGGTGCTGGTCCAGCAAGGACGACGGCGAGGTGTTGCCCAAGGCCCTGGCGCTCAGCGGCGCGCCCAATGAGGACAGCTGCGGCTGGGAGCCGATCTGCTGCCAGGGGCCCGACACTCCCAGGCCGGAGGACAGTGAGCTGGATATCGAACTGGACAGGCCTCCGGACAGGCTGACGGTGTTGCTGAGTACAGCGAGGTCAGACGAGGAGGCGCTCGAAGGTGGGCAGAGAGATGAGTCGTTGCCGGAAACTGCAAGGAAGCGGAATAGGGGATTACTATTTTGAAAAATAAATAGGCAAATTTATTTTTTGCGTCGTGGGCCAGAATGGTTTACAAAATGCCCGTAAGAGGTACGTACCGGAAGAGCCCATGAGTGACGAGGCAGGGTGCGACAGACCCTGTCCGAGACTGTGTCCGATGGAGTGGCTGTGGTGGTGGCCGTGGTGGTGGCCAGGACTGTACCCGGGGCTCGGGTAGCTGGGGTAGCCGTGACTGGGACTCGGGCTCTGGTAAGCGTGGCTGGGGCTGGGGTAGTTGGGGCTGGGGTAGCCGTTGGGCACCAGGGACTGCGGTGACGAGCTGGGTCCGGACTCCATGTGACCCGAGTGGCTCGAGTGGTGGCCAAAGTGGCTCTCTGAGGGCGCCGACTCGGAGGATGGCGGCGAGAGGTTACCCATCTGCAAACAGGACGAAAAGAGGTTACAACCACGCCCAAAGTAGTCCACGCGGTGGAGTGAAAGCCGAGGGGACAAACTGGCGCGCCCGAGGCCACAATAGGCAGCGCCGGGGGCACCGCAGGCTTTGGCCGCAGGCCACTCACCATGCTGGTGGCAGTGGAGTAGGACAGGCTGCCGTAGCCGCTCGAGCCCGAGGAGGTCGTGGAGGTGTTTGAGGCCGAGGCCGCGCTGCCACTGCTCTGCTGCGCGCCACCGGGTGCGTCGTCCTGGGCCAGCGGGTCCTGCGCCTGCCGCGCTTCCGCTAGGCTGGAGCCCAGGTTGGAGCTGAGGGAGATGAACTCTGGCGGAGAGGCGCACGGCCCCTGACTGCTACCCTGGCTGCCGCCGTGGCCGGCGCCGTGCTGGTCGGGGAGGGCTCCCGAAGGCGGGGCGGTGAAGGCCGTCTCGCCTAGGCCCTGGCCCATGTATGAGCCGGACGAGGCCGACGTCGCGGATGGGTACACGGACATGGGTGGCATGGCCATGGGTGCGACGGGCATGCCGCTCACGGACCCGTACCCGGAGGACGTCGATGACCCCGACGAGCTGGACATCTGCTTGCGGAGGCGCGCCCTTCGGTTGCTGAACCACACCTGGATGCGGGCCTCGGTGAGCTTGGTGCGCTGCGCCAGCTCCTCGCGCGTGTAGATGTCAGGGTACTGGGTGCGCTCGAAGGCCTTCTCCAGCTCGTCCAGCTGCTGCGCCGTGAAGGTGGTGCGCGAGCGGCGCTGCTTGCGCTTCAGCGGGATGCCTGGCTCAGACTCGCAGTCCGAACCGTCCGATCCTTTGCCACCTGCGAGGAGGAAAAGAAGTGTCGTTAGTAAAACAAGCAGTCAAAGGTGTCGCAGTGGGCAGACCGGCACTGCCGGCACCACCGCGCCAAAGGCCAAACGCGAACCGCCGATCAGGTATTGAGGACTTATAATATGTTCGCAGTGCAACTGCATTGTTAAATTGCCCCCAATTGCAACACGATACACATAGGGACCACTATACGACATGGAAAAGAAAATCTTTGTTCGTAATTGTGTTCCAGATCCGATTAGGGAAGGCCTCTGGGCGGCGCCGCCCCGGCTGGCGAGGTATGGGCCCGGCCAAGGGCCCGGCTGATGATGATGAGAGGATACCAACGCTGACGTCGGCTAATTAATTACGACGCATTCGGGAAAAAATAGGCGGCCAAAACAAAAGCTGGTGGCGGTCAGGCCAGGTCGGAGTGTCAGAGAGAGGCCGGGGCGGGGCGCGGGCTGCCGCAGGTGTAACATCTACATCGGTGCGGGAACACCTCTCTCTGCTCCTGGACGCGTCGTGTCGCGCCGCCGGGACACGGGCCGGCCGCAGGTCGATAAATCACGCGCGGTCCCACACGCCCCCCTCCCCCTTACCCCTCTCTCTTTCTCTTTCGCTGGTCGGCATGAGCGGTAGACGGAGAGCCGCACCACCGCCTGCCTCTTCTCGGAAGCGTATATTTTTACGATCTCGGTGCACCCAACCCCACCGGCCGCGCGGCGGCCTGCGAGCGGAACACGGCGGCGGCGGCCGGCTGAACGGGCCTAGCGGCGTGAGCAGGTGCCGTGAGGTGGCCGCGGTGCGGTGGCGGCGCGGCCGGGGCGCGGCCGCGGATAAGCCGCCCGGCGGCGCGTCGTGACTCCTTTTTGTGCTTCCGCCGCGCCTCTCCGCGCCTCTTGGCGGGTGATGGAGTCGTGCGGGACACTCATCTGTCGGCGCCCGCGGCCCGGCAGCCCCACCTCCCACCGAGAGGCGTTTCGCGGCTCGTTCCGCGGCGATGGATGCGCTGCGCGCGGCGGGCCGCGGCCGCGCCGAGACAAAAGCCGGCGGGATTGGACGACAAGGCGGCAGCGGCAGCGCGCCTCCCCGGGGCGCGGCACCGCGGCACGGCACCGCGGCGGCGGCGGCGGCGGCGAGCAGCAGAGGCGAGGGTGTCGGCGCTCAACGTGGACAAATGAGGGGTTCGCCGCCCGGGCCGCCCCATGCTGCGCCCGCCGCCCCCGCCGCCCGCTCCCCACACTCCATTTTCCCATATTGCTGAGACTGGCCGCCCGGCCCCAGCCCCGGCCCGGGCCTCCTCGGGTCCAACAGATACAAATTGCCGGCCGGAGGTTTTCGCACCTTTCGCAACACCACAAAGCGAGCGGCGCTTTTGGGACCGGCAGGGCCCCGGCACATCACATCATCCCGCCCGCAAAACGGCAACAAATGGATTGTGGCGGCGGGGCGGAGCGGGCGGGGGCGCTCGGGGGGCGGCCAGGCTCCCACGGCCGGGGCCTGACCCGCGGGCGGAGGCGGGGCGGAGAGGGTCAGTGCCGCCGAGCTACAGGTGGCGGGGCTGGCGGAGTGTGTCAAGCGCGGGGGCGGTGTAGGGGCGACGCGGGGGTGGCCGTGGGGTACGCGGCCCACGCCACGGCCCGCCGCGAGGATCAGTGATGTGCCCCGCCAAGCCAGCCCGTCTGGCTTAGTAGTGAGTTAGCATCTCTCTCAGAGCCGTTTCCACAGGACGAGTATCCACACACAAATTGGCTCGGAGCGGGAGCCTGAGTGGGTGGGGGAGGGGGGTGTGGGGGGATAGATTCATTAATCTTAGTCCGGCTGATGGAACGAGAAGAAGCGCCGCCGCGCTCGGGATTGCGTTCACGCACCGGGGCACCCGAGCGAGAGAGACGGCGATCTGTCATCGGAGCGAGTGAGGGAGAGCGTTGCGCCCTGCCGGCCAGAGGACTCCAAACAATTTAGTCGGCGGCCTGCTCCTCGGCCTTTGTCGGCCTCGGCCGAGGAGAGCGCGTCGGGCAGCGCGGGCCCGTGTGGTGCTGGCCAGCGTGCGGGCGCTGGTCGAGCAGCCGGGCCCCGGGCCGCTGTGGGCCGCACAGCCTCGCGGAAGGGAAGGCGGAAGGGAAGCGACATTAAAGAGCTTTTATGACAGCAGCGGTAATAACAACACGGCTCGGCCGTGTGTGCGACACCGCGCAGCCCGGCCTGCAGGCCGGTGACCAAGGCTGCAGGAGGGGCGCTGCAGCAGGCTGCAGGCGGCCTGCAGGCCGCCAGGCCCGGGCTGAATACCAATACGACGCGCATCACTGGGCGACCAAATTACCTCCCAGAGCCGCCTGCTGCTGCAGCACGGCCTGCCTGGCCCTCCGGCCGCCACTGGTACGGCAACGCAGGGCGGCCCAGGCAACTTTCAGTTTGGGGGGGGTGAAGGG
>NW_026267176.1:684213-693471 GCF_000697945.3 Frankliniella occidentalis
CCCCTCCCTCCCTTCCCAACACACTGCTCACATACGTACACATCTGCATAACAACACCAGCTTCTCTTCGCCGAGAAGAACGCATTCTTACTACATAACTGCATCTGCATCCCGAGCAAAGTCTTGTGCTGCTGCGTTCCTTCGAAACGTCACCGTCGATTGAAAATCGTGGACGCCCACAATGGGCAGGAGAAGAGCTGACACGCCCCAATAAATCATACAGCGACTCGCCGGGAGCTGTCCCAGACTGATCCCCCGGACCATAAACTCATAAACTGCCATAAACCATAGTAAACACAACCCAACCTTGGCCAGTCGTGTCTGGCAGGGCGAGAGGAGAAGGTCAGCGGTTGTCCACTCGGCAGCATGTGTTTTTTTGTTGATTTTTTTTTTACACTGAAAGATCTCTCCGTACCGTGAGGCATTTCTGTTGTTTGGTCCGTCGAGAAACGCGACTCAACACACTGACCTGGGCGGACAACTGTCTCCCGACTATATCCGAGTCCGCCCAAATGAGAAATAGTGACATCGTAAACGAATCCAAACCAATATCGACAAATTCGACATCGCACCGATTGCACTGTATGGAGACTTTAACGCAACGCGCGAGCTAGCTCGGAGAGGACGCTCACCTGTCTCTGATCTCCCAGCTGAAGATGCCCGGGTTGGCGCGGCGGTAGTCCTCGATGCGCTGCTCCACGTCGGGTGTGGCGATGCGCGGCTTGGAGCCGCCGATGACGCCCGGCCTGATGGAGCCCGTCTCCTGGTAGCGGTTGAGGATCTTGGACACGCAGCCGTGCGACACGCGCAGCTGGCGCGAGATGACGCAGGGCCGCACGCCCGCCGCCGCCATCTCCACGATCTTGAGGCGGATGTGGTTGGGCAGCGGGCGGCCGTTGATGAACACGCCGCCGAGCTGGTTCACGCGCCCCTGGCCTGCAACACGACATCAGATAGGGTCAACGACGGACGGGAGGCGCAAGGTGTGCACAGAGACCCATCAACCACAAGTCGCTCCTCGCAATCATACCCGTCTCCACCACTACCACCACCTCACCATCACCACCACCATATCACATCCACTTCCCGCAGAGCACCGCGGTAGTTTCGGACCTCAAGGCCGCCCTCGGTCCCGGGCCGCCGCTGGAGATCATCATCCGCAGTGTATATATCCCTGGCTGTTTCACGCGTCTGGGCGCCGCCGGCCGCCACCGCCGCGCCAAGCCACGCGGTCCGAGCGCGCCATCACGCGCCTTAATTAAGCAGCTAATCTAGTACGTGCCGCAGCACGCGCCCGCCGCGGGCCCCGCGGGCCGCACGGGAGCCGGCTGGGGCGCGGCGGGGCGCGGCGGGCGCGGCTGAAGGGGCCTGTGTTTGAGCGTGTGAGTGGGGGCACGCGCTGCGGGCGCGGCGGGCGCAGCGACACATAAAAGGAGCTCCACCCCGCTGCCGACGGCGCCGTCGCCATGTGGCTTCTCGAGTCGTTTGTCTCCACCCCCCACCCCGTGCCTTTCCCCTTTCCCCTCTTTTCTAGGGGGGCCCTTCGAAAAAAAATCTACACAACGCTCCGAAACTCTATACTCGGCGGCTTAACTTTAGCAGAGTTATTACAGAGACGTCCCCGCCGATGGCCGCCTTAATGGGGAGGACAGTGACTGATTGAGCTGCTAATTGCACCCCCGCTGCCCAGTGCAGTTCCTGGTAGAGGTGCCACCGGTCTACCTAGCGGCCGGCCGGCACCGCCCGGCCAGCGCCTAGCGGGGCTCTTTTCTTCCAGCGCATCCTCTCCCCGGCGACTTTCACCACCACCCCGCCCCCAGCAGTGTCTCGGCAGAGCCGAGGGTGCGGGCGACACCACGGCAACCCCCCGCGGCCCCCAGCGGCCCCCGCCTGCGGCCCCCGCTACCGGCTGCACCCGGTGAGTCACCAGCCCCTCGGACCCCCCGCGGCCGCTCGGACGCGGGCCCCCGCCGCCCCGCAGGATATCCAGGAAAACAATTACTCGGCAGAAACCTGGACGCGCGAGTCTCCTGCCGCGGCGGAGAGCGGATCAGAGCCGAGCTTGATGGAGCATTCAGGTGTCCGACGCTCCTAAGCCGGCCGGCCGGCCTCTCGCGTCGCCTCAGCCAGCAGCGCTGCTCTATCAAAAGTAACGCTTCTTTCTGGCCAGCGGCAGGACAAGCAAAGCAAGAAAATGTCAAAATGCGAAGACGTGCGCGTATGACAAAGAGCGTGTAGAAAAGGGAACCGTACGTCGTGGGCCGTAGTTAGCTCTGCCGGGAAGCGGTACTCGAAGGGGTGGGGAGAAGAGGGGGGGGGAGGAAGGAGCTCTCACAGAGCAAGTAGCAGGCGTGTTGTTTACAACTGCTGTCACAGCAATCCATCATAACTGTCAGCCCGGTTGTCACGTCACGGACATATGGACTGACATGCACACCGCACCTCCGCGCCACGCTCTACTGCTCCCTCGGGAGCTGCTCAGCACCATGCTCAGCACTCTCGCGGCCGAGGGGGTCGTGGCCGTATGGGAGCCCGCCCCGCCCCGCCGCCGCCTTGCCGTGCCGCAGCGGTCAGTTCTGGTCAGATGGAACGTGTGGACCCAACGAGGCGTGGAGCGTCAGTCACGCCCTTCACACGGAGAGGGAGAAAGACGAATGTGCAACAGGTGCGTGTGAGAATAGTATGGGAGAGGGACTGGGGAGAAACGCGTTGACAAAGCGACTTATTATACCGAAATTCAAATTTCTCCCTCACAACATTTGATACGACTCAACCGCCAAAGACATGATATTGTGTAAGTCCTAACAGCCCCCCCTCACCCTCCCACACTTCATTTTTCTCTCGTGTGCTCCTTCTGCCCCGGCTTTTTATTTCGACTAACACTAGTGTGATGTGGATCAGATCAAAAACGAGGACATTACAAAAACAAATTATTATTTTCATGCGTTTCGCTCTTCGATCGAGACAGGTGCATTGTTTCTTTGGGAGGGTGGGGGTGGCACGGAATCGGGCCCCTCGCTGGGTCGGGATCTTTGGGGGCTCGCAGCTCAAAGGGCGACCCCCCTCCCCCTCCTTCTTCTCGCCCTCTTCCCCTGCCCAACACCCCCTCCCCCTCCCCCTCTCTTCTTCACCCCGAAGACCATCGGGTAGAGAATGCCGGACCTGTCAACATGCTTGTATAGCTATTCAGGGAGGAGCGGTAATGTTTGGCATATTGATGTCCGTGAATGAAGAGGAAAGGCAATGCAGACCAAGTGGATATCTGCCCCCCCCCCCCGCCTCTCTCTCTATGTCTTTCCCTTTCCCTCTTTTTCCTGGGATCTTTAGCCCCGAAATCTTTAAACCTCGCTTAACAAAAAGGCAAATCAAAGAAATTGCAATAATCCTTCAGATAGGAGGTAATGGTATGCTAGCCCAACGCGCGTGACGTTTTCTTTTACGTGAGCTGAATCCTTCGCATCAGTATAAACAAAACGGAAAATAGGAAAGTAAGGATCAATTTTCAAATTGACTTCATAGTACGGAAACCGGCAAGCGTAAGGCACATCTGAACCAGTCTTGAACCACGAGAATATATTACTAGTGACCAGTAAAACAAATACCAGGTGACTGATTAACCCCGCGTACTTCTACAGTTATATGCATACTACCGAGTGTTGCAGATTTGCATACCCACGGGGCTATAGCGCCTTTCAGGCAGATCGGGTAGGAAAACCCGCAACACTGTCGTGTATTGCCGTTGCCGTTTCGCCTGACGGGCTGGGGAGTAGGCAACCTGCTGGCACGTAGGAATGCTGCAGAAGTGTACGGGGTTATCAGTTACCTAGTGCATAGCTTTTTACATCAGAAGTACAGGTAGGCCCATTCCATGACCACACTCTTATGCAGGATGCAGGAGCCGGTAACCCTACCGCACCTAGGGTTGTTTTGCTTGCGCTCCAGTGTTGCGGGATTGCATACTCGCTGGGCCCGCACGGGCCCATAGCGCTTCACAAGGAGTAGGCAAACCTACAGCACTGGTTCCCGACGAAAAGTCGCTGGAGAAGCCCTTCCTCCTGCGAAATGATGATACCACACAGACCCGTTGCGCTCAAGCTGAGCTCAGGACCACCACCACCACCACCCCGAAACCCGTCGCCACCCCTTGACAGGCACTCGGCCACCCTTCTTACACTATGGCATGCTTAGAAATCAATTGGGGGGTCACTTACACTCACCTTGGAAGGGGTATCCCGTGAAACAGGGCCTCATCATTCCAAAGTTGGTCACTGTCATCTTTTCTTCACGTTATTCACTGGCGGTCCTCTCTGTGCTGAACGGCTGGCCTCTGGCGTGGTCGCGGGTAATCCTTTAGCACTTGGGGGTCACTCACAGGCACTTTGTCATGGTGGTCACTGGTCACTGGTCACTGGATCACTCGCGGCACTCTGCGCTGCTCTCAGGTCCACGGCGCACGCGGCACGTCCTCTCGAGCCACAGGTCGGCAGGCGACTGGCCGTGCGGGCCGGGGCGGCGGGCGGAGCGCGCAGGACGGGGTGCTCGCCGGAGAGGACGCGGCCCTCCGCCGCCCCCTCCCCCCTCCACGGCGCGCGACCGGCCAATGGCGGGGCACGCCCGCGCCACCTCCAGCCGCCACTAGCCAATGGCGTGCGGCGTAGGAGTGGGGGGCGGCGGAGGGGGCGGGGGGCTACCGGTATCCCGGTATCGCTACCGCGGCCGCGCGCGTGTGTGGAAGCCTCTCTGAATGGCGCCGCTGCTAACCGCGCGGAAGTACCGATGATGAGGCAGGGGCATAAGTGATACGCGGCCCCCGCCGCGCACGGCGGCGACCCGCGGACTGCAGGGACTGCAGCTGCAACAGGAGCGCTGCGCCCCGCGGCCGTGCGTGGGGCCCAAACTAATCCATTGGTCGCAGTTCGCTGCTCCGGGGCTGGGGCTGAGGCCGGGGCAGAGGCCGCGGCTGCGGCCTGCGGCCGGGGCTGAGGCCGGGGCCGAAGACGTGGCCAAGGCGGAGTCTGAGGCCGTTGTGGCTGTGGTCGTGACTGAAGAAGGTGCGGATTCAAGGAGGGGCGGTCCCCCCCCTCCACCTCCTCCCCTCTATTGATCCGCCTGTAAGGTAGGCAAAAGGGTAAAAACCCTCCATGTATAGACAACCGGCAGTGCATCGCCCCGTGCACAGAGAAATGACCCCGCGGTTGAGGCTGAGAAAGGCCGCATCAGAGGCCGTGCAGGGCGATGTATAAGGTTCCACCAAGTGACTCACCTGCGCTCACCTCGGAGTAGTAGGGGTGGATTTCCCGTCCACCCCTATCCTAATCCCCCGTGATGTAGATTTTAGTGATTCCGAACCGAGCTGCCGAGCTGCTTTTGTTGACGGTATGGCGTGGACAAGGCCACTTGAATCAGCTTACAATACCACGAGTGGACGAGGACATACCAGGTGGCTGATTCACGCCACGCACTTCTGTAGGTATACTGTACCGCATGCACGAGTGCGGGCGGGCTTGCCTATCGCCCCTGTCCACGGCGCCTTTCGAGCCGAGCGAGTAGGCAACCCGCCCGCACTTGTGCATTTGGTACAGCATAACTACTAAAGTGTGCGGCGTGAATCAGCCACCTGGTATTTTCGAAGCCATAAGCAACGGTGCTTGTGGATGGTGACCTAGTACTGACTGCACGTACTACTACGTCTTCCGGAATTACGTCTGAGATGGTGTCGAGGCGTCCTCTCCCGCCCCCTCTCCCAGCACACACACACACACCCTCCGAGTTTATCTTCGGATCTTGGCCAGGCCACAAAACGTACACATGTCACCAGGATATGCCGTGCTTTCGCTACGGTCCTCTGCCTTCATATGTGAACTCTTGCTCTCTCTCTGTCACTCGGCCGCTGGGGCAGTGAGGGGGAGGGGGCTGCATCGCCGGGCCCCCGCGGGCCGCCCGGGAAAGGGGAAAAAAGTCAAATGTCGGCGAGCGGCTTTTGAAGTGCACCAAGAAGGAAGGGATGGAAAAAAGGAATGGGGTGCGCGAGCTGGGCGCGGCGGGGGCTGTGGGGGCGGAGGGGACAAGGGTGGCGAGGGCGCCCTGGCGGAAGGAAGTCCGGACGTAAGGGGCGGCCTCGGCCGGGGCACCTGGCGCAGCATCCAGCGCAGCCCCGGCCAGCATCACCCGGCCACTAAGGGTGAGGCAGGAGGCGGAAGTGGAAGTGGAAGTGCGCGGCGCGGCGCGGCGCGGCGGGGCGGGGGCCTGAGAGCAGAGGAATGAGAAACCCGCCCCGCCGGGCGACGCGCCCGCGCCGGCGCAAGTCGCCGGCAGAAGTGACAGGTGTTGGCGGGACGCGGGCGGGGCAGCAAGGCGTCGAGACTCGTGGACTCTTGGGCTCCTCGTCGCGTCGCGCGGACAGGCGCAGCGAATGGGGGCATACGCGGCCCTTCGGAACATGATCCCGCGCCGCCCCGCGCCGCCCCGCGCCGCCCCGCGCCGCCCCGCGCCGCCCCGCGCCGCCCCCTGAGCGACCCATGCCCTCCCGCCGCCGCGACGCGCACGTCCCGCCCCGCACTACACAGGTAGCGCCGTCACCCTCCGTCAGCTGAATGGGTGGACCGGAGCGGTGCCGACGGCCCCCCGCTGCACCGGCCGAGGCACCAGCGGACCGATAGGCAAGCCGATAGACCGGGCCCCGGTCACATTGAAACCGATTGAAACCGGGGAATAATGGTACAGGATGGCCCACATACTCTGGACGGGTCCGTAGTTCTACTGGGAAAACCAATGTGACAACATAGTGTGACATACACTCAGGTCACATTACATGGTTGGAGGTGTGACCAAAACTGGTCACACCAATTGATGTGACACAGGTCACAAAAGTTTTTCCAGTGCACGCGTTTGCCTTACTCGTTAGGGGCTATAAGGCGCCGTGCTGAGAGAAGGGTAGGCAAGCCCGCTCGCACGTCTGCATGCGGTACAGTATAACTGAATTGTGCTCCGGAGTCTGTGAATACTGCCATGCCATGCCACCCTGCATATAAATTAATTTCGATTGATTTAAAGATAAATAAATAAATGGTTTGCGTTGGGTGTGGGTGGGTCCACCTGATAGTATCAATGAACCACATGTTATATGCTGCTTGCTGACCGAGATCAAAGTTACATGTCAAACAAGGTGATATCCATTACATTTTTGAAACGACATTCGCAATGTTTAGTCGAAGGTGTTAAACATTTATTCTGCTTGTTACGAAAAAGTCACTCACTTGCAGAAGGTATATCCTAGACAAAAACTATTTTAACTAATTAGTGCGTACTTATTTCTCATTTTCCGCTGCTCTTGCATTACATGTGCGCTCTCGGACTCGGACACCCTTAGTAGCCGAATCAGTGGTGGACAATGGTCCGTGGACGGCCCTGCCGCTGCCCCGCGTCACCAGCGCGTCACAGCCATTCATTCACGCAAGCGGAGAACAAACAGACCAGGACCAGCTATAGGAGCCCCTTTCTCAATAGTTTTAACTTTCTTGGCTGTGCTGGCGGGTCTCATTGTCTGCTGCAGCCGGGCCCGGGCCTGGTCGAGGCGTGATTGAAAAGCAATTTCCTTCATAATGATGGCCCATAATCTCGCCAATATAACGGACAAGGCTCGCTCTCTCGACGTTATGAAAAGACGGACACGTTTCCCTTTTTTCTGACCATTTTTTTCCTACCCTCCCTCGCTCCAAAGTCCCCCCTCCCCCTCCCACTCGAGTCACCTTGGTCCTCCTCGCTATATAGACTATAGAACGAGGCCATCCCCGCGCGGTCGACGGCCCGGGGAGGTGATGGATGGTTCAGCGGGGGAGCCAAGAGCAGCCCCCCACCCCCTCCCGCGACACCCCCGCCCGCTACCCCTTCTCCCTCTCCATGATGTTGTATTGTTTCAGGTGACAATGCCTCACCCTACACGGACAGCGAGAGGGCCCCCGCCGGCACTGCTCCCGTCAGCTCGTAATCTATTCCGATAATGAGGCACCCGACAGAAAAATACACTAAAGGGTCTTTGCATTCGCTACCGATAAGTGTTAGTGTGTGACTCACACTTTTTCGAGGGCCATAGGTATGTTATGCGTACCCCTTTTTTGTAGTTTTGTGAGAACTTTCACACCTGGGATTAGGCAGTACCATTGCGTTTTAAAGTTTCACCTCAGTTTTTACCATTGTCACCCTCTCGGTCGTAGATAGAATGTGCATGCTTCGATGTGCGCTCCGTCACTCTAAAAAATAGCTTTGTAAATTTACAACATGTATTTTCTATTCACGATTTACAAAGTATGTCGTAAATTTACGACTGTCTATTTTTGCTCGTCAATTAATTCCAAGCCAATAATGGTGTTTTTGTAATTTTACAATTTTAAGTCGTAATGATGTTACAACTCACGTCATGGACAAATTTCTCATATAACCCATATAACCTTTACAAGAATTTCTCACAGTGGTAGGGCGCTCGGTATGCAGCACCACAACATTTTAAAATGACACGAAAAGGCCTTTAAAAATTGGTATTTAATTTGAAATACTTAGAGAGTAAACACTGAGAAAGGTCCTATCGCTCCCGTTCGACATCAATTTCAACGTCACCTTTTGGTAGTGCAGAGTGGGCCAGTGACAGTATGTAATGGGTCGGTTGTAAACCTGGCGAGGGGGCTGCCGGGCCTGAAGAGTGACAGCTCAGCCATCGGGCCATCGGGCCTTGGCATCCCCAGGAGAAATCTTTTGCGGAAAGTGAAAGGAAAGAACGGCAAGCCACGCCGCTGAGGCACGCCGTGCCACTCTTCCCGTCAATCGACGGCCCTTCCCGGGGTCCGATCGAAGTGTCAGCCAAGCCGCCCCGCCCCGCACCGGGGCGGATAATCGTCATCGGTCTGGAAGACAATCAGAACCGAAGAGAAACGGCAGCAGGGGCGGGGCTGCAGCGGTAGCAGCACGGTAGATGTTGTCTATTTACTGATAAAACCAAAACGGTAGTATATCGCGATAAGTTTGATGCAAGACAGTGCTCCAGTGCGCGATCCACAAAATTGTATAGGATTCCTTTACCTTGCCCACACTGCTGACCCCTGCACCCCCGCGCCTCCGCTCCCAGCCCCTTCCCCGCATAATGTGCTCCCATTACGGGCTGGCCACTCCGCGTCCCGCTCAAGTCGTCCTCATTTCATGCAGGTCGCATTATGCTCCTGCCCGACACGGTGACGGCCCGGTCATAAACCCTGCCACCCCACCCCC
>NW_026267176.1:694281-702044 GCF_000697945.3 Frankliniella occidentalis
AACTGCTAACTGCTTTTCCTACCTCGCGACTTTGGGTTCTAGTAACATCTCACAGTAGAGGTTATGTAACACTATGCGCGTTGAACCAATAGACCATTCCACCGACTGTGGAAGAAGAAAGAAAAGAATCAAAAACCACTGGAAACAGTATTGATAAACAGATCAAATCATTCACTTTTTCTAGTTTTCTTGGCCAAGATAATTATTCTGTACTTGTTGGTGTGCCATAGAGGTGTACACAAATGATCTACATACTGGTTTTCGGTACTGTTTCCGGTCCTTTTTGATTCTTTTCTTTCTTCTTCCCCATTCGGTGGAATGGTCTGTTATTCTTGGCGGTTATTCAATGCACTTCCACATATATTCAACGGATTCTGGTATCTTTCAGTATGATGGGATGTGCTTTACATCATACATTCTGATGGAATTGTTTGATGTGGAAAGATTAGTTGATGACAACCTGACGAATAGTGAAAAAAATGCAAAATGTGATGAATTGAGTCCTGCACAAAAAGAACAGAGGATTGATGCATTCCTGAAGGTCAGTATAGGTGCATTGTGAGATATTATTAAGAGATGGTTTTGGAACTAAACCAAATGGATTATTTGTTTTCAGTTATATTTCCCCATCATTCTATGAAAAATATGAAGCTCATGCATCATGGTCAGCGTCCTGTCTACTTTTGGTGAGGATCGGGCGCTGCGATTGGTGCACCAACGCGCCTGCCTGTAGGGAGGTGAGCATTATATTAAGAACGAAGTTAATTAATCTAAAATTAAGAAGAATTTATATTCTGATCTGCACCACAGCAAATATCATTGTTAATTTTCAGAAAAATTTGTATTCTGATCTGCACCACATAACTTCTTAATATTTCACAACTGATAACCTATCTCAAGTTCATACAAATAATTATTGAAGATAAGAAAATTAAAGGCAGACTGCCTCCATTATTTCTGTGCACGTCACTAGATAATATACCTCTTCTTCGTACTTTTTATAGTTGGATATAGTTGGAACCAAGGAAAGTGACTCACTAATAAATTCCACCTTGAAGCGCATATTATTCTCAACTGTCAGGGTGAGGCTGTTCGGAACTTTTCTGAACTTTTACCTCTGAGACTTGGTCCCTGTGTTCTTTTTATAAAGAAGGTGTTGTGGAGGTGGAATGCAGTAGTTGAACACATAAGACCCGTCTTGAAGTCCTCTGGAACGGTAATTGGCTGAGCGAACGGAATCTTTACCGCAGCCTTAACTTAAGCGATGCCACCTCTTTCCAGGCTGGGTTGACACCCGATGGTCGCGATGTCGATCCAGGCCGCAACCCCAGTTTGGCCCTTGATTCCCTTGATTCTCGCATGATTCCGGCATGATTCCCGGCCCGGTGTACCCATGATTCTCGGAGTTATTGCCCCCTCGCCAAATTGTAAAGATTAACAATGGTTACCAAAGATTATCAATAATGATTACCAAAGATTAACAATGAATACTAGGTATGATTTTCCTGCATTCTAAATCTAACCAGCCATTTTTCATCCTGAGAAAGCATTTGTCACATCTTAGGTAGGTTTTAACTCTTTATCTTGCATAAGTTACAAATTTGCATTCTTATTTGAGTGGGCAATGTTTTATTTTTTTGTCTACGGGAGGGATGTAAATTCGGCATATTAAAGATGAGCGTTTGCATTTAGGCAAGATTTGTACAAAAATCGTAAAAATGCGTGTCCTAATCAACAGATTTGTCCTTTGAAAGGGCCCTAACGAATACATGGATTGCCAGGATTGACAGGCATTACCCGGTCTGTACACCAGACAATTTATTTCTGGTACAACCTATAGAAATGCCCCCCCTCCTCTTGCCCCTCATCCCCCTCCCTCTCGGTCGAAGTTTCATGCGCCGCAGCCTGACCAGAGCCGCCGGCAATTATGGGAGAAAAACGCCCCAATCGATCGCGGCTCACCAACGTGTTTCGTCGTCGGCATTGCGCGGCAAGAGCCCCCCGCGGCCTCTCGAGGCGGGTTGGGGCGGGGCGCGCATTGCGACGGTCGCGCCCCGCCACGCCCCACCCCGCCTCGCGCCCCTCCCCACCGGCTTGCGCGTTCAGGGCGGATTTCGGGCGACAGCGCGGCAGGACGTATTGCGGGATGTGTCGATTGCAGGCGATTAGGCAGTCTGCCGACCAGGATGCCGAGCCGGCGGGGCGAGTCAGCTCAGCGGACTCCGCTGCAACACAGGGCACAGCCCGCCGAAAGACCTACGGCTGCAAAGCGAAGTCACCCAGGCCCGCCCTTGGCACACCAAACATGCGCTTAGCAGAATCCCAAATTTTCTTTGTGTCAAAAAGTTCTGTGATAAGAAAATGTTTCTCATAGGCTTCAACCGCATTTCTTGTGCCAATTGAGGACGTTTTCTTTCAGTGATAGAGGACAGGCTTCAGGTTTCTGCTTTCGGCGCAATCATACATCCAAATCCTGTCAGCCCATCCGTCCGGAGTGTAATTTCTCCTTGTTGTTTTGCTGATTTTCCCTGTACGCCTGCGGGGGGCTTCCCCTCAATCACTACGTCATTCAAGTTATTTTCCCGATACATACTGATTGACTGGACGTGACATGACGCCACGCCGAGGTGGCCGGTGCGCGGCGCGTCACGCCCCGACGGGCGCGTCCTGTCCACGGCAGGTCCATGGGGTCCCTCTTCGCCCGGCTCGACCTGCGCGCAGCATCCATACGCATTTCCTAACGTTTTTCGAATGTCATGTTCAGACAATGATACCACAGGCAACATGAAAAAGAAGGCCTTCAAACCGGTTTCAAGTCACTTTTTCTGGCCAGACAGAATGCCCGGAGAGAGCGGAAAAAAACTACAACTGTAAAACGACGCACACGGTTTGGGGTGTCGATGAAGAACACGTCTCGAAAAAAACGGATCGCGATGTCCTGCATTCAACTCTCCACTCCTATTCCCGGTAGTCCACTCGCTCCCGACGTTCACTCTGCCCAAAGACGACTACTCTTTGAAAGAAAGAGAAAAAATTAGGGCGCTTCGGCAAACAGAAAAAACACAAGCAGAAAGAATCAGGGAACACGAACACACTAAAATAGCTAAATCTGACGAGGTTGTAAATACGACCTTTAGCCTCAACTACCAAAAAACTCGACAACCAAGCGCACCCCATCCAGACGACAGGCCCGGGCCTGACCGGAGTATTTTTAAGTTCTTCTATCGCACCCCTCCACACCCTCGTCGTATCTGTAGTGTAGTACCCACTCTTCGTACCCGGGCCTGTTGGTGTGTGACGGGTTTCATAACAGGCCGGGCTGTGCAGCCAAGGACGTGCCGCCTCAGCGCACCGCAGAGTCACTGCGAGCGCCAGCAGTGCCAGCACCCGTGGCACCCGCACCAGGCACAGGGCTGGCCGTAGGCTGGCCGTAGGCTGGCCTGGGCCTGCACCAGAGGCAGTTGGCGACAGTACAAGGGGTGGACTACTTGTACGCCTTCACGTGGTACTCATTGTACCAGGTGGCTGACTCAGTGTGCTGCGTTAGTGAGCCACCAGGTACAGGGACAAGGTGGCTCACAGACCCCTGAATATTTCGTAGCTACTGAATCACATACAGCCGTGCAGGCGGGCTTGCCCTACCGAAGTTTTGAGTTTCGCGGTCCAATGTGCATCCTGGGGTTTCACAGATAACGAAAGTGTGTAAAGGGCACAGTGTTCAACGCTATAGTGCACACACGTTTAAGTGTTGGACTAGAAATTTGAATTGCGCAAAAGTGTTTAACAGTAAATTTGAACACTTTACTCTTCAACACTTTTAAGTTTTTAAATATCCAGTCAATCCAGTCAAACACTTAAAATTTTGTAACGCAGTGTTGAGCACTTGCACCTGATAGCCAACGGCCTATCTGCCAAGAGGTGCACAAAAAACCGAAGGGGCGACCCCCCACCCCCACCCCGTGATCTGCTTTCGGCACATCTCAAGCCAGGGACAGCTGAAGCAGGTGAGAGCCCGACAAGCAGCCCGTAGGTGTCCCCGCCGGGGCTCCCTGCGGCAGGCGCGTCGGTGGGTGTGAATCTAGATCAGAGGAAACAGGCGTGCCGCGCCGTTGTCAGATCTGGGCCAGCAGCCAAGCAGCCGTGGGGCTAAGCAGCAGCAGTCGGGGAAGGGAAGCGACGGGTCCTGAGCACGGTAAGTGCCCCGAGAGCGATTGCAGCCCCAGCCCCCGCTGCGGCCGGCAGGCCCTCGAGTTCACGGGTTGGATGGGTTCCTGCTGCCAGCCCCTGGTGCCCTGCCGGCGGGCAGCCCGCGCGCAGCCGTGAGCGGCCGGTGGCCTACCGTGCCGGGCGGCCAGCCGTGTGAGGCGCGGCCGGCGCGGCCCGGGAGGCCGGCCTGTAGCCCCCCCGCGGACGGGACGCTCCTGCTCCCGCCCCGCCCCGCCACATCCGCCGCCATTGTGCGAAGGTGACATTGCCTGGATCAAGAAGAAGCGTGAGTCACTGTGTTGTCGTCGCGTCGTCGGCAGCGGCTCCCTGCGGCCTGTGACTCGACCGACATGAGGGTTGAGAGGGGCTTGCTTGACCAAAGCAGCAAGCACCCCCAAAAGAGTCTGATCGATGCACATTGCTTTTCGTTTCAAGTCCAGAAATGAAATACGCAAAATGAAGTTTTCATCAGATGTGTTTCTACCGAGACACTCGACCAGTGATAAAACTTTATTTCCTTTAAAGTCGCTGCTATTTGCTCGGTAGGAGGTGAAAGAGGGTCTTGGGGTGGGGCTGGGCAGGACTGCGCAATAGACTTGACACATTCTTGCACAACAGCCTTCAATCGGCGAGGCGATCGGACTCGACAGGCGGGAAGGGCTGCCCCCGCCGCCCCGCCTGCCCCTGGGCCGGGCCCCGCGCCCGCGACGACCAGCGCCGCCGGAGCGCCGCCCAACGCCACTCCCGGCCCGTCACAGTCCGCGCGCTCGGAAAATGGCGGTCCGGGGGACTCACCACAGGTCTGCCCGGGAGAGTGGCGTGGTGTGGCGGGGCGGGGTGGGGTGGGTTGGGGTCGGGCCGGACGCAGCCAGTGACAGGACTGGCCTCCTCACCGCGGCGCGGGGCTGTGGGCTGGGTTACCACCAGCTGGACACGACGACGGGGATCGCGGGGCCTCGCGGAGGGTGCAGCGGCCGACTCCAGTCGGCACCCATTGATGCACCCATCTCAATCGAACAGGAAACAGACTTTAATCAGCATTCTCGTGTGTGAAACCAATAGGCAGCCGAAAACGGCCGATCACGATGAGCCGAGCCAGCGCCGCCAGTAGGCGGCCTGCTCCGCGCCGCAGCTCAGCCTTAGGCTCAGCGCCGCCCCGCACCGCGCCGTCGCGGAGGTGCTGAGTCACCGGCCGGTCCTCCGCTCCCGCGCTCCGGGAAGGTTTTCATGATTTCTGAAGAGGGCGCCCCCGGCCCCGCCCCCGGAGTCGCGCTGCCGCCGCCGATGCGCCCCCGGGGGGCCTGGCCGGCCGGCGGCCCGGGCGAGGGTGCCCGACCGGGGGCCCCACCGGGTGCCCCATCGGCTGCCCCCCAGGGCGAGGGCTCCCGGCACCGCTCGGGCTGCTGGCTGCACGGAGCTACTTGCTCCTGATGGTGTTTTGTGTTTCCCCCATTATTCGGGAGAAACAATGACTGCTGGAAATCACTGACTGCACCTCTTTCTGCGCTCGGCGCGCACACCTCGCGCTTGGGGGCCCCGCGCCCGCGGTCACCTCCCCGCCTCCTCATCGCAGCGAAAGAGAAATGGACGCTCCATCGCCACCTCCTTGTCGGTTTCACTCCAGTGCCGCCCCTCTGCTCCACCAGGGCCGCCCCGTGCCGGCCGCGCCGCGCAGCCGAAGTACAGTGTACACGGCAAAAAGTGCTCGGCCACCTGCAGATGGGGTTGGCTCACGGAGCGGGCGGGGACGCCCCCAGCTTTTTCGAGCACCGCACATCAGCCCTCGGTGACGGGGTGGCACCGTGCCCAACTTCTTCTCGATAGACCTATGCGATGATTACGGAGAAAATATGCGATGGGTGGCATTTCAGCCCGGCTGCCTGCACAAATGAAACGTGCGTCCAAATTGCCCCTCTGGATCGCTGTTGGCTTGGGCAGCTGGGATCGGCAGTTCGGTCCTCCCGAGTGACAGGGGGCAGAACAGGACAGGATTCAGGTGAGGTAAGGAGGGGAGAGGGAGAGGCCGAGTCACTTTCCTTTTTTCGATGTTCCTATTCTAGGCCGCCTTCAAAACAGCGCGCCATTGGGAATTCCCCCCAAAGTCTCGCCGATATGCCACATTTCATGGTGTATCCCCTGCGCTCCGGCCCTTATGGCATGCGCTGACCCCTCATCCCCTCGTCTCGCCTACTGGTCGCTGTGAGCCGGGTGGTCTGGGCTCGGCTCGCCCGCCCAAAGGGGCGACACCCCTGCGCAGCGCGGAGCGCACCCCTGCGACTCCCCTGCCCCGCCCCCGCTCACACAAACCTACCGGTGTTGGTTCAAACAACTGCTCTAGCTGTGTCGCGGAGGTGCTGCCCGCACCACGCCACGCCACGCCGCGCCACGCCAGCCGCCTGTCCGGGTCGTAAGTAATAGGCGTGTCAAATGAGCGTGAAGTACGTTGCAACTGCTGTGTGGTGGAAGCCCCCGCCCCTGCCCGCCCCTCCCCGCCACCTCCTGGCTATATACCCCGGCGTCGGTATCGGACCATCGAGCCCAACATCGCGCCGCGCCGCGGCGTCAACGGTGACGCGTGGTACACGACTCACGGCAGATGCGAGGGCAATATGTGACGTGAGAACACAACAGACGGAAAGCCGACCCGTGCCGCGGCGGGTAGGGGAGGGGAGAGAGAAGGGGGCGGCGCGGCTCTAGGGCCCAACCGACGGGGGTTGAGACAGTTCAGGGAAGAAACGGATGCATCGGCCGAGTAAATAGTTATTTTCTGTCATAAGGCAGGCACACGTGCCTTCACTCCCGGCTGGCGACTTCACGTGCATACTCTTTCTGAGCATAGTTTAACACTTCTATTCAAATTCATTCAATTTTAATAAACTTAGTTCCCATAGTCGCAAATCCGTTGAATCTGTTAAAATAAGTAATGTTTTCTTGAACTATGGCGATATACTGTGTCGTCGATGTGTCGACGGTGTTTATCCGGAGGCACATTATGTTTCGCAAAGGGCTCTCGTTCAAAGACAGTGCCGCGCAGGCGGCGCCGCGGGCCACGCCCGGCCGAGCCGCTGGGAGAAAAAGAATATCGCGGAATATTTTGATTATGTGCCAGGAGCGGCGTATGAAAAAAGCGATGGCGGGTCCGGCTGGCTGGGCCGTACGGCCGAGCCGCCGCAATACACCTGTTATTTTTTCCTCCTTTTCTTGTTGCGCCTTTTGTCCCGCGGCGGGGCGGTCGAGGTGTGCGGTATGGAGGCGAGCTCGCCGTGTGGTTATACATTTCTCATCTATTGCTTTCCACGCTCCAGTAGCCCCGCCGGCACTGGATATCGACTCGCGCGCCACTCCAAAGAACTGGACAGCCGACGGCGGCGGCGGCGGCGGCGCTGGAGTGAGAGCGACGCAGTAGGCTCGTCCTGAGCGGACAGTCCAATGTCGCCCCTTTCAGAATAGATTTTATTCAGCTCCGTTGCACAATCCTAATTTGATATTTTCATATCCTGGAAAAAGTGTTCTCGATTCGTCAATATGTTCTCGATTCGTCAATATGTTCTCGATTC
>NW_026267176.1:702094-707361 GCF_000697945.3 Frankliniella occidentalis
TGTTCTCGATTCGTCAATATGTTCTCGATTCGTCAATATGTTCTCGATTCATACACCCATCGCACTCGTTTTGTAAACATATAGTTGCATAACAAGCTCAAAAGTTACAGAAACATGGTCAAAACAAGTGCAGTAGTAGTGTTCTTGAGTAAATCCAGATCGCGCGCAACATTCAACTACTTCATCTGCGGTCCGCCCCTCTCAGACTGTTTGGTGTTGGTGCGGGGCGGGTCCAGGTAGCGCGCACAAAACAATACGGCCTCCGGTAAATTAGGTCAGTTTATCATGGCGGTGCGTGCATTAGGGGCGTTGGAATAACACATTAGGGGCCGGTCACATCCCCGGGGGCGGGGCGGGCGGGGCGCTATAGGGCTTCACGGCGGCACCTTTACCCTGAGATTGACTAGTCAGCGGCGGGCGGGCCATCAATCCACGCAGCGTATGCTGCAGCTGCTGCCGTGCGGGGCCGGCCGGGCGCTGGAGGAATCTTACACTATTACAGCCCTCCAATTAAACCCGAGTTTAAACTGATGGTGCGAAATGGAGCGAAATTTCGTGGACATCATTAGGACGACAAGAGAGAAAGAAGAGCAGTATCTTATGTGTGGTCGACCTGCAACAATCTCAGCCTCAGCTCACACAAGTTACCCCGCAATGAGAGATGGATATCGAGCTTTGAATCGACGTTGTCGATTTGCTTGACAAAATTGAATCGATGTCGAGTCGATTTTGCCTCGATCGATGACTATCGACCATTAATCGATTTTTCTCTCTCACAGAGTACCACAAAAGACACGATATAGGAAATGGAAAACAAAACAAGGAAAACAACAAAAAGCAAGTAGCGGATAAAGAAAAAACGTCCCAAATAAAAGATGTTGAATGGGCGTGAAGTGAAGGTATGGTGGGGTAAAATGAAGCTGGGCCCTTCGGATCTGCTGACTGGACTGGCCCCCAGCTGAAAAGGGACACAAAAGTTCGATATCGATAAGATTTGGATCTTTATTGTCCAACACAGTAGTTTACAACCACATTTTGACCACCTATCCACATTCAACCAAGTGATTATGAAGTGATTAAGTGTCGCTCCAATTCTAGCGGTGAAGTGTTCAACCTTACTGTTAAACACTTTTTAGTTTTCAAATATTCCGTCAAGCACTTAAAAAGATGCAACGCAACGTTCAGCACTTGCACTTGCGTGTGCACGCCAGTTGTACACTTTCTTTGTTTTATCAGTCTATCATACTTCATTTTCATATCAAATTTGTTCTAAAATTTAAAAGCAAATTTGTTTAGTAAATTGCTTTAAAAATCGTGTTTTTATCAAACCAATCCACCAATTTCGTTTGAAAGATGGGAACCTCAGCGGAAAATTTCTGTTTACCCGGGTACTGAGCGACAACGACACCTGACTGGAAGTATGTGAGCCAGGCCGAGCGAGGCAGTGGATGGTTCGATCAGGCCCGGTAGCCCGTGGCCCCCGCTGCGCGCCTGGCGGCCCTCGGCCCGGAGCGCGCCTCATGGCCTCATGGCCAGCCGCCCCCTCCCGCGCCGCCGCACCGCCGTCATTATTGTTCCAGCGGCTCAACCGGTAGCCGACGAGTAATTTTTCCATATAATTACGATGATGTGAGCTTCTCTGAGAGCCCCCCCCCCCTTTACCCCCGAGAGGCGCGGGTAGCCTCGGGGCTCAGACTTCTGAAGCTTCGATTCCAGGACTGATCTACTGATCGCCTCTCTCCGCCTCGGTGCGCTCACACCGTGCACTGTAAAACTGTTTGGAAGAGTTGAGAGAAATGTTGTAGGTCTAAAGATACGATGAAATTACTAAAATTCACGTTTTTGTTTGTCCGTAGCATATTATGCGGAACATCATAAAGAAGATGTGCACTGTAAACATAGGTGTGCAAGCACGTGGTAGAGTTCAACTCTATGGTGCATTGGTGCACTGCACACTCTTATGTGTTAAAAACTAGATTGAATTTGAACGCAGAATTGAGCATTTGCAAGTGCACGCTCCAGGTGGTCTATGAATAAATTTGAATATGGATTAGCAAGAATTGAAGTTGTTCTGAATTGGTTTGAATTGTTTTATTGCCATTTTCTTGAAATGAACTTTACTAATTGGTTTAAATTGTTTGAGTGGATTTGATTGAAATTACTTTGAACTGGAACTGAATTGTATGCTCTTTAAAATTAGAATAGAAACTCCTTTCACAAATATTTAGATATCGAAGATAGTTTGTGACCCTGGTCAGATACAAAATGGCTGATTAACCCAGCGCCCAACACTAAACCATATGCAGGAGCGCGGGTGGGGTTGCCTACTCACTCGAGCTGAAGTGCGCAGTTTGCCAGCAATGGATAGACAAAACAACACGCACGCCTGCTTGCTGAGCAGTATAACTACAAATGCGGGCGGGATTTGCCAGGCACCTGGGGAGTGGATAACTCCAAAATAAGGTAGGTGTAAATTTCGTGAATTAAATTTGACTTGGCTGGAATTGAATTTGAATTGGACTGAATTGGTTGAATGGCAATTGAATTGCTTTGAATTATTGCGACTTTATTTTACTGAAGTAGTGTGAATTGACTTGAATTGAATGTAATTTGACTTTGAATTGGACTGAAATTAATTGTTGTTTTTTTTTTAAATTACCCCTGAATCTTAATTGTGTTGAATTAGTTTGAATTGGGCAGAATTAGGGGTTACACTTAGCAGGGGAGTTATTCACCCCTTGCACCCGACTCGCACCTAGGACAGTAAGATAATTAGTGTGAGTCCTTGATCGGTTGCTTAGTAGGCCTCAACTCTCTTGTAGGATTTGCACTAGATTGCCAAGATTGCCAGATTGCTCGACGAATATTTAGCTTTAAGGGCATAAACCGCCTGTAACTAGGCAAAACGCACTAATGTCACCCTAAGTGTAGGCAAAAAGCATGGGCTTTTGCAGCCGATTACCTAGCGATTGGCAAAGATTATCGTAGATTGTCGGGGTGGGTGTACACCAGATTGCCGGAGTTGAGGCCCCCTCGAAAATGCAAATGGGGAAAGGGATGGGCGTTTATTCCGCTTGATTATCTATAACAATGAGAAGAAATTAGGCCTGTTTCACTGCTTGTAAAACTCTTTGTCTCTGAGCAGTTTTATCTGATTGAGCAGAATATTTCGTGTCTCCACCGCATTATTGTCGAAGTTTCTGTTGTTGTTCGCAGAGTAGAGCGCGGGTGTCAGCCACACGTCCCGGGGCGCGGGGCGCGGAGCGCGGTGCACCCGAGCGGAAGGAAAGGATGCTGTGGATGGTTGGAGTGGTTGGAGGGGAAGATGGACAACAAAATGGCGCCGACGGCCACCGGATGTGTGGGCCGGGGGGCCGGGCCGGAGCCCCTCGTGGCGTTGGGCCGCGGGCGGGGCGGGGCGAGGGGCGGAGCGGGCCGATGCAGCGTGGTGGGGCGGAACCGGCACGATAGTAGCCTATACCTGGCCGCGCTTTCCACTCGATCCACTCCAGCCTCAACCGGTGGCCTCAACAACTCGCGGGAAAACGTTGCGACGATGATCAGCCTATACATTTAATCCTCTTCCAATTAAATTTTATTCGGTTTACAACATAAAACGCTCAGTAGTGTAATGTCATTAGTCATATTCATTGATATAAGAAGTTTGAAAGTTTGGTAGACGCAGATCTTTTACGTATTTGTGATATAGTAACTTACACTGCACGAGTGCGTCCCCCGGTAAACCCATCTAAAACCACAACCAACAACTCACTGATAATTCAAGTGTGATACTGCTTAAGACTTTTAAGTGTGCAACTTAAAGTTCAAAAGTTGCAAGTGCTTAACTGCATTATTGAAGGACACCGCACGAAGTGTTCAATTCGGTAGTTGTGCACTTATTTGTGTGCAACCCCTTATTTTAACGCTTCCCAGTAATAAGCGTCCAATTTAAGGAAGTGTTGTAGACTTAAAAGTGTTGAGCAGTTTGCACACTTAGTTTATCAGTGCACTCACTCGTTCACTCTCACACACACATCGGCACACAACCTTTTTTACTGCAAAGTGTTCACTTACATCCTATTTTCTCTTCCACTTTCTCTACCACTTTTCGATTTGAGAACTCGTTCCATAATTTTTCCCAAATTCGAATAAACTTTTCCCATTATTCGCCTCTCTAAAGTACCCCATGATATGAGGGTCAGAAAAAATTTGATCGTATTGTCTTCAACATAGATAAGAAGCATTTGAAATCTACCAAGTTTGTGAAAAATCGGGGATTAACACTTGCCTTAGTGTCCTAGCAATGTAGCTTTCACCTCACGGGCTGCTTTCTGTCTGAATATTTCATACAGAAGCAGTGAGTGCAGGTGTGGAAGGCTGCGACGGGCACCCCGCCGGGCCCCGCCAGCGCCGGCAGGATATGGCGGAGTTTGGCGCGCACTTGGGTCTATCACTCATCCCCACCGAGGCCCTGCCCGCCGTGTTTGGAGTGGCGGGGGAGCGGGGCGGGAGCAGCGGGAAGCGGGAGCCGGCGGTAGCGGAGGGGATGCCGAATTCATCCATCTCTCTGAGCAGCTCCGGCGGCGGCGCTCCGGAAACGGTCCGTCCAGGTTGTAATTAGGGGGCTAATAAGAGAGCGACTGCTCACACCACCTCGCCGCGATATTCAAACCGCGCCTGACGTAGACTGGCTGCAGGGGCTCCAGCAGCAGCACCAGGAGCTCCAGGACCGGACGCGGGGCACAATGCAGGCGCGCAGGGCCTGACCACAGCCCGCGGGGCCGGGCGGGCCGGGCGGGCCGGAGATGAGGCGCTGTGACGAGGCGTATATAAGGCGGCGGTGAATAAGGGTTGGAATGCCAGCCGAGATGGACTTCATTGATGGGTATGCGGCGGGCGATGAACGGTGCGATCGATCAGAGCGGGGCGTGAATGGGGCCCGGGGACCGAGCGGCGGCGCAGCCTCGCACAGCCTCCAGCAGCGCCCAGCACAGCCCGGCTCCTCAGCAGCCCACGAGGGCCAACGAAAATGCTGTCCGCAAAGTCGCCGCGCGGGAAGTGGTGCTCAATCTGTGCGCGGGCTCGCCCACAGGACCCTTTTATTGTACCGAGTATGAAGGAGACGACTTCGTGGTATTGCTGGTTCGCCTCCACCAGAGGGAGGAAACCTTCACGGGAGGGGGCTAGCTAACCCGCACACTTGTCCTGTGTACCTCATAGGAGACGGCTGACTCGCCCCGGCCAGACTGTGCCGCATGCAGGCGCGC
>NW_026267176.1:714216-718940 GCF_000697945.3 Frankliniella occidentalis
TCCTGATGTGCCGTCGGCCCCTCGCAGCTGGCTGGCTGGACGCCTTCGCTCCTGACGGCGACGGGCTGGGCGCCGACACCCCCGTCGCCATGGCGGCAGAGCCGTCGAGTCGGGGAGACATCGCCCTGGACATGGAGAGGGCGCCCGCCAAACCCGAGGAGGCGATGAGCTGGGCCGGGAGCGGCCTTCTAACAGCCGCCGGCAGCGGGTTCGTTGGCACTCCGAACGACACGCCACCCTTCAGAGAAAACATGGGGTGGTTTACGATTTTCCTTTTCCTTCCCGCGGATTGCTCGAACAGATCAACATACGGCCTGCACTGCTGGGAGACGCCCAGCAACGTGCCACCGTCCGCCCCCTCTACCCCAGAGAATGGGGGTACCCTCGCCTTGCGGGACATGTACCCTTTCATGGCGGAGCCCTTGCCGCCACCGCAACATCTCGAACAGGTGCTGCTGGGTGGGGTGATGGATGTTTACCGCGAAACAAAGAGTACAGCCACCGCACGATAGGTGTACTCGACCATTAGTCATACAATGCTTCGCCACCTGCCAACGACGAGCAAATCTCCCCCCCCTCCCTCTCTCCAATGAAAAAGACGGCCCAGGAACATTCCGTGTAACTTTGTCGCAGCCGATTGCTGAGGACCAGCTACAGGATCTGACCAACTGGCTGCTTTCCTCCGTCCAACACAAGCAGAGCTCTCTCCTGATGCTAGACGAGTTTCAGCCCCTGGCACAGCCTCTCGACGTGCAGGTGAGGACTCCTAGGCCATTCCTTTGGTCACTTCGAATGACGACGGCCGGCCAGAAACATGCTCTCCTTGTGCCCCAGCCCGAGAGCGAGCCGCAGCCGGCGCACGGGAGCGTGGTGGCCTGGCCATCCAGGGAGGTGCGCTCTCTGATCGCGGGTGCGCTGGCCGCGCCCCTGCCGCCCGCCGAGGAGGTGCTGGTGGCGGCGGCGGGCAGGAGCCACCAGGACTCGTCCGTCCTCCTTCGCTGCGTGACCTGCGGCGCGCCCTTCGACTGTGGCCTTAGGACCTGCCGCTGCGCCGCGCCCAGGGCGCGCAAGGGCAGCAGCAGCCTGCTGCAGAGGCTGCGCTCCGCCGCCTCCAAGCACGCCCGGAAGAAGGCCGGCGGCGCTCACAGCTCGGTACAGGTCCGTACGGCGCAGAATGATCGGGTATGTCCGAGATACCTGGCGCTTTCCTAGAGCTCAGCTCTTGCAGGTCATATGGGAGAACGAGGAGGTGGTAGGCGGCAGCGACTCCGAGGGCTCGGGAGGCTCTGACATGGACGTTGACGGGGCCGGCGCGGAGCAGCCCGTGATCGCTGAGCAGCAGACCAGTGCCAAGCGAAAGACGAGCGGCGGACAGCCCGGCGGCAAGAGGCCGCGGACAGCGCGGCATGACGCGGTGGAGGTACGTGTCTGGCATCAGCTCTTCGTCGACACGGCCAAGTCCGCCGACCAGCCACCACCTCGTAATGTCCAGGAGAAGGGCAGCCGCCAGGCGTCCCGCGGGGGCGGACAACGGGGGCGGCCGCGGGGGCGGGGGCGTCCTCCAGGGCGGCGTGGTCTGCGCGTTGGGGGGCGGCCCGCTCGCGGCTCGGGGGCGGCGTCCGCGGCGCAACGTGGCCGGAGCGGGAGCCGCCGGTCGAGCAGGACGACGCGGTCCGGCCAGCGGGGACAGCGGAGGCGCTCGTCGTCCAACCGCGTCGCCAGGCGGGGGCGCAGCGCGGGGAACAGGTGGGCGAGTGGACAGCCCAGCTGGGCAGCTGCACGGACAGACTGACCGGACCGGGGCTCGTGCGCAGGTGCTCGGAGTGCGGGCGCGCCATGCCCAAGCTGGGCTGGCTGTCCATGGTGGGTCGCGCCATCAAGCGCGCCCTGGGCGGCGGCGAGCGGCCCTTCTGCAGCACCTGCTGGCGGAAGCTGCCCCAGCGGCGGCGACGGGGGTCCCAGCAGCAGCAGCAACAGCAGCAGCCTCCGGTCGTGCCGCCCCCGCAGGGCGCGCAGGGCGAGCTGTGCGACCAGCCCCCGGCCGCGGCCGCGCAGCAGCAGGCCAACCCCGCGGCGTGACGGCACCGTCCAGTGACACAAACACCGGGGGCTTCCCTTGTACCGCGCGGTACCCACTTGGCATGTTAGTTTCCACGAAGATGCGCCCGTCGGGGAGCTGTTTGACACGAGTCGCGTTGCGAATGCAAACAAACTGCTGTGCCCTGCCGCTCTGGGACTCCAGCTCGGCTGCTCGATTCGTTTCAGGACGCACCGGGACGCGGCACTACGCGGCCATCGCCAGGAGCGCGCAGGGGCGTCACGCGGGCCCTCTGCTTTGTCTCCATTGTGGCCAATAAACGCGCGTGACAGTGTGACGGCGCACCCGGGGCCCCCGTGGTGCAATCCGAGGAGTGGGTGTAGTGTGTGTTATCCCCACGGGTGCCCTCTGCTCATTCAAAGAACAGACTTTGTCGACTTGTTTTCGCCTTTTGTTTCCCCCACTGGCGGCACAAAGACTTTCCGGTAGCCCGCTGATGTCCGCCCATTGTTTGTTTGGAGCGACGACAAGGTCCAGTTCTAATTGATACGCGACGCCCTTACGGAGGCGGGCTGCTGATGGCACATCATGCGCCGATTACCAGGAAAAGCCGCCGAACCGCTGGACCCGCCGGACCGACCCACAGCCCAGAACGGTGCAGGGGTGGTTCCGCTGTGAAAAATGTCAGACTAACTGCAAATTCGAGCTCAAAACGGTCACCTGCTCTCCTTATACTCCCGTGCTAGAGACCGGTAATTAGGCAGTTTGCCTACATCACTGGAAAACTAATGTGACATGTGTCAGAAAACGTGGTGGTCCTAAACTGGCCGCATCAATTGACGTGAGACGTCATTAGTTTTTCCAGTGATACGAGGGTGCTGACAAACCCGCTCACTTCTGTAGTTATGCAGTACCGCATTCCTGCGTGCGGGCGGGTTGCCTACTCGCTCCGCTGCGAATACCTTATAGGTCTTTTGAGGCCTGGGTTTTATGGCCATGATGACTAGCTTACGATACGGGCGACTGATAATGAGCCGTCACCGCGTCGGCCCTTTCCCATGGCCGTGGCTTGACGCTCCGCGACGCTCCGAGCCGCGGGGTGCGGTCATTGGAGAGGCGGATCGCAAGCTTGCATTCTGCGTCTGGCGCGAATATTTAAAGGCCTCTAGTGCTCGCTACAACAGCTCGACCCGTAAAGAGAGGCGCCGTGGACAGGAGCGATAGGCAAGCGCACTCGCACTCGTACCGGG
Organism: Frankliniella occidentalis; assembly: GCF_000697945.3. NCBI lineage: Eukaryota > Metazoa > Arthropoda > Insecta > Thysanoptera > Thripidae > Frankliniella > Frankliniella occidentalis. Next base: position 717,505 of record NW_026267176.1, read on the forward strand.
TGATGCAGAGAAGACGCAGGTGCCGGCGGGTTTGACTACCCGCTCTGCCCATAACGCGCCAGCCCCTTGGGTAGGCAAACCCGCACGCACCTGCGTCGTCTTTGAATCACCCGGTACGTGTGATTACAGTATATCAGCCACCCGGTGCAAGTCGTCTACATAAGGGCGATAATATTTCGTGCCCCTCATTTCACTTTTAAGATGTGAGTGGATTTAAGGGTACCGAGGTGACTGACTCGCGCCATGCACTTTCGTAGTTATGCTGTACCACATTCACAAGCAAAGCGAGCGAAAACCCATAGTCAAACTTGCGTTAAATGACGTATGTCGTTAGTCCCCGAAGGTTGGGAGAGCAATGCACTGATGCCCCCCCCCCGCCTCGTGTTGACGCTCCTGGGTGCTACGCCCTTTCATCGGGGCACGCTCGCTACAGGTGGCAGCCAAGTCGTTTCCTGAACCCCACCCTCGTCTCCTTCCGAACATTCGCAGAGGGTTTAAGTTAGTTCATTCCTCGGTAAGGGTCAGGGTGCTTCGCCCGACTCGCTCATCACAATGGTGATTAATTAGCCAGGTGCTTCGCACCGAACACATCTGTACTACATAACGCGATCTTAAAATTGGTAGTCATGAGATTTTCCCCCTTTTGTATAATCAGCTTATGAAGTGGGGTCGTTGCGAAATCGCGAAATTCTCCGAAGTCACTCACACATACTGTATCGCATAGCTCCTATACGACCTTCGACCTACAAACAGGCCGGTGCGGGCCGGTGAGGGTCCAAGTTTAGCCACTTGAGTTGCCTTTCTATTCCTTTTCTACTCGCTGCTGCAGCGGCCACGGTGGCTCCACGCCCGATAAGTAAGAATGCGCGCTGTTCATCTGAGCCATTATAGATGCTGATGAGACGCCCCCCGCACCCCTCCCCCCCGACCCACCTCTCCATCCGAATAACAAGGCGTTTTATTCCAGGCCGTGGATGTGTCCGACGGGTCGGTCACTACCCGGAATCGCTTTCTTCTGCTGCTCCGTTGTTTTCCTTCTCCATGGCAATTATGCACGCGACGCGTCACGGCGCGGGAGGGGGGTGGGGAGGGGGAGGACGCGCGGAAATAGAGACGAGCACACTGAGACAAAAACGCGCCCGGGCAGCAGTCACAAAGGTAGCTATCGCAACGGGAGGGGCCGTCGATAACCGACAAGAACACGCTCGCGATTTCACTGTTAAAAATGTTTTTGAAATTTCATTACGCAGTAAACATTAATTTTAATAAATTTGTCATGAAATTTAATCCCGGTAAGATACGGTAAACTACTATGGTTACGGCCTGTAAAATCCGTTAGTTGGTTGAGGAGTTGATGCAATAAGGGTTAGAGCGAAACAAATTTCTTTTAGAAAGTTGTCAATTTTTTAATAACATGTGTTATGAAATTTCATTAC
>NW_026267176.1:718990-724016 GCF_000697945.3 Frankliniella occidentalis
CGCCTCCCTCCTCCCCGACTACTGGAATTACCTCCGCTCCACACAACATGGCGTCGCGCCCTACCGCCCTCCCGCGTTCTGGGTCTGGGGAAGCCTGAAGTCCAAAGAAACAACTAACAATTGGTAGTTCAACAAAAGTCGACATAAAACATGCCTTGCATATCGGCACAACTCCACACGCATTACTCGCAGACGCTCAGCGCCCGTAGGTAGACTGTAGCGCATACACCCAGGCGGGCGGGTTGCCTACTCGCCCAGTAGCCCAAAGGCGCGCGTAGCCTGGGTGCATCTGCACGCATGCGTGCTGAGGTGCTGGAGGAAAATGGAAAGCTGAAGGAAGCCGCCAGCACAAGTAATAAGTATGTACATTTGGGTGCAGCCACCTCTGAAGAAACTTATGCTACTATATGGGGGTCGTTCATTCATTTTGTTTCATTCATTACAATCCCTGACAGAAACTGAATGAACCTGCTGCGGTGGTGGAGAGCGGGCGCAAGGGACGAGAGGGTTCTATCCGGCGCTGTAATATCGTCGTCATCATCATCCTCATCTCTGTCAAAACCGAGCAGCAACAGAACAAAAGGAGAAAATCCGGCGAGTCTCGAAAGGCGGCGGCGGCGGCTTGTGGGATTCGGGGCTTTTGTTTCGTTTATGTTGTTCTTTTTAAGCTCACCCCTCGGAACCCTCCGCCTTCCTTGGGCCCCTGCCGTGAGAGCGCCCGGAGAGACAGAGTGAGAAGGATGAGAGTGGATTTGCAGCGGTGGAAGACCTAGATAATATCAAGGAAAACACAAGACGAAGGGGTGCCGAGTTCGGAAGCTCGGTCGGAAGCGACGAGAGAAGCGATAACATATACACAATCTTTTTCATACACTTCCACGTTCGTTTTCCTTGTGGAGTGTGTCCCCCGAGCATACACAATGTTTTCCGGGTCGTAAAGTCGCGGCACAAACGGAAAAAAACAGTATATCTGACCCCCTCTCCCCTATTACAAAAACATAAAAAGTAGGGCGAAAAAAAAGTCCTCATGTCGTCTTTTGGAAAGGGGTTCGTTAGACGCGGCACGCCGGCGGTCCCCAAAGGGCGGGCGGCAGAGCCGAGGCGTGCGGCTGTTGTTTTAGGGGGCGGCTCTTTTGAGGGAGGTCATGGGTCGGGCGGTGAGGAGGAGGGGGAGCAGGGCGGGGAAGGCTGTCGCTCATCTAGGCGATGCAAATATTGGCAGCCGGCGGCGCAGCGCAGCGGGCGCAGCGAGTGTTTGAGCGCGGAGCAGCGGACACAAAGGGCCCGCGGGGCCCAGCAGCGGGCCGGGCCGGCGGCGGCCGCCGTCAGGCAGGAGGGCTCCCCGCCGGGGCCCACACTCGCCACGTCCGGGGCCCGGGCTCCGATACTCGATTAATCATGACGGCAGAGTGATTAAAACCTTGCCGCCGGGGGCAGCCGGTCGGGCGGGGCGGGGCGGGCAGCGGCGGCGGCGGCGTGCTCGCGGCTGAGGTTACAGGTAGCAGCCACCTCGGTGCGCACCTACACTGCGAGCAGAAGGGGCGCCCCGCGTGTATTTAGCAGCAAACTATGGAGCCGGCCCGGGGAGCTATCGAAAAAATGCAAATAAAAACAACAAGGCGGCAACAGCAGATGACGACGTCTGCAGTCAGCGCGAAGTTGGCGAAAAAACAAGGGCGGCAAGGTCGCCTTGTTGGGTCGTGCTCACGGCGTGGAGGACTATCCCCCCCCTCCCAGCCCTCCCGGACAAGACCGCCGCGCCTCGGCAATCGAAGTGTATCACAATCATGACGAATGAAGTGGATGTAGAGCAATATCTTGAAGGCACAAGACTTTTTGATATGCGTGGAATGGGAGGGGTTGAGTGGACACGAGAAGGGGGGAGGGCTCGAGGAGGGGCGGCGGGGGTGGCGGCGGCGAGCCGAGGCGAGGCACGAAGGGGAGGCTGAAGGGGTGCCTCGTGGGCCGCACCTCATTTGTTGCAAATCATGCCTGAAACTGCAAGCCAGCCCGGGTCACGGCCCGCCCGGGCGGGCGGCGAGCGCGGGGGCGGAGGCGGGGGCGGGGTACACTGCACACTGCACTGGTCCCTCACCGCCCCTAGAGAGGTCCCGAGGCGGTCCTGTCCTCGTGGAAGTACTGCGTGCGGCGAGTCGTTAGGAGGGCGATGCTGAGCCTCATTAATCGGGGGGAACACATTAGGGAGCGTTCAGAAACACCCACCGGGCCGGGGTAGTTGGGAAGGTAGGGGAAGCATCGGGGTGGGTATTACCTTACGAGCCTCGACCACGAGAAGGACCAAAGAAGGCGGCTGTCGTCATGAGGTGTTTATGAACAGTTTCACTACATGTAAACAAATGTGTGTCTCACGCGAACAGCGAATATCGTGCATGACCGAAGGACCCCGGGCGAAAGGGGCATCGTAAACGACCCATTTGTGGAAACATTAGAGTCCGTCACCTTCACAGCTTCTGATAAATCATCCCTCTATATGGGACACCGACCAACACACACAAGTCGTTCCGCAGGCCATACAGAGGCCGCCGACACAAACACACACGCACACACACACACACACACACACACGGACGGACGAACCCTCCCACACATGAGGTGCCAGCCCAATAAACTCAGCAAGGCTCGTTCACATGACCATTACGGCATCCAAATCGCCCGTGTCCCAGCAGAATGTAGGCATTTCAGCCCGTAAAGCCCCTCCCGAAGGGCTGTAAAACTGTAGCCACAAATAACGGGGATAGGCCCAGCAGCAATTTATCGGTCCAGGTGGCTGCAGCAGCAGCCCCCCGTCCTGGGAGGCAGGCGGTGTCTCTGTTGTGGTCGGCGGTTGTCCCCTGTGCGCGCCCTGCAGCCGAACGACCGACGGCCACGCCCCCGCCCCCCATACCGCCACCCTCGCCGCCCACCCGCCCCCGCCACCCGCAGCCTGCCGGGCGAGCGATGCTGAGCCGATAGAAGGCGTCGATGTCGGTGTGGTCCTGCAGGATAGTTTGCCGACAGAGGCTAGCGGCCAAGCGGACGACCAAATGGAGACAATATATTCGCCGATCGTGCACGGCAGGTTCGTAGGGTGCGCTATTCAGGGTGCAGGTCACGCTCAAGACCTCCCCCCCAATCCCCGCCCTTGCCAGCCCGCCCCCTGCCCGCCACGCCACAACGTCGCCGGGGCCATTTATCGCCACATTAAAAAGGGCGCAGTTGAGTCGCCATGTCTCTATTCCGTGAAAAAGGGGCCAACGCAACGCAGCAGAGGGGGGCGGCGGGCGGCGGCAGCACGCTGCTGACAAACAGGGATGTCACGGTAGGCGAATCCCCTCCACGCCTCTCAGCGGCATGCACGAGGGTCATGTTGCCCTCGGCCGGACCGTGTGCAAACAGCGGGCACGGGCGATGCGCCTGAGCTGCTGAGATGCGGCTGCTGCGCCGCCCCGCGGCAACCTCGGCCGCAGCCCAGCGCGCGGCCGAGTGCGGTGGGCTGCCTACGCCGGACCCGCGGGCGCACCGCGGCCCAGGGCCACCGTGCCGTGCTCGATTAAAAGGGCATTCGACGTGCACTTGTTTTTCATCTTTATCCCTCTCTCCCTCTTCACTAGGCAGGTCACGGCTTCAACTTCAAACTTCAAAATGTGCGCCCACGAGACGTGCGACGAAGAATAAGCGAGAAAACGTTCACCTCAAACGGAGTGAGAGAGAATGCCTCTTTTCCATTTCCACCCTGCCACACTCTGCCACGCTCGTCCTTAGTCTGTAACGAGCTCGCCGTGCTGGTGCAGCAAACCGTTGGTGCACGACGGGGACGGCCCGGGTGGCGCAGGGCGTGGCGGCTGGCGAGGGGGCGTCGCGTCGGCGTATCGGCGTCGGTGCGGCGTCAAGCCGGGAGCCGCCGGCCCGGCGTGGCCTGGCGCGCCGCGACAAAAACGGGATAGAGGATTGAGCGGAGGAGAGGAGTCTAGCCACGTGAAAAAATGCGCAGGCGCCCCCGGCTGGAGTCCGCCCCGCCCGGCCCCGCCCCGCCTCGTCAGGGCTGTCCACGACGAGAGTCGCTCCATCGCGTCGTCTCTGCTCTGCGTCGCCCGCCGGTGCGGTGCGCCGGTGGCGGCACTTTGTAATCACGCGGCACGACCCCCTTCCACCTTCCCCATAACCCCTGGATTTTGCTCGGTGCTTTGGGTGCCAAATGAGGTGTCTCCGGGCGCCCCCGCCGCGCCAGGCACCAGCTTGTTGTTGACGGCAGGGATTGCGCGACGGTCTAGCGGGCGTCCGCCGAGCAGGGCCGTGCCCCGGAAGCCCCCGCGCACTCTGGTCGCGACGCCGGCTTCACCCCTCTTGACTCTTGACCGTGACAGACCTCTCGCCCTGTACAGCACTAACAGCGCGGCCAAAAGCCACCAATGACCTACAGACTGTGCTGATCCCCGCGCTTATCGCCGGCCTGTGTTGTGTACTCCGTGTGGGGCCCGATCCCTTATTCACTTCAACTTGTTTGTTCATAGTGAACTGGAGTCACGAAAAGCATAAACAGGGTGGTCCATAGCCCTTCATTTATTTTGCTGATACTGTACCGCATTCAGGCGAGCGGGCGAGCTTGCCTACCATAATCGCTCACCACGGAGACTTATTGCCCCGTGTGAGTATGCAACCCGCACGCACGACTGCATGCTGTACAGTATAAGCAAAATTAAGGAAGCGGGGTCTATGGACCACCCAGTATATGCTCCGCCGCTGAAGGCTCAGGCTGTGGTGTTGCGACTTCAATGAGAGTCATATAACATGGTTAGAACGACGTCTGTCCATATTGAACTTAAACTTAGGTGGGGCGTCAGTCCAAGCAGTACAAGATCTTGTCCGCCGATGGACGTCATTGCGGGCGTCTTCGCCATTCTCTAGTGAATTCGCGTTCATAATTATTAGGAAGAGAGGCCGGTTTAACAAGGCTGTCCGCGCTGCCGCCATGGTAACCGGCAGTCCGTCTAGGCCGCGGTGCTGCGCCCGCCCGCCACGCCCCCGC
>NW_026267176.1:729737-731315 GCF_000697945.3 Frankliniella occidentalis
CTGAACTTAGGGCGCTTAGGGGTGGGGGCGGGCGGGGGCGGCAGGTAGGTAGGTAGAACGTGTCATTAGCACGGGAGACGCGCTATTGAACGCGAATGGCCCTTTGGCTCCTCACACACACGCTCCCCCTCGCCCTGCACCCTAATGCGACTGGCTGTAATAATTCCGTAATTAATCGTCGACCGAACGAAGCAGTTCTTGAGCGCCCCCTTTCACACCCCCCTCACTCGCGTGCACTCGAGGGCGTGGGTGTGAGCGCGTGTGGCGGTGGCGTGAGCGCGGAGGTGTTGGGGTGCGAGAGCAACAGCGGGAGCAGCAGCGCGATCAGCAGCGGGAGTGATAAGAGGGGGAGCAGCGGCCTAGCTCCGTATCGCCACTGCTTGATCGCGTGCCGATCGTGTCGATCAAAGTGACAGCGCGGTGCGGCGTGGCGGACCGATATACGACTCAAACCGATACCACCATCACCCCCCCTTCACCCGCCCCTTTCCCTCCACACAGTAAATAAGCAAACTTCTCGGTGACCCTCGACCTGGCGAAGGCCGCTAGCCTGCCGCCGCTTCCGCCGCTGGGCCGCCGATGTGCCGATGCCGCGCGCGCGCGTTTGTGTGTGTGTGTGTGTGTGTGTGTGTGTGTGTGTGTGTGTGTGTGTGTGTGTGTGTCTGTGTGTGTATGTGTGGTGCTCACGTGTTCAGGTGGTTAAGCTCGTTCAGGTACAAGGTGTCAAAGAGTCAAGGAGGGCCTCAAGGTGCTAATACAAACAAACGGGCTGTAGGAGGCGCGGTTGGTCGGCGAGCTTGAGCCTCGGCCTCGGCTTGAGGCCCGGCTTGAGCCCGAGCGCTGCCCCGCGGGCAGGGCAGGGGTCCCGCTGCGGTTCTCATTAGGGGAGGCTCGGTGCCATGTGGTCAGCGGGCGGCTGCTCCCCGGGAAGACCTCCACCACGTCAACTTAAACAAGGTTCAAAACTGAACTGGAGCCACCCGCTGCCCTCACAATAAATGACAAGCCCGGCTGAAGACCCGGCTGCGCCCGCTATGCGCCCCGCGAGCCCGAGGGCCAAGGCCTTCAGAAAGCCGAGGCCCGGCAAATAGAGCGCAGGGTGCACCGAGCTGCCCGTCAGTGATGTAACCTGGCCCGCCCCGTCGCCGCGATCGCCTCGACCCGGGAGCAAACCGAGCAAACGGGCTGAAAATATAGAGGACCCCCCCCCCCCTTTGCGCACAGGCGGAGAAAGCGGCCATCACAAAAGGAATTCTGGAGTCAGCTCCCCGTCCTTCCCCGCGGGTCCCCGCCTGGTCCCCGCGTCTCCCAATAGGTAGTTCCAAGGAGAGCGGGAGTGGGTAGGGGCAGGGGCCGCGGGCAGCCAGCCAGGCGCTTCCGCATTCGCCTCCACTCTGCTCCACTCGGCTACATGACGTCACAGGGCGTCGACTGTCGGATTAAAGCCTTGACGCGACTCAAAAGATGTTTCGAAGCTCGGGCCGTGGTCCGTGAGTTTCTGCCGTAGTGTCCTTCCCCGGCCAGAACACGGCGCTCCTGGACTATGGACTCGTATTTCGGTTCAATTCAAGGCGGAGG
>NW_026267176.1:732005-749566 GCF_000697945.3 Frankliniella occidentalis
GCCATTGTTCGGGTTCCCCAGCAACGAGCCGGACAGAGGCGATCGCCGTGATCGCCCCGTGAGCAACATGTTCGGCGAGGACGCGGCCGCAGCAGAGGCAGGGCCGGCGGGGCCGCCCAGCGCCCTGAGCCTGCTCGCCGTGCTCGCATCCGCGGCCCTCTGCTGGGTGCTGTACAGGGTGAGGAGGCAGCCCGGGCCGTGCTCGCGAGCACTGAGTGGAGCGGGGCCATGACCCTGGCTGTGCTGACCTTGGTGTTGGCCGCTGACCAGGTCCGCATGCGGCAGTGCGAGGCTGTACTGGATGAGATGGGCGTGGCCCTGGAGAACGTTCGGCGCACGGCGGCGGCCCTAGAGACGCGGAGGAGGGTCGTCAAGGCAGCGGTGAGCTGAACCGCTAAACACACTTCTCGGTCGAGCTGCTGTAAGACCACATACCTCCCTCTCGCCCACAGGCGGTGACGGCGGAGAAGGCCCTCAAGGAATACGACGAGTTCCTCGCCATGCTCCGTAAGATACAGGAGGTGAGGCGTTTTCTCCCTTCTTCGGGGGCATAGTCCGCGCCATGTCGCTGTGTGTTGCGCTGGGTGCAGGAGGGGCGGCCGCGCCCGGACCTGCCCGTCCTGCGACACCAGCTGGACGTGGAGACGGTGCGCGCCCGGGTCAGCATGGTGCAGGGCAGCCTGCTGGCCATGTCGCAGGAGGTCCTCAGCCTCGGGGCGTTGCCCGCCTCAGTCTGTCCGGACAGTAAGGTGAGGACCCTGTCCCAAACTCCAAACTACAGCGTGATGCCTCCCTAAAGCGTGAAAGGCGTGTGGCCAGGCCCGAAGGAGCGGGTGGGTATGCTGTTAGCTAGTCAGCATGCAAGCGTGCGGGCGGGTTGCCTATGTGGCATGGGCTGGCCGCCCACTCTACAGCCACACCGTACCCGCCGGCACAGTGCGGTACAATTGTATTCATGCCCCACATATCCTGCAGGGGGACGTCTTATCATCTTTGCAGAAACACCGCAAGTCGTACACGCACATGTCAGAGGAGCTCCTAACTCTACTCGACGAGCGTGTGTCGGAACACGTCAGCGATGCCTTATTCAGCGCACCTGGCACAACATAGCCGCGGAGTCATTGCTTGCAGCGGCGTTGGGGTTGAAAAATAGTATTATATGCAAAAATTGTATTATTTTTTAAACTTTATTTGTTTAAAAATAGAAAACAAAAGCTTTACAGCATCAAATTGAATAGCTTGATATAGTTGTAACAACCAGATCTTGACAGCAAGTGATTAGTGTGGAGGCATGTCAATGAAAATAAATAAATAAATATGCTTTCCATGCTCCAAAGCTGAAAGAGCAAATTAAAAAGAAACCACACACCACACATGCATTCACTTGCAATATTCAATTTGAACATATTACAAATGCAGCCCCACATTGTATGATGCGGTATGACAAAGCAAGTCTGTAAATGACAATCTCTGAAATGAAAAAACACCTTATTGTAATTGTAAATTATTTGCACATAAAAGTTATCTTCACACAGCCAATGTAGCAACCCACAAATTCAATTTATGGTGGATTGTTTATTATACTGTAAGCAAGCTCTGTAAGCTCAATATTTGTTCAACTAATTCCATACTAGGTATAAACAACACAAAACTAAAATGATCAACTATGTAAAGAGAATGATTACACACCAATAGATGTCAGTCTACTTCAAAAAATTCATAATTTTAACATATTTTGAAGGACAAAACAAATGGTTATGATTCTGTTTTACTTACAACCAACAGGTCACAAACGAGGCAGGATAAGTTTATCAGTCAGTATGAAATATGAAATTAAGAGAAAGTAGCTTCCACATGAAAAGAGCTACAGGAAAAGGAATGTCACTGATAAACTATCTTATTTAACAAAGCTGCACAGGTTAACAGGTGACAGGGAATAATAATGATCAGTACATGTCCCATACATGACTTTGATATCACTTGGGTATATTGGGTATACTTATTTTATAAAAAGTAACAGTTTAAGATAAAAGTCATGTATATATGAACTAGTTCAATAGAACAGTTTGAGAAACACAGTAAATACAATATATGAAGCAGTGGATGTGTAAAATTGAAGGTGAGGTCACCTCAAAAGGGGATGATAATATTGTGCTCACTTTATAAAAGTCCAAGCAAATTGAAATTGGTACAAGTTGAGATTTACATTCACTAAAAACGGAGGTAATTTCTACCAAGTATTGGTATACCAAAAAAGCTTTTGCTCACAACTCAAAATGGTACAAGTCATTGAAAAACAGGTAAAACTAGAATCACTGAGCAGTCTGTGCTCTTGTAATGAGCAAAAATGAAATTAGCCACATATCAGGACAAGGACATTACTTCATAAGCATATCAAAGGGAATTAAATGGATATTTATCACATCACAATTCACAGGAAACAAATTCATATTTTAATAAAAATAAAACTCATTATAAAATGTCAAGCAGGAAGTAGAAAGCAAGTTCAGTGATATCACTAAGGAGGTATCCTTCATAGTGAACAAACATTTCGGGGATTATTTTGCAATAACTATAGATATTGAGAAAAACGCAGGCATTTACTCTAAGAGTACTCATCTTTCAATTTCAACTAAATATTTTGTTATCAAGGCAAATATACCAAAACTTTGGTAACCAGGTTCTTTATTGGTTCTCATATAACCAATAATCAATACAAGCAGCACACACACCACTACTGGAAACCATTTGATATGATTGATAAAGTTGTCCTCTTGCCTTTCCCATTTTATCTCTATTATGGTGCCTTAGACCTTTTAAAACTCACCTGACAAAAGAACACAACTGAACATAAATAAAAGCTTGCTACGCATTGAAACTATGCAAGCGAATTTGTGTCATAAAATTAAAGACGAATGAAAATAGAGAGTAAAAAAAGAGGGTATTTTGCAAACATTAAATTAATATAGATACATTCTCCTAAATGATAAGATAGATTAAAGTATGGTCCAGCCATTATACATATATATCAAGATATATAAATAACTGTGTATATATGTGTGTACATCATGTATGAACAGTCAACATAATCAGTCTGAAACAGTTTTCTTCCCCTTTTTAAGAGAACTTTTAATGATGAGTAGGTAAAGGATATGCTCCCAGCAGTCCAACTCTTTACTCTTAATGTTAAATGTGGAAAAGAGTGACCATTACTCACTATCAATTCTCATACCACTGACAACTCATAAATAGTAATTGCCCCTACTCAGTCTTACTGACCTTTGTAGTTCCATTACTATTTTGGAGTACTTTTCCGTATGATGAACTTTTGGTTATTTTTGTGAGTCCTATCAGCAGATAAAACAAATACGAAACTGAAAAATAAAAATAAATTTTGTGTTATTGACCATTTGTACACAGATCTCATATTTATTCGTTTTTTATCAATACAATTGTACTTACTTGCAGCAACTAAAAGTACTCCAATGCAGAAGTAGAATAAAGACCCCGAGAACAGAAGTGAGATTAGCACGTAGCAAACTGATGGAAGTGTAATAAGAGCCCAGCCCACTGAATTTAACAGTGAGTACCAACGTCGCTTAAGGGTGAAAGGTTCTAGGGGAGGCACTCCACTGTTTTCGAAGAAACTGCCAGTTTTTTTGAAGCTGTCGATCATTTTATCCTAGAGGGAAAAGAGAGAAAATGAGAAACTGTAATAGAAAACTTAAAACATTTTGGCAACGTACATTGCTAAGTGGTATACCTTTTTAATATAAAGATCATGAAGCCATTTGCTTGCTCCCTCATCATCCAGTGGCACTTCATCCAAAGGAATACGCTGCATGTACATATGAGCTTCTACATATTTTGCTTTGAGAAGACTAGTGATAGTTGGGGCAACAGGATGGGATTCTCTGCAAGAAAGAAATTGCAACTGGTGTAAAGCAACTCTCTGATGATACAGCACACTTAAGATGATTAGACATACTTGACACATAATGTCACATCATAAATGGCCCCAAATTTATTGCGCATGTAAGGTATTGAAGTAATGAAGCCTTTGACACGGGGTGAAAGAAGATGTTGTAGACGGGGTAAATTATGTTCCTCGGCATACTTTAAACTGGCTTCATGTTTTTCTTTGGTGAATCTAGTTCCCTCAGCAAACAGTAGCAGCTAAAGGGGAAAAAAGAAAGCATGTTACCTAATTCTCCATTTTAATTAAAAACACAGGGGATGTAAACAGCAAAAGGTTTCTTGTCATTCCTTACACTTATGGGAGTAGGATGGTTTGCGAGTTCTGTGATTTGTCGTCCGATAATTTCTTTATCTTTGTCCCAGTTTCTCTCAAGAAATACAGATTCAGCAAATTTCCATGTCCAACCTACTGTTGGAATAAATTGAATACTCTTTTTAGCATAGCACTTGCAGTTCTATAAAAAATCAGAAAGATACAACTTAATTTGTAGCAATAGATAACAAAACTAGTCAGTGAGGGAAAAAAAAATCACTACAAAAACTTACCCCAAGAATACCTATTCTCTCACATAGAAGGAATCCCATTAACCAATCGATTTCATATGAATGGTTCATAATAAGGCACCCATGTTCTTTGTTGTAATATTTTTTCAGACTTTCTTTGTCAATATACAAAATGGTTTCAGAGGGGGACCACCATTCAGCCAAAAACACAAACTCTGAAATCAACACCAGATGGGATTTATATTTAAAGTATGTCAAAATAAAAGTAAAATAAAAAGAATAAAACTTACGACAATTTAGAGAGTAGCACAGATATTGGTTGATAATCCGGTACCAATGTCGACTAAATTTATATAAGCTGACATAAAGAAGAGCTTGTAAAATATTGATAGCCAAACCAGAGATAAAGAAATTCACAGCCAGCAAAAGATGTGCCACGGATGATCTCTTCAGGGAGTTTACGAGAGACATTTTCATGCCACCTGAAACAAATTAAAGGCCCAAAATTGACACATGTTATTCTGCTACACAAGAACACAATTCTTTAAAGGGTGAAAAATCTAACTTCCATAAAAAGCAGAGCATCTAAAGTCAAGTGCATCAAATCTTATAATTTCTAGCAAGGTTGCCTCTGCCAATGACAAGAACATCAAACAAAGATAGATAGAAATCAGAATAGAAGTTTGGAGTAGATGAGAACTCTCACACTCTCACACTGGTACTGGAAACCCAAACTGACAAACATAAAGAGATGCCAGAGCGGTAGGGTGAGGAACAGAAAAAGAATGAAAAAAAGGAAACATTTGATAGAACAAACAACAACCCCTCCCCACATGCAACGTCTCAGGAAGAGCTAGCTGGCCAGGTGCTAATATGTGGACAGACAAGTCCTGCCACTACACAGTTAAAATTTGAGTGATGATAGACCAAATTAACAATGTTTCGGAATGAGTCAAATATATGGTTTGACTAGGGCACATTCTATGTAGTGATGACCTTGATAAATTAACATGAGACTCAGGCATGGGAGTTGGGAGGTATCAGATCAAGGCATGAGTTGTACTACGTAGAGGGAGATAGAGAATGTGAGAGAGAGACGAAAAGACCGTGACAACTACACAGAGTTAGGTCCAGAAAAAGAACGGAATGTAAAAATACTCCAACTTATTTTCTTTCTTTTCAATTTTCAAACTGCACATAACTGTTATACAAATTATATCCATGACTAACTTGTATGAAAAATGAAAGAGAAAAAAGGATATCTGTTGCTTCCCTTCCCCTACCCTCTCACCCTAGAAGCCAAGCAAGAAGACTTTCACAGAAGATAGTAACAAAATGAGAACGCAACCATGTAAACGAACTGGTCTCGTTCAACAAATCAATTTGATTAATTGATTGCAGTGCAGAAAACATGGGGAGTCTTGTTGCACTGTTTTGTTTAGACAGCAGTAAGGTATTGGTTAACTCACTAAAAAAAATATTTCCAAGAGTTTTCAAGACGACCAGCAAAATGCGACAGCACTTACGGACGACTCCGACGAGACTGACAATCGTACGACGAGACCCCTACGAGGTCCCACACTAGTGCGACTACGACTTGACGACCAAAGACCCACAGCCAGTTTTTTCCCGCCCGCCCCTACCCGCCCCCAGGTACCCCTCCCACACCATGCCCACACCCAGTCAGCGCGGCCCCGCACCGGCACACGACAACTTCTCACGATTATCGCCGTCTGACAAACGCATACTACTCAAGCACAGTAGAAAGTTCATCCCTCAACCAAAGATCAGAATAACTAGACGAAAATTGGACCTGTTCCTTCTCGGTTTCCTATTTTTCACTCGCGACCAACCAAGGAGCACATAGCGTACCGGATAAATCTTGGACAGGATTGAGTCGTACATCAGGCGATCCTCGGAAATTAGAATATTACTCAACACTTATACTGGTTTTCAGTTGTCACGGACCGAGTGAGCACGAAGAGACGTATTCATGTCAGCGGTTCGACAACGACTGTCCCAAGAAACGAAGGCGAAGGAGCAAGAGGAGGAGGGATCTTTATCGTCCTTTATCCTGTTGATGGAGATACTACTACAGTCAGCTGGGCTATCACGTTTGCTTCGCCTGCGGTTCGTCTCCCGACACGGCCAGCGAGCTAGTTCACTTCCCTTTCCCCCTCCCCCTCAAGGTCCGCCCACCTTCTGGCGCCCGTCCCCACCGTTCTCTGTTGCCGAAGATCTAATCGTATAGTAATGAGGAAACTGCGTGAAAAAAAAAAATCAACGCACGGGTATCAATAATAGATTTAAACAGCACAAGCTGGCAGTGACGACGGCGACGACGGTCGGAGCGACGTCTATTCGCAGAAGCGAGCAGAGCAACGTGATAGCCCTTAGAGGCGCGCCCCTTTCTTGCGCCTTTCCTCTTCCTCCCCATGGACACCACCCACCTCACCACCCAACCCTTATCTCCCAAACCAAACGCCCCTCCCCTCGTCCACACAGCTCCACACGTTGCTGTTGCTCTCGCCCCTCGCTACGCCCTCCCTAGCCCTCCCTGCCCCCCTGCTGCCCCTAGCTCTACCCCTAGCCTCCCAGGAAAGCCCTACCCTACCCCCATTCATTCCCCTTGGCCCGGCGACGTTTCCCCTTTCTCCCGAGGAGCCCCCTTCCCCCTTCCCACTGCCCCCCTCCCCTCTCTGAGTGCCTGCCCCCTCCCTCCTCTCTCTCTCTCCCTTTCTCCCTTTCTCCTCGTCTGCTACCGCCGCGAGGTTGCTCTGGCTCCGGCTCCCGGCAGCAACTTTCTTTCTGTGTAAACATTGCAGAAAATACACTCTCGAGGTGAGATATTGTCAATAAAGAAATGCGTCCCATACAAAGTTTCAAGTACTCACTTGAAAAACCGAAGATAATTGCTTCTACTAAAACGAGCATCACCCGTAATTACATCAGCCATGTACCTGATCTCGTCAATTATTCTTTATGATGACGTACATGTCATTAGTAATTAGACACGTTTTATTGAATGTTTAAAGAAAACATTGAAAGCCTGTTTCCATACGGAGAGTGTTAGTGGGAAACGGTTATTTTAAACCTGACTTTGAGGTTAGTGGCCCCCAGTGTTTCTTGACATATTGGACAAAAAAACAGCTGTCAAAATATCTTTTTGGATCTTTTGTTTGTTTTATGAGAATATCTTTGTTTGAGTCTCCCTGATTACTTTTTTAGAACATTCTTGTCAACTTGCCAATTTATTTGATTTTCTCTCTGAAATTCATCAGATTGGTAACAGGTGGATCAGAAGGCTTTCCGATCAAGGGGCCTACTAAAAACTGCTTGGACTAAACAGTTTTCTTTTGCTTCGTATCACCTTCTACAACTTTTATGGCAGTTACTGAAACTTCCACAATTTTGTCATTCTTTATCTTTAGAATGGGTGCTGTCAACAATCCTGGGGCACTGACATGGGAAACCAAGTTAAACCTTATCACTCGCAATCTACAAGAAACCCTTGGTGAGGACAAAATGACAACAATTTTAAAAGAGCGAGATTTGAAAGTATACTGGGGCACAGCCATAACAGGCCGTCCTCACATTGCCTATTTTGTACCTATGTCTAAAATTGCGGACTTCCTCAGAGCAGGTTGTGAGGTATGTGAAACATATTCAAATATATCGCTACTGTACAATTATTTAAAGTTTTCTGTCAACCTAAAATTGTGCTGTATGCTTTTTTTTAAGGTAACTATTTTGTTTGCTGATCTACATGGATACTTGGATAATCAAAAAGCACCTTGGGAGCTACTTGCCCTGCGCACCCAGTACTATGAAAATGTTATCAAACAAATGCTGCTTTCAATTAATGTTCCTCTTGACAAACTTAAGTTTGTGAGGGGTACAGACTATCAGTTATCGAGGTAGTCTTTTTTAAAATGTTGCTCTACTGCACACAAAAAACTAGCAATGTTTTAACACTTTGTTTCGTCAACAGGGAGTACTCTTTAGATGTGTACCGAATGAGCTCAGCTATCACAGAACATGATGCTAAAAAAGCAGGTGCTGAAGTTGTAAAGCAGGTGGAACACCCACTTTTATCTGGTTTATTGTATCCTGGTAAGTGCCATCTATCAAACATCCTCTTTTTGCCTCAGATTTTTGTTATGCATCACTCGTCCCTAACTCAAAGCGCACACGGTGCAGCAACTCTTGTGAAACCACGTATCTCCATCTTTGGGTGATTTTGAAAACCTATACCATTCTCTATTGAAAAGTATGGTTCCTAAAAAATCGCCCCTAAACGCGTCACATGGTTTCACTAGAGTTGCTGCGCTGTACGTGCTTTGAGTTATGGAGGAGCGTCATTATACAGAATATTTATATCATTTCCTGTGAATAAATTGTATTTTGCACTCAATTAAATTCCAGGTCTCCAAGCCCTAGATGAAGAATATCTGAAAGTAGATGCTCAGTTTGGTGGTGTTGACCAAAGGAAAATCTTTACTATGTCTGAAAAATACTTGCCTCAGTTGGGATATGC
This sequence comes from Frankliniella occidentalis, assembly GCF_000697945.3. Lineage (NCBI taxonomy): Eukaryota > Metazoa > Arthropoda > Insecta > Thysanoptera > Thripidae > Frankliniella > Frankliniella occidentalis. The sequence goes on from NW_026267176.1 coordinate 741,025, forward strand.
CAAGCGAATTCATCTCATGAATCCAATGGGTAAAATATGCTATTTTTTTAATTTCATTTAATTTCTTTTTTTTCTTTTATTTAATTTCTTTTTTTCTTTTATTTAATTTCTTTGTTTTTTTCACCCTGCCTAATTAATAATTTGCATAATAAGAAAATATTATGATTGCTTACAGTTCCTGGACTAACTGGTGGTAAGATGTCATCATCTGAGGAGGATAGCAAAATAGATCTCCTTGATCAACCAGCTGTAGTTAAAAAGAAATTGAAGAAAGCTTTCTGTGAGCCGGGAAATATCACAGATAATGGCATACTCTCATTTGTAAAGCATGTGATATTCCCCTTGAACTCGGAAGAAGGTGATTAGTTGACACATAAAATTATTTAAGAATTAAGAATTTTCGGTATTAATCTAATTTGTTCAATCCTGTGGTCGTAGGACTTTTGGTACCTCGCTCAGCGGACCATGGTGGAGACATCAAGTTCTCAACCTATGAAGCCCTAGAAGAAGCTTTTGCTAAGCAGGATATCCACCCTGGGGATCTCAAAGCAGCAGTAGAACCACGTATTAACAAATTATTGGAACCCATAATCAAACATTTTGAAGATCCTGAACTCAAAAAACTTACAGCTAAAGCATATCCTCCTCCCGCCAAAGCTGGAAGTTAGTTTTTTTCTATTATTGTCGGTATGAAGTATTTTATTACGGTTTCTTACCTTTTATCTTTCAAATGTGCCTTTAGAGGGTGGAGCAGGAGCTGGAGCTGGAGCGGCCACAGATGAGCAGACACCCAGCCGTCTTGATATTCGTGTGGGTAAAATTGTGGAAGTTGAAAACCATCCTGAAGCTGACAGTTTGTATGTAGAGAAGATTGATGTTGGTAAGTTCATTGATTGTATAATATGAAGTATTTGTATCCTTGAGGAGGCTGGGTTTGATTTACAAATATTTGCAGGTGAGGGTGTGCCTAGAACAATTGTTAGTGGCTTGAGGAACTTTGTTCCTATTGAAGAAATGAAGAACCGTGATGTTATTGTGTTGTGCAATCTGAAACCAGCAAAAATGAGGGGCATTGAATCTTGTGGGATGGTGTTATGTGCTTCTGTGTAAGTAGGGGGCATTGTTCCTCTGTGTATCATTCTCATATTTATATTCACATCATTGTTGATAAATCACCCTGTTTCCATACATTTTTTTTGTCTTTGGCAGTGATGAACCGAAGGCTGTTGAACCTCTGTCACCACCTGAGGGAAGTGCGCCTGGTGAAAAGGTATTTGTTGAAGGCTTTGAAACTGGCTCACCAGATGAAGTGCTTAACCCAAAGAAGAAGGTTTGGGAAAAATTATCGGTAAGCCACTCAATTGACCTCCTTCTATCCTATTTCTTTTACCTGGTTTTACACCTGCCGATTACAGTTCATTTCAATGATAATGGTTTTACAGGCGGATTTAAAAACATCATCTCAGTGTGAAGCACAATGGCAAGGTAACTCTCTCTTAACTAAATTAGGAAAGATCACTTGTAAATCTCTCAAATCTGCCCCAATCAAGTAAGATAAGAGCAAATTTGATTTTACTGAACAAATTATTTATTTGTCAATCTGCGTCAAGACATTAAAAAGTTGTGTCAGTGTTGACAATCAAAATGTGAACTAAATTTCTTCTGCTATGTTAAAAAGGTGAAGGTTAAGAAACTGTCAGTGACTACAAGGCTTCTGAAGTTTATTACAAATCTAGTACATTCTAATGAGCTTACAAGCTAGATTGGATTCTTTAGAACACTTCTAGGTTTTATTTACTTACTGATATTCAGACTATTAGTTTCAAAGACGTCACTTCAGAAAAACACAGCCAATTAGATTCTTTTTTCACTGGTTAGTATAGGAGACAAACAGGTCCAACCTATTAAAACACCAAAATTTCATAATTCTGAAAAAAATGAGGAAATATATCTATTTGACCGACAAAATTTTAGACTGCAATGTACAGCACAATCATTGCAGCATTTTTTACAACCAGTGCACACATTTAAGAAATGTTGTTAAAACATCTTTTGGTCCCAAAGGAAATTACAAAACTACATAGTCAGTGAGTACAAGTCTGTGGTAAAGATAAATAAGATGTAACAGAATGTCAAAAACCCAAACTACCTGATTGATTGTGTTCATCGAACTATTGAGATACGACATTGATAAAATAGAATTCATATGAACTGCTTTACTAAATCACACTGCATTAAATAATATCCTTTCCAAAGTGATACAAACAAACCTAACCATGACTAGCAAAAATACGGCAAAATAGGTATGATTGATGGCAACAAAAGCTACATGTGTAACAATTTAAAAAGGGATGTGAATAGCTAACATGAGCTACTGTGCTATTAGTGACTACAGACATGGCAAAGAACAAAACTAGAGATGACATCTTGCGCCTTAATTGGCTATATTCAACCACAGCAAATGATAGATAAAATATTTTAAACACAGCCTACATATACACAGTATCTGGAAAGCTACCTAAGCAATTTTAAACAATTGCTCACAAGAAGATATTACTGCTGAAGGAAGTTGGAATGGTTCTTTTAAAATTGAAACTATATTACTAAAGATAAAGAAGCTACCCATACTGAAATTAAAAAAAGATGCCTTTAAAAAAAGGAAACAGCTGGATATGAAATCTGCCCCCCCCCCTCCCTCCCCAACTTTAACTTGAACAAGGGTTTATTCAGTTATTCAATCATATTCAGATCAACATATGAAATACAATGGTAGTTGTTAAAATTGAAGTAATAAGGCAGTTGTGATCCATGTGGACAGCAAAATTAGGTCTCAAAAACTTGATCAAAATTAATTTTGATACCAAAGTGAATAATTTAACCAAAAACAATTAGTAAGTTTTAGTGGCAGATATCTTTTTTTAGTTGATATCCTGACTTCTTAAGTTAAGTGAGTGGCAGATGGCTGGCAAAAGTTAAAAGAATTTAGCCATGATATGGAGGAGGTTGCTTGCCTCCTGCACCATCAATTGTCACCACACCAGGCGTACTTTGATGTCCACTAGGGTTGTCTATGTCATCGTAAGCAGCTCGGGGTCTTCCTGGTGCTACTGTGTCTCCACGCCCTGCAACACGAGAAATCATTTTTGCTTAAAGCAAACAACTTTAAATCAAGGGTTTAAATAATTTAAAAACCAAGGGAGCGTTACCAAATATGTCACCCAAAGTGTTGCGTCCAGAAAATTCACCACCAATACGTTCGTTTGCAATACGACACAAGATTACACTTGTCACAGGGCGAATGACCAGATTCAGGATGGCCATGGCAATACTGAAGCGTTCACTACTACCTGTAATCGAAAATTGTCATCAGAGGGCTATAAGTTGTCCTCACTAACACAAACAATGAACGTTCAACATTACAAAACTCACGGAAAGTTGCAGGAAAGTAGGCGGCAAGCACGATGACATCAAACAGTATGGCAAGGACATTGATTATTACAGCCTATACACACAAACAAGTAAATGTCCCAAAATTAATGGTTCAGTGATGTTCAAACTGTAGACAAATAATTTCAAATACATACAATTTGAAGAGGTTCATCCGACTCTCTATGGTGGATTCCCCAAAGTAGTGACAAAATAAACAACCCATTGTAAAATAGATAGGAATCGGGACTCCAGAATCCTTGTATTCCCCTGAAAACAGAAGCAGTACAATTAAAAACAATGAGTGCCTAAGCTTTGAACTTTTCATCTCTGAAATTAAGCTTTCTCACCATGTAATCAAAATGAAGTGAACAAGGAAAATAAGCTGTAACAATACACATGAAAAATTAAGAACTGTAAATGAAAGAAAGTGAAGGGATGAAGCTTGAATATTGTAAGTAATAAGTAATGCTGATTAACAAAAAAAAAAACAAAGACAAAACAACTAAAGTTTGAAAATTTTCAGAAAATTGCTATAAAAATTTTAGTATATAATGAAATTGACTGAACATTGACTTCTGGAAAATGGTTAAAGTCAGATTGACATTACAAAACATGACACACATGACACATTACAAAAAATCCTTTCATATAAAAACAACAATGATAAAAACCTTGAGTGGCTTATTCTGCACGTTACTCAGATCAACCATTTCAGAATTTTTTTGCCGAAGAAGCTTCTTCCTGAAAGACGACAAAGCGACAGAAAGCTCGATTGGAAAATCAAAATACAAGATAGAAGTGACAAGTTACGTAAGTACACAACTGTCATGCCCCTCCCCCTCCATGACACATCACAATTTTTCATACCACGAAGCAGGTGGCTACGACAACTTCAGCGGTACGCAAAGTCGCGGTTGATACATCCAAGCACGTGAAGAGTTTGGGGCTGTGTTTGTCTTGCACACCGGGTGCGAAATACGAGATTGAGAGATCGGGTAGTGTTGCCACTAATAAGTCTGCCTGCTTCCAAAGGAAAGTCTTCTCTTAAACGCCGAAAGGAGGGTGGCCGTTGAAATATCAGGCCGGTTCAAATCGGTAAGTACGAGACTTCGTATCTCTTCCACTTCAAGTACTTATGGGCAAGTGGGATAAGTTGGTGTGACTTGACACATGATACGTTAAGCGTGATTCTGTATCCGTCACCCCTGTCATCTCTCTCTCTCTCTCTCACTCTCAAAATTCTCGCTGAAGCCGTGGGCATTGTCGTTTGGATGCGGGACTTCCCCCTCCCCCGCACCCCAACCATTACCATCCCCACTGGATAGCTGGATAGTCCTCGATTCTTCTGTGCCATATTCCGTGCTTCTCCCTCAGCCATACCAGGCTAAACCTCGAGCTAAACCTCCATCCGTCGGCCCAAGGCCTTCCCAACAGTTACGCCCGCTACTTGTTGGGAGAGGGCAGAAAGGGAGAGGGCGGGAAGACGTTCGGTACCGTCGGGAAATGAGGTCACGCTGGCGCTGGAATGACGTCATTGCGAAGCGTCCGTGACGTCACGGAGACGAGCCCCGTCGGGCCGCTGGTCGGGTTGCAGGCTCCGCGGGAATAGGGGAGGGGGAAACTACACCCCTCTGGAGATTGCTGAGACTGAAGAACCCTAGAGAATCTCACACGCCACAACCATTGGCAGCAGAAGAGAAAAGTGCAACAGGCGGTTAACACACTGGTTGTGGCCGGACCACTGGTAGGCCGGTCATGAAACCATGTTTAATCATAGGGGACAATTTAACGCCGCACTCAAACGTGTTAAAGCGGAGAGAGTTGCCGGCTCCACCGCCAGAGAGCGCCAAGGTGCTCTCCGGACCAGCTCCTCGAGGGGGGAGGGGAGGGGGAGGACGCATCGATCAGTTGCCCCTCCGCTCCGCCCCCCTCTCGCACCCCACGCCACCCGCGCAGCATCCCCGCCATGCTCCTCGCCCGCGCGCCTGCTGGTCCTGTCCTGCCGGTCTGCTGCCCCCACCCCCTCCCTGTGGGTTCCTGTCGGGACCCTGCAGAGGTCCTGTGAGGCTCGCGGCGGGAGGAGAGGGGGAGGGGGTGAGCCCCACCCCCACCTCAAGCTGCATGGTCTAGGGTTCCAGCCCCTACCCCTTGTTCTGCCACCACTTGCAGGGTCCTATGGGACAACCTGGCCAGTCGAGTCTCCACAGTGTGCGCTCGCCCCGCGTCGCCCCACGCCGCCCCACGCCGCCCCACGCCGCCCCACGCCGCCCACGCCGCCCACGCCGCCCCACGCTGCCCCACGCCGCCACCCCAGGCCGCACACCGCACCGCGGTTTGGCGCCACGCGACGCCACACGACCCCCCACGCGACGCCACGCGCCACCCCTCCCCTCCCCGGGGTGGGCCCCGTAGTACTCCTCGGCGTGCCTCTACTCCAGGCTCTCCAGCCCCGGCTCCAGCCCGGCTCCAGCCCTGGCTCCAGCCCTGGCTCCAGCCCCAGCTTCCAGTCATGTGCGCGCGCCGCGCCGGGGCCAGCAGCCGAGCCCGCGCCGCCCGCGCCGCCCTCGCCTCCGCGCGCAGCCACGCGCCCCGGGCGCACCGGCTGTAGCCGCCGAGCCGAGCACTGGGCAGCCGAGCCACTCAGACAGGCCGAGGTGTGACTGAGGTGAGTCCCAGGCGCGCGATACGTACTGGCGCAGTGGACGCCAAGGCGAAGTCCCGATTGTCTGGCGATCTGTACGGTGGGATGTTCCAAGCCGGACTTTATTCTGGTTATACTGTACCACATGCAGGGGTGCAGGCGAGATTGTCTACAGGGTCTCGCAACGGCGCCTTATAGCTCCGTGCCAGTATGCAACCCGTTCACACGCCTGCATGTGGTACAGTATTTTCAGAAAAAAAGTCTGGTGTAGAACACCGACCCTGCGCTGTACATTGAGAAAAATTACGTATCCTCTTGAATTTACAACATTTGCTATAATTTTAATTTATACTGTAAAATATGCTGTAAATTTGCGATAACCCATTATGGCTTGTTGATCAATTTCTAGTCCGAAGTGCTCGTAAATTTACGATTTCAGACTAATTTTACGACTTACATCATGGATAATTTTCCCATCAAGATTCACGACTATTTTGCTCAGTAAATGGGGATAATTTCGGTCGTTTTGTTTTTTCACGAACAAGTTCGAAACCGAAATCATCTAGGCCGTCGTTTTCAGCGTCGGTCACGCGGCACTGCCTACCCGAGCGCCTGACAGGAGCGAGGTAGGCAACGTTTGAGCACGCCCGTGGAGCGAGTTGCCTACCCGATGTTTTCAGGCGCCCGAGCTCCGGGTAACGGTTGAAGCAGTGTCGGGTGTCGCATACCTATGATTCGCTCGGATGGCACATGATGAGTCGAGGAAGAACGGCTCCGGCAACGGCCTGTGGCAAGAGAGGCTTTTCACGACACGGCGAGCTCACTGCGTTTATATACGCTTCCCTGCCTCTCCTGGAAAGCAAGGGTTATTTTTAGACCGTTGGAAATAACCCACCTGGTCCTCTGAGTTGCGAGACGGATAGGGGGGAGGGAAAGAGAGAGAGAGAGAGAGAGAGAGAGAGAGAGAGAGAGAGAGAGAGAGAGAGAGAGACGGAGGGGGGAGAGAGGGGACGAGTTTCAAAGGCATTCAGTTCCCGAAAAGCCTTTTCAATTGTATGGAAGAGAATATTGAACCACGCCGTCAGCGGCGTCAGCCCGCTCTCTGTGAGCCCATCCCAGCCACTCTACGTCAAAGAGGCTCGGGTGAGCAAAGTAAAATGCTGTGGTGTGGCAAGGCGTGGCGTGGCGTGGCGTGGGTTTGGGGGTGAGGAGGCGCAGGCTTGCCGCTCCCCACATATTCTTTCTTTGCTCAGAGATCGCAGCCCTCTTAGTTTAGAGCTAAACATCGATCGATCTCCTGGCCGTGTTAAGCGCGTTTGCTCTCTATTTTCACACGAACTGAAGTTTTACCCCATTCTCCCCTTCTCTCTCTCACACCCATTCTTCTCTTCCCTTTCGCCTTCCAGGTTTTCGCGATCATCAGTCAGAGGCTAGACTTCCCCAGAGGTTGGGCACTGGCTCTCCTTCCCTCTGGGATTTCATGTCCGGGTGCACGAGGGGAGGGGTGGGGTGTGGAGTGGAGTGAGCTGGTGGAGCACCAGTAGGACGGACAATCCCTAATTCCGAGGCATGTTTCCCGGACTCCTCTGCGGGTTCGACATATCTGTTTTGGACTGAACTCCGTAAAACCCCATTGTACCGCAATGGTAAAACAAATAATATTGCACGTCAATTGATGCATGAATTGATGTATAAGTTTCAAGTGTGCAAATTTTAGACAACTTTTGACTTTTCCGAAACGTACAGTACAGCAGCTTCACACCACGTAGTTAACTAGTCTAGGTCTATAGACCTGTGGGTGTCCATTTGTAAAAATAAAATTACGTTTACGAAACGCCTAAAATATCCACATCACGAAAGTGTGCAACGTGAGTTATACTATGGCATGTGCAAAATCATGATCTGCAAACGTTGTTGCACAAATTTTGCAGACTTATTTGAACAGTACGGCAGAGGTGTAGGGCCATGCTGTAATAATACGTTTTGTGTCTATGGACTGAGTTGACGTCAGTTTCCGTGAAAGACTTTTGCCTTACTCTGCAAATTGAGTACGTACTAGTGTACCGTACCGCGTTCCTTGTCCATGGCAGCAAAATTCTCTTACAAACGGAAGTCTTCATAACAGTTATCGTTACAATTTATTTTTTAAATACAAGTAGCTTTTCATGGTACTCTTTCGTAGCAGTTCCAATCTATACCCTTTTTTTGTCATAGCCCTCAGCTCCAGTTCCACCGAACCGAGAGACCCACCCACTTCTCCCTGAGAAATTTGCATTCGGGAACATCAAGGGATGAAGAAATCAATGCTTTTCGATATGGACGGGACCAACGGGAACGGGACCTTCATCCCGAAATGTCTCGCAAAAATGGCATGGTAGGATTTTTTTAGGTTGGGGGACAGGGGGGAGGGGGTTATAAAGGGAGGAATCGTAGCGGATGGCTACCATCAGTCTTTTATATAATTTAGGGGTG
>NW_026267176.1:754866-755895 GCF_000697945.3 Frankliniella occidentalis
ACGCAGAATAATTCATACTTGTTACCTCCCGAGATTTTACACACAAATCCTGGCGGGTGCGGCCCTGTCCTGGCCCGCCGCCCCCGCCCAAGCGCCTGCCCTGGCCCCAGCCACCCCACCCTCATCTCATCCTGCCATGCCCCCGGCCTCACCGCCGCCGCGCCCGGGGGCGCAGAACAAATAAGGAACTGGCGAGAGTTTTACAATGTTAGCGAGCACTACTTGTTTTCCCGCTCTTAGCTGCATCACGGGCTGGGTGCCGCTCGGGCACCACGGTGCAGGTCGGCCGGGAGGTGGGAGAGGGGAGGGGGTTGTTTCACTTGGATGACCACTGACCACTCCAGCTTCACCCACCTCGCCACCGCACCACTGAAAGCCCCTTGAGCTTCAGAACTATGAGCACTTGAAGCTCGCCCCCCCCCCAAAAAAAAACAACAACAAATAAAACAACAATAAAACTTCTGACTGTTTACAGTCAATCAAGTGTCATTTTCTCCAGAACAGGATTCACCCGCCGCTTTGGGCCCTTTCTGTTCCAGCTGGGGATGCGCCGGTCCGGGGCCCCGTGGCAGCCGCTGCCGCTGCTGCTGGCGGCGCTTGCCCTGACCACAGCTACTGACGGTGAGTACCGAGTACCGAGAGCGAGCGAGACAGCTTCATTTGAACCATGGCCGCCACACACGTTGGGGAACGTGCGGGTGGTGAACATGTACGAGCCCCGATGTAAGGGGTCGACGTCGTTTCTTTGATAAAATTGGACCTATTAAGAGTTGTTTGAACAGCGTCAGCAAAGCGTTACACAACTCTAACCACCATCTTGTACCCACAACCGAAAGAAAAAAACAAATCAATTCCACGCCCTCCCCTCTATCCCGTGTGAAACTTGTACGAGGCCTGTCCGAGGGCCTCAGCCGAGCGCCTGTCATCTCAGGATAGACAACCCCGCCTGGCGCGACTGTTCGACGGGTTGGCCTACGCTGCAGGCGCCCCGCCTGCCCCGCCCGCCCCGCCCGCCCCGCCCCGTCGAGT
>NW_026267176.1:755945-758365 GCF_000697945.3 Frankliniella occidentalis
GGGGTGGGGGCTGGTGTGATCCAATACTGGTGGGCCTTTACGCACTGGGCCGTCCCTCCGCAGCACAAAGGTCAGAAGCGTCATTCCAGATCGCGGACTTCTCCCCACCCGGCCCTTCCGACTGGGGAGGAGAGGAGCGAATTTACCATCAATAAAAAGCAAGCGCGGAGCGCAGGCTGTGGGCGGGGGCACTCGTCTGGAGGAGGTGAAGGAGAAGAATTGTCCCGTGTCGCACTGTGACGGCGGTCTGCCCGGGCCGGCCAGACAAGCCAAGGCACCTCTTTTAAGTAGCAACAAGTGCGGCCCTATCGGGACTGGTGCCAACTCTACGCCCGACTGCTTGCGGGCCCTTATTCAATAAAGTGCTCGCCAAGTTTGTAAGCTAATTATTAGCCGGGCCCGAGGCGTTGGCGCCGCTGGTTGTGTCGGGGTCGGCCGCGAGCCCGCCGCAGCACCCCCACGGCACCACAGAGACGAACCAACGTTTTCTTTCCTCCCGTACTGCAGTTTCGCAGAGTTCATCAGCCCAACTCATCTTTGACTTCTTGTTCACCTTCCGTCCCGTAAAACCCCAACCTTCCAACGCCTCCCGCTCGCCCCCTCGCTCACCCTGCACATCCTCACGTCTTCTGATTTCTCAACTGCCCCTTTCCCAACTCTGGAAAAAGTCGGCTCCTTCCCCAAACAGCTCCCCGCCCCTTCCTCACCTCGCTACGCTTGACGCCTGTGGCCCTCGCCTCCCCGCGGCCCACCCCCGCACGGCATAGCTCGTCCGAAAAGTTTTAATGGTCTGCTGGGGGAGAATTTATCGTTTGGTGCGCATACCGACACCGAATACAGATCTTAGCCCTCTGAAGGTGGTATGCGGCGCGCCAACCGAGCCCGCCCGTGCACACCTAGAAAAAGGTTCCGCCTGATTTCATGATTGATGATATATATGTCGAAATTTTATTCTTGGCCCCAAAAATTTTACATTGTTTTGAGGAGAAATAATAACCTTAGGGTAAAGACGTCCTATAAAACAATGAAGTAACTTCTGAAAGTAACGTAAAAATGTTATCACGTTTAGAAACAAATATTCACATTGGTCTGAGGTAACTCCCATTAATTCAATAGAACCATTTCCCCTGTGCTGGCGATAACAGTTCGCCTCCCCAGTGCCGGGCAGCCCAGACGCCACACAGCGTGAAACGATTATGACCGAAGGAAACGCGGCCGGATGCGTTGCGCTGGCGCTGTGGGGCGTAAGGTAAGGAGACTGCGCACAGGGCCGCATTCGCGTGCTACCCCACACCCTATGTATCGCTGACGGGGAATTCTTTGCAGAAACATCAAACGTCAAATACAGACGAAATGAAAAAAATAAAAAAATAACATGGAATGAGATTCACTGCCTCAAAATATTTTAGCATTAGTATTAGCGAGTCACAACCCCTTCCCGACGAATGCCGGCTGATACGCGCTGCAGTCCCTGTCGCGGCATGGCGTCGAGCTGCTCTGAACTTCCCTCACGTCACCAATTATTTACATATTTCGTACAAACACTACTGGCACCTCGTCCTCGCCAAGACGGGCTTTGTTGAGGACTCTGCAGGGGCTCCGCAGCGGCTCCGCAGGGGCGGGACCCCGGCCCTCCACCGAGCTAGAGGCTGACAGACGGAGTTCTCTAACCCTTCCCCTCCCGCTCCCCCGTCTGCCCAAGGCACACCGCATGACCCCTGATGTAATATTGCATGGAAGTGGCCGACCACCGCCCCGCCCCGGCCCCACCCTCCTCCGGGCGTGGCAACCCTCCTCGCCCGGCTCCGCGGTCGGCCCCTCCCATCGCAGCCCCCAGTGAGGGAGCTAGGGCCCGGAGATCTCCGAGCCGCTGCGACTGCGGGCCCCGGATCAACGTCCTTCCGCGTTACGCAACGGCGCCGGGTGGCACCACGCCGTGGCACCACGCCGTGGCATCACCCCCATTCGCTCCGGCGCCGATTGGACGCGGAGGCGCTCCGGCCGCTCCAACCTGCGACATCCGGACCGGAGGCTCTTTATAACGCAGTAATTAAGTGTCACGGCCGGACCGGACCGGGCCGGGCTGGAGCCGACTGGGGGCCGGGCCGTATCGGCGCATCGGATCCCATCTGCCGCGCCTCGCGGCCGCGGGCCGAAAGTATCGGGGTGCCGGCTGGTCTGGGGCGGGACGGCGGCTGTGCCGCCCGCTGGGCGAGGTCGAGACCCGCGCGCCCGCACCCCACGGAGGAGACCTATCATGTTCGTGTGCCAACCGCCGCCGGTCTGGAGCCATCACTCTTCGCGGGACGAGGGATCTGCTGCCATTCCCAGACGGCGGCGGGGCAAGAGGTTAGCCCGAGTGCTTAGAGAGACCATTTGTCTACCTCTAGCCCCCCGTGTCGTTCAACCAGCCCCCCCCC
>NW_026267176.1:762040-763999 GCF_000697945.3 Frankliniella occidentalis
CCGCCCGCCCCGCCCGCCCCGCCCGCCCCGCCCCGTCGAGTCCTCCTCCGGGTCGGTCCGGTTCGGCGCCACTCCGACCCCACCCCGATATAATGCTCCTTTGCCCAACACAGTTGGTGTTGATTGCACCGAGGCGTTGTGGACTTACACCCTGCCCCACAAGCAGCTCGGCCCGGTCCGGCCTGCCTGTTCCACTCATCCGTCTTCCAGCTGCCTCGAGCCGCGCCGCTCGTCGCTCCGTCGGCTCCCCCAGTAGCTCCGGGCACACGACTCCGAACCGCCTCTACTATTGAGCCGACAGCAGGCTCTCAATCGATAACGCTCACGGGGGAGCAACAAACTATAGGCATAATTTCGTGTCCTATTCCATTGCATACGGTAAATACGGTAAATACGTTGCGACCATTTGGGTATGGTTGCGAAGTCCTTGTGTCGTCTGGTAGCCGCCCCAAAACCAACTCGGCATTTAATAAAAACCATGACTTATTTGTCTCTGGGAGCCAGAGCTACTGACACTCTGACATCACAGGACAGCAAAGGCTGCCCTCGCTCAGCGAGTCGTTGGTTATTGGTTTGTGTAGGAAGTGCGCGAAGAACATGTTCTCTCAACCGACCTGGCGTGACATCAGATCAGGGACTATAGCGATTGTCTCCAAGTCGATCTCCAAGTTCACTGTAAAAAGAAAAAACTATTTTGTAAATTAAAAAGAAATAGTATTGTTCAAACAAACTGCTTCTGCCTGTTACAGAACGAAGTATTCTTGTACTTCTACTTACGACGTATTTTCATCCCATATTGTTTTAATCAATCTACAAAGAAACTGTTCTTTTTCACATTCTTCTCTTCAATCTACAAGAAAGTCCGTTAACTGATTTTAAAGATATGAAAATCTTGTTATTTTACAAAAACTTTTACATTGTTCTTTCTTATTTTCGTTCGCTGCACAGAGGTCTCGGCAGCCAGCGCCCAGCAGCCGGGCTAGTGCCATCCGATCCACGGCGAGCCGAAAAGCTGCACGGGGAGTGATTATTTGCCTCGCCGATTCATATGGCCCGGGACCCAATAACCGACGCGACGCAGCCCGGCGGCGGTGTGATAGCGAGGGCGGGGGAAAAGGGGGGAGGGGCATTGGAACACCCCTGGACACGGGGAGGGGGCACACGTTGCGGTAAATCAGACATGCCGCCCCACGCCAACCGTGCCGCGTTGTTGTCCAGACCCCAGATAACTACCGCGCTCGCACTGCGGTGCCAAGTGATACGAGACAACACAACTTTGTGAAATATGACTACCGCCCACCGGCCGCCGCTCGTCCCACCGACCGGAACGGTAGCTGGTTTTTAAATTCTGTGTATGGTGTGTATGTGTGTGAATGTGTGATCCTGGACAAACATGTTTCCATAGATACATGCAAGGGATCGCCCAGAAAGTACGCTAGTTTTTCCCCCAAAAAAATTCATGCGGCAAATAAGAGAAGCTTGGCGCGCCTGCGAGAGGGGGTAGGCCACCCCACAGTACACGGATGCACCGCAGACAAGGTATTGCCTACCTACCAGGCGCACGAGAGCTTCCAGTGGTGGCTGAATTTGGCAGGTTCGTTGCGGCGAATGGCAGTGGGTACTTCGTGGATGAACCCTAAAGGTCCGCTCCGCAACTGCACAAGAAGAAAGCCACAACTCAGCGCGTGTGTTCCCCTGCGCTCCGGTTGGTTGCCCCCCGCTGTCAGCCGGGGCGCGTCCTGAGCCCGCACTATTGGCATCCTCTGGTGTCAGGGCCAGACCAGGCCTACAGGAGCTGGCTGGGGCGCTGAGCCGCGGACGACAGGCAGGGCGACAGGGTGCGCCCGGCCCACCCCGCCCCGACCCACGGTGCAGGTCGGCCGGGAGGTGGGAGAGGGGAGGGGGTTGTTTCACTTGGATGACCACTGACCACTCCAGCTTCACCCACCTCGCCACCGC
>NW_026267176.1:764579-766962 GCF_000697945.3 Frankliniella occidentalis
GGCGGGGCGGGCGGAACGGGCGGAGCGGGCGAGGCGGGCTGAGCTGAGGAGGGCTTAGCGGGGTGGGAACCCCGACAGCAGGGCGCCCCCTCCCCCGGGTCACAGGGCCCCGCTGGGTATCCACAGGTAGCAGCCAGGGCCAGGGGTGCACCACGGACCCCCACGGACTGCTGGGAGAAGCTGTCCCAGCACGCCCCAGGGGAGCTGGCGGCACTTTGGCTCCCGAGTCCCGTCCCGTGACGCGGTATGGTCAAAAGGGGCTGCCGTCATCCATCGTGAGTGTCCAGGGCACGGCGGCACAGCGGCGGACTCGAGATCAAGAGGTCTTTCCCTCTGCCTGTTGACCCTTTCTCCCCCGACCTTTCCCCCTCCTCCTTCTCCTGTTATCGAGTTAGATTCCTTCCGCTCCGATCTGTTTCTTCCCCTCTCGTTCGCTCGGCCCTTTTGCTCCCTACCTTCAGAAAAAGTTGATACTTTTTGCGGAAGGTGTCGACTGCAAGTGAGCGTTCTTGGTGGAAACCCTATAGAGTTGTTATAAACTCGTGTTTCGCAACTGATTGCACATGTGCGAATACATTTTCATTTTTACCAGTGTGTGTACACGCTAAATCCTAGTTGGGGACCCCCCTCTCTTTTTTGTATTCATTACATTTTTTAAATTCTTCCTGGTTGCCTATGGAAACCACCACCAGCACCATTTCGCAGGCAGAACAGAACACAGAGCCACCCACATAAATGAAAAGGAGAAAAAAATAGTAGTTTCTGAAAACAAAACAAAAATATTGTGTTTTCCTCCGTTGCGTCCAGATGTTCAGAATGTCATGTATAGGAAAATAGAAGCCCTCTCTCGTGGTCCTGCCGACATTACAGTGTATCCGCGCCGTCACGGCGGGGGAAGTCCCTGCCGATAAAGCGATGAATCACTCGTAAAGCGGCACCCAGGCACACGGCTCCCACCGCGGTGGCCTGGAAAATATTCGTTGGGCCGCACATCACGTGAGCACGGCTGTCTCCCACGCGACTGACCTCGACCGTACAATATGCTGTCCACGCTCACACTCACACCGACACACTCACACACGCACACCACGCAAGGCCAGGGCCACCAGCCTTCACCTTGCCTGAGCTTGTCGAGAGCTACCGGCTGACTATCCCGCATGGCAGATTATCATTTGGGCTCTCTCTCTCGCTCGCTCTTTCTCTTTCTCTCTCCGTCCCCCCTCCCGCCGGGAGCTGCAGCGCGTATGACACTCTCGGCGTAATTAGGGTCCATTCGCTCAGCTCTGGCGCCAGCCTTTGCACGGGCGAATGGGGTTGATGGAGCCCTGGGGACTGAAACATTATTTCACTTTTCGCGATCAATATGCACAAAACAATCGGTCGCCGGCCCACTACCATACGTCGAAAAGAAAACTATTTTTATCAACGGTATACTCATTTAAGCCCCTGACCTGACCGACTGATTCGTATGTTTCCAAAAAGTAAAAGTGCCGCTCCTAATATCAACAGACTGCGTTTAATTGAACACACACTGTGAAAAATATCCTCGAAAATTTGTTGTAATTTTGATCTACAAAATGAGTCGTAAATTTACGACGGCCCATTCTTGCTCGTCGGTCAATTCCAAGTCGATAGGGGGTGCTTGTAAATTTACAATTTCAAATTGTTTTGCCACTTTTATCATGGAAAATTTTCCCGTAACCCGTACGACTATTTTTCACTGTGCATTTGTGCATATACCTGTACGAAATCTTGCATTTTTACGCTCAACTTTGTCCGACACGAGACTGAGGTTTCACTTTGCTCAAACGTTTTGCACACAAAAACGTGCATAAAAACAGTTATAGCGCCTAATCAGCCTGCACTCGTGCTGCTGCTGCTGCGTTCCCCCCGCCCCGCAGATCCGATAGTATCGTGTGTCATCCCCGGCGCCGCTTCACGTTGCGGCGCCTTGTTCAAAGTATCGAGATTCAACTGCAGAGCAACATGTCCTGGAGCCGCTGCGCGCCGCTCGTGTGATTGGAGGGGAGATAGAACTAGCAGTGCACGCCTCGGGCCGGGACCTCCTGGTGTCCCTGTGATGTGGTGGGGCCGGGTGGGGCCGGGCGGGGCCTGGCGGGGCCGCGGGGGGAGGGCCTCCATCACGAGCGAGTGTCGCGGGTGGGAGCCGCGGTGAGTGTGCGGCAGCCTGGAGGAGCGAGCATAGGCAGACCCGCCCGGCACGGCGGGCCTCCGGTTGCCTATACCTCCAGGCGCCCTCCTCCGCTGCAGGTCGGACAAACTCACTCTCATTCCTCTGAGTGTGCGAAATCGCGTCGTTTTGGGGGGCGATTTTAAACAGGTGTTAGCGGACCTAATAAAAATGGTTGTTTTCACAAGCCTC
>NW_026267176.1:773962-777731 GCF_000697945.3 Frankliniella occidentalis
AAATATTTTTCGGGGGGATTAAGAAAATCTTTGCTAAACACCAGCGTTTATAAATTTGATACATATGGCCCAACTGCTGGAAATTGACGACCTCGTCAGCGTATAGGAGTTACTCGTGATTAAAGCTTTAATTTGGGCTCAAGATTATATGCTTCGAACCTATTAAGAAACCTTTCCTCTTGCCCTATCTGCACCTTTATCATTAAACGCGTGTTTACATTTGTTTCAGAAATTTTGAGTTAGGATAAATAAATTGTCGATTGTAAGGTCAATTTTGAAGATTTTGTGTTGCATTAGAAAGTATAGGACATTTCTTGAGAACAAAGTATGACCGTCTTGTTTATTATTCCATATGGAATAAACTCTAATTGAAGTCCATGACAATAACTTTGATGCATTTTTATTAAACATATTATATATAGATATACTATAGCAATTTTTGGCATTTATTGTTAACAGACTCGTTAGCAGGTTCGGATGTATTATAAGCTGGAGGCTGGGGGGTCTACAGTCCTGACGAAAAGATGGAGGCCTTTTGTTTGTTTTTTTGTTTTTGAACATTTTGTGCCCGTTTGATCTGACTCAAGTCTGTCAAAAAAAATGATTTTAACAAGGCGTACAATATTTTGTCAGGACCGTATACCATCAGAATAAGGATAATAATTAGGGGTAATTCGGATTTGAAATCCTTAAAAGAATTTTTATTGAGTTACTGCCGGCATACCTTCTTTTATAAGGTTTCACCATGGAAAGGTGACCATGTGCCAAAATAAAAATGGTAAAGTAAAACTTGACTAGAGGCACTGTTTGTGGTGTCAAAATATGCGCGCCGATGTGTATATATATATTTTTAGGAAAGGCTCCAAAATGTTCCTGCCAGAGGTGTCTAACGTCGTGTCGAGTTTAAGGAGGTGCAAACTAGTTTAATCTATATTTGTACACTGACATGAGTCGCGCGGTCACGCCTTTGGTGATCTGTACTCATTCGCTGAACATTCGTATGGTTTTATGTTCCATGGTAGTGGAGGCATTGCGACCGAACGCATCAGCATTACTACTACATCACCCGCCGTTGTTAAGTTTGAGATCGTGTTCGGAGCTCCTCATACGAGATAGACATGTATGTTAATGAAATGAATTTTGATAATTAGCCAAATTTATTTTTGTGAATGTAGATAAAAACATCCCGTCTTAGAACCGCATTATTTTAGCAGTCTGGCCACGTTCATGCTATGATTTGTTATTATTGTTAAATGCATATGTACAAATATATTTCCTTATGTACATTGTAAGACCCCCAACGTTTGTCTCTTCAACGGAAATAAAAATTTTGTCACACACTTGAACCTGTACATGCCTTAAGCCTCCCTCCCTGAATACTGAATACTCCCCCCCCCCCCTTAGCTCTCCTCGTTCCACTCTTTCCTCCGTACCACCATCATCACCATTTTTCCTCTCAGGCAGGTGTGAAAATGTTCTTTTAGTCTTGCTTCAGCTTGATACTGCTCCGTGAGTTTTCCATTAGATTTATTTTTTTAAAGTAGTTGACAATGAATAGGCGGCAGTGAAGTGAAGTGAACATCAAAACGTAACATAGATAACACTAGAAATGTTCATGGGGAACAAACTGTTTGGCAAGAGACGATCACAGTGTTTACAAACGACATACACCGCTGCCTCTTTAGGCCACGGGGAAGAGCTGCTTGTAAGGCACGCTGTCAAACACGCTCGACGCCATCCTCTTCAAGTGGCGCTCGAGCTCGTTGCGGGTGGCTGGCATCATGGCGGTGAGCACGGGCTCCCAGTACTGGTTGATCAGGTTCATGGCCAGGTTGGCTGCACAGAGAGAGGGGTACGTCACACACAGTTTGTCCTGTCGAACCTGTCGAGCGGCGTGCGTGAGGAGTACTCACTCAGCTCAGGAGCGCCTTCCACGAGGTTCTCCGCGTTGGCCTTCATGCCGCCCACTCGGTACGTAGGGATGAACCTCTTGATCTGCATGTACTTCTCACCCTCCTTGTCGACGGTCTCGCCCATCAGGTGCCAGTTGGCTTCCAGGTCGGCTGCAGGATGCACGAGGGGTCGGTTAGAGTGGATTCCAAGAAACCCTTAAACGTCGTTATGGTTCGCGTGGCTCGCAGATTTCTGTACTTACTGATGGTCACGTTCCAGGGTCCACGACCCGCAAAGGGGAAGCTGCCAATCTTGCCCTCGATTTTGAAGTCGCCCTCAATGAACATGGTGGGGATGTGGATGTCGAGTGCCATGTCCAGGCTGGAGTCGGTGAGCTGGGCGCTGGCCGCGCGCACCACGACGCTCGACGCGCCGTACACCTTGCTGTTCCTCGCCACGGCGTGGAAGTCGAACGGCTCCCGTCGCAGCTGCACGCGCACGTCGCTCACGGCGATGGGTTCGATGGGCTCCATGTCGAACAGCTTCTCTCCTACGGACAGCACGAGTCGGGTATGTGGCAGTGTTCATCGGGCACCAGAGTGGCCTACCGCCTACCCACATGTCACTCACCCTTGGCGAAGAGCGGCATCACAAACTGCATGTTCTTGCGGATGCACTCGTTGAGGTCAGGGGCGTTGCGCGCGCACGCCGTGGGGAAGTACTCGGCTGCCAACAGGACACAGGTTTTTTGATTAAAACGACTCGCACGACACGCAAGAGAGGAACTACGCCGTGAAGCGGAACCACGCGGAACACAACGATTATTGCCACGCCAAGCATAGGATCGGAAGTTGTGCTCAGCTTCATTCCGCAGTGTTTTGAAATTGCCAAATTCAGCCATTCGAAGCTCTTGGAACGCCTGGTAGGTAGGCAACATCTTGCCTGCAATGCATGTATGTTCTGCGGAGTGGCCTACCCTGAGTCTCGCAGGCGCCATGCTTCCTTGACTTGCAGAGCAAATCTGCTAGCAATGGACGTACTTCCCGGACGAATTCAAAAAAAACAAAAACGCTTCCACTACCAAAAATATCCTCTTAAATTTACAACATTTGATGGAATTTTTATCAAATTGCAATTTTACGACACACATTACATTTCCCCTAAAACTTACGACTACGATTCACAGTGTGCTTAGTTAGTGTAGTGTACTCCTTTGTCAAACAAACGTGTGGAACTGAGCAATGACCTCAAACAAGAAGTCGCGACACAACCGATGGGACGACCGAGAAACCACGATAGCGAGTGAGAAAACCGGTTGTTACCTTGACACCTTCGACACTTCTTCCCAAATTTTAGCTGTATCTCTCGAGTGGTCTCGGTTTTCTGGTTATCTAGAGATATTCGAAACTGATTTACCAGGTCTTCTCGGCCCGGTCGAATCGTTTGTCGGCTGCTTTCTTTTTCTTACAGAGACGTAAACTTTTCGACGGGTCCTAGAAGAAAAAACGATCTGCCCGCGACCAACCAGCTAAGTGCGATCTTGCTCTGACGGTCCTTTAGACAGCGGCGCGTGCATTTGGAAATTGACTTAAGACGCCTCTAACTCGTCGTGTGTGTGCCGTGTGCCGTAGCAGATTGAGCTTTATCTCATTTTAATGCTGATGTAACGAGTTTGTTAATTGTCTCGGACCACGGCGCCTGATGTCTCCCAGCGCATATACAACCAACAGGCACACCAGCTTGCGTTACTGCACAACTGCAATAGGTGACGGGGTTTTTCAGCCTCCAGGTCCAAAAGTGCTCACTCGATGCCCCCCTCATGTCCCTCTCGTTGGACAAAGGATCAAGGGTTGGGGAGAGCGGTTCGATAATGGAG
>NW_026267176.1:777781-780497 GCF_000697945.3 Frankliniella occidentalis
GTGCACCAAGAAAAGTCTTCCAAAGCAATGGAAGCATTGTAATATACAAAGCGAAATTTCTTTGTTTGCTACGTACGAGGCTATGCTTTGAACACAGTACGCATACGCATGCATCCTTTGCAAAGGATTGGTTTGGATAGCCTTCAGATGGTTGTCTTATCTGTAAAAAATGAAACTCTGTACGTCAAAAAATTAAAATGATGGCGTCTGGGTTCCGAATTTGCATTGGCGTGGGACGCCTGCCGAGTTTCATGATTGCTGTATCTGGGTGAATAAACCAAACACTGTACTGTACACACAAACAAGCACGGTACAGCCACCCATTCCGGCAGTTCAGCATGCACCTTGCGGGTGGGTTGCCTACCCGTTCAGGCGCTAAGGCACGTCCTGAGCACACAGTTTAACTTTTTTTTTTTTTTTTTTTTTTTTTTTTTTTTTTTATTTAAACCGGAACCTCCCGACCTTCTCCCTGGGGATCATTAGGCCTTTTGGGGTGATAAGAAAAAAAAAGTTTAACTACGAATATAGACGGCGCGAATCAGCCACCTGGTATTTTGGTGAAACGAAGCATGCACCAAAAGTGTTGCTTTTTGTTTGTACATTTCTCGGACAATCGTGTTTTTTTCTGCAAGACAATTGAGTTTTGCGGTCAGCAAAGCGTGAGGTGGAGGTGAACCGGGCTAGCAGGGGGCGACCTGCAGCCCTCTTATTTACCCGCACCGCCTCCGACCAACTCCCCCTCCCTCTCATTCTCTCTCACCCTCCTTCTCTTCCCCCACCCCTTTGCCCCTCACTATCTCCGAGACCCAACCGACCCGACCCGGGACGACCCGACCAACAAACAGGAGGAGAAAAGCTAAGCGTGTGGCAAATTTTTCCGGGAGGTGCGCGCGGGGACGGAGAGAGAACGAGTGGGGTGGGGAAGGTGAGGGGAAGGGGGTGGGGGAGTTAAAAGAGGTTAGGAAGAGGAGGGGGGGAGAAGCTCCTTTGAATGCGCGATCTCCGCCCGGCGCGCCACGCCGCGCCGCACCACGGCACCGTGCGCTGATGAATTCAATCATGCAAATGCCTGGCGCTGCTTTGCTTCGCCACCCAGCGGCACGCCACGCCACGGCGCCGCACGGCACGCCTCGCCTCGCCATTCTACGCCATTGCCCGCCCTGAGGAGGTGTTGCCGTTAGTGCGATCCCACTCTGGTTAAGGGGAGAAATAACAAGAACTCCTTCCAGCCGTTGGAGGCGTTTTTGTTGGCGGCGTTCTTTTGTTGTGCGGGAATCATGAAGGCCGAGAAGGTTGAGACACTGCACCGAAAAAAAAACAGGTCACAGATGAAAATTATGTTGAACGCTTTTACGCTGAGGCCCTCGCAGCCCCCGCATTTGGCTCATCTAGGAGGGTGGTTAGTAATGTGTAATTAAACTTAACGAGTTGAGCTCGCTCCGGGCGCAACGTAGCGGGGCGGGGGAGGGGGGCAGAGGGGGCGGTAGCAGGATCCACAGGATCTCGCACCGCGACCCCTGTTGTCAGTGATGGAATGCCCTGAAATATCCAGAAGCTCTGCCGCACCAGCAGCCGTACCGTCCCCTTCGCACTGCCCAGCACACCCTCCGTCCACAGTCGGGCGAACGCTACTTTCAAAGCGTGCGGCAAAGCCTCAGTATACTCTGTAAATCTCCCAATGGAATGGCCCCACTGTTTCGAGAGCAGAGCAGAACGAAATGTACCACTGTTGCAAGAGTAAATCAAGCAATCTCGTCCATCCTGAAACAGTGCGTAACGCGATAAGTTCACTTCCACTTTTTGCTACTTTTTGCAGAGTGTAACATGCCTGGTCTACTCTTGCAAACGGTGTAATATTTCGTTCCGCTCTCTGTAGCAGTGGTTCTCTCCTCCTCCTGCATTTTCAGAGTAGACGTATCAACTGAAATTTTTTATAAAGACTTCGAATAAATAACTGGAATGCAGGTTCCTCTTGACGAGAGTCAGTCGTCTGTGATCTTTGCTTTCTCCGAAGTTTACTACACAACAATCTACTACCGTCGAAGACCTTCCTCACGAACGCACCTATTCCTGGAATGCTCTGAGATCCTCCCCAGCCCAGCGCAGCCCATCTAGCAGGGCCTGTATAATTCAATGCCCCCCCCCCCCGCTAGCTCCCCGAGCGGTAGGGGGAAGCGGCGCCTCCGGGCCTCCCGTGAAGCGCCGAGGTGTGTTGGGTTGCCTACCTCCCGGGCGTGTTGACGGAGCAGGTCGGTCCTGCCCGACGGTGGATCCTACTCATTGTAGTGACCTCGCGACTATTTGCCGAGAAAACAACCCACCTTCCGCTCCGTTGTCGCCCTGGACGCCCCCCCCCTCCCTCTTCAGCTCCAGGCCAGGGCGCGGGCGCGGCGGCCGCCGACGGGAATCAGGAACCAACACAGAGAATAGAATGGCCGGCCGGGTCCTCCGCCGCGCCGCTGCTGTGCCCGGCTGTGCCCGGCTGTGCCCGGCTGTGCCCGGCTCCCTCACGGGGCCACGCTTTGAATACTAAGAGCTTTGCCATTGAGCCGTAAGGCGGAGGGAGCAGCGGCGTCGCGCCCCACGCCGTGCTCCCCGCGCCCCACGCCCCACGACTCAACGCCGCGCTCCCCGCGCTCTGCAGCTCTCCACAGCCCCCGCACCCCGCGCACTCCCTCACGCCCCACCCTCAGCGTGACACAACACAATGCCCCCC
>NW_026267176.1:788862-789392 GCF_000697945.3 Frankliniella occidentalis
AGAGAGAGAGGAGACAGAGGCCATCACGTGACCCGATGTGACCCAATAGCCCCGACGTCATCCAAGAGTGTTACAAGAGATGCCTGGATTCATATGTCAGCAGGGTCAGCCTATGACTTGTACGACCCAACGACCCACTTGGCGGGATAGACACACACACCAAAAAAAAACGTTCTGACAAAAAAAAAGTCAGGTTGGAAAGCCAAGGTAACAGGTTGCATTTCGAGTGTTGCACACGACTACAAGAGAAGTAATAAGTGTTTGGAGCTGATTTGCATAGGTTGGGCGGTCGTAGTCCTCGCGGCGTGGCTCAGCAAGACACTTACGCAGACGGACACCCCCCTTGGTGGCGGCGGCGGTGGCGGACGCCACCAGGGCGAGGACGGCGACGAGCACGGCGGACTTCATGGCGGCGGTGCTGCGGTGAGAGAACTGAGGCCGGCGTGCGCCACACTCACTATAAACACCTCGACGGGCCCGCGTGCCCCACCACTTGGCGGAGCGGGCCGACTCCTGTCCCGACTCCAGAC
>NW_026267176.1:789442-792090 GCF_000697945.3 Frankliniella occidentalis
CCCCGGCCCCGCGCCACCTCAATCAGGTAAAGTTGGATGATGCAGATTAAAACATCAGCCGCAGGTCGAGGAGGGGGGAAGGGGAAAAGGAGAGGAGGGGATTGCGTGGGAGGGCGTAGGAGGGAGCCCCTCGTTCCCCGCGCCCGCTCCGCCCGCTGCAGCGAGATGACTTCCCCGGAGGACGTCTCCTCTCCAGCAGCCCTCTCTGTCGCACCCACGGCGGGGGAGACAGCCATCCCGGAGGGTCCCGCGCGGGTAATTCTCCGGCCCAAGGGCGGCGTGCGCGCTCGGCGTGCACCGAGTGGCGCTCCCCGGGCCGGGGCGGGCCGCGACGGGGACGGGGGACGGGTTACTTTGGAGAATGGAAGAAGGACCGACCGCGAACCTGCCGCTGCGCCGGGCCGGCGAGGAACACAGAAGCTGGGGCGAAGGAATTCTTTCCCTGGGAACAAGAAGTTTAGTCAATATCGACTTTGTCGGATAAGTCGGCAACTGACAGTTTTCGTGTTATTACAAGTACTTGTTGACTAATCTTGGTTTTTGAAGTAAAACGGCTGCTGTTCTGAGTCTGCTTGCCAAGGTTGCCGAGAGTTTCCTGCCGAAGAGATGTTTGTCTGTAAACAGCAAGAACAAAAAATCAGCGATATCAAGCACAATGAGGGAAGGGGCAAAAAAAACCATTTCGCATTTCGCTTGCGTTTTTCAGACTTCGAGCCGCTTCGAGACAAAGGGATTGCCCAGCCCAGAAAGTACGTCCGTTCCCCAGATCCATTCAGCAATTTACGGAAGGCTCGGCGCCTGAGAGACTCGGGGGAGGCCACCCGCAGTACACGCATGCACTGCACACAAGATGTTGCCTGCCTATCAGGCGCTTGGAGCGCTTACATATGGGTGATCTGAAAGCCTACCTTCGAGCTTCACGACAAGTCACACTAAACGAAATGCGGATCCTGAACGGTGAATATTTCGTGGCATATTTACAGTATTGAAGGAATGTCTGCACAGCGCGTCGCAGGTGCACTTGGCTGAAGAGCATGATAGTAAGTCTTCTTGTTGTAGATGGGAGCCTAGGCTCGCGATAGGCAACAACTAGAGGCGCGTTAGCGTAGGTCAGTCTGTCGCTGGCGGCCGTGAGGTCATGCCGTGGCGCGGGGTGCCGGCAAGCGGGGTGCCGAGTGGGGTGCCGTGCCGAGTCCCGGGCCGGGCGGGCCACGAGGCCGTGCCGCACCGAAGATGGGGGGTGATTAGCGGGTCTGTGGTGGGCCGCTGTCGTTCACCGCCGTGACGGGCTGCTGGAGGCTGGAGGTGAAGCCCTAGTGTGGTGACCGATAGCGAATCATTTTTACTCGTTCCTGAATGGCATCAGAAATAACCTGCAGGGTGCGTCAGCATTTTTGCCTCTCGACATTTTAAAGCGCAGTACTGTACCTATCCCCTAGAGGTTGTCGTTGTTGTTGTTTTCAGAGCACGCTTTGTTTTCTGAGCAAAGGGCCCATTTTGTACCCCACCCCGCACCACCGAAAAAAAATACTACCACCAACATTTTCGAGGATCGGTGCAGCGTTGCTTGAATTTTGGTGTTCCGAGCACCTGGCGCAGATAGACGCCGCCTCGGCGATCCTCCCCGGAGACCCCCTGGACCCCCTGAATTCCCCTGTCCTTGAGCCGTAGGGGCTGTCGACATCCTTCGCGGTTTGGCTTGCGGGGGCGTTTCGCTATTGGCCAAGGACAGCCGCTCGCCTGGGAGACGACTACGACGATACTTACGATGTGCTCTGGTTTGGATCATAGAACGGAGGGAATTACGGAGTGACGAGGCGCCGATACTCGTATTTCTCATTCGATATGCAGATGAAGAGGCCCGAAACAAGCTCGTGGTACGTTGGGCGTCTACCTCGAGTCACCTCGGCGAACGATCATTGTGATGGCACTTTTACTGCCACAATATGAACAGTCTTGTGCCGTGGAATTGTACATTTATCTTTAGAGTCATGGTGCCATGCCTGGCCATGCGTGTAAAGTCCGGCACGTGCAAATTGCGGTAAGTATTGCAGGACTCTTGTCGTCGAAGAAGAAACGAGCGTGAGGTCCTTTACCCGACTTGTTTGCTGCCAGCAGTTGCAGTCCTGGGAGCCTGGAGCCCTAGACACTTTTGGCAGTAGCCATCGATGAGTTAGCCGCCAGCTATTCCAACAACGTTCGTAACGAATGCAACAGTGTACAAGCTCCAAAAAGGCCCCCGAAAACAGTCCATGTTTGTTAGGTCCTGCCCCGTCGTACCTCTAGGAGTCAAACAGGGGATTCAACAAAAGCAAACAGCTAGAATAAGATGCAAACGTGCAAGTGTCCAAACGAACAGCCCACAGATTTCTTGTGAAGCATGTCCAACATTGAATCATTGTAAGTATTCCGCATTCGAGTTAACTATTGGACAAACGCGTGAGATGCCTCATACACTGTGTTGGTGTATATGGTTTTTCCGTCCGGTCCCGGTCCTCGTTCTTCTTCTCTTCTTCCGGTCCACTACCAGGGCACATCCTCGTCGCCCCTGACCGACAATATAAATGTTGTCTCCTTTTTTATTTTCCTTCTATGGGCACCGGGTGATAGTTTATTTCTAGCAGCCCACCTCAAGGATATTTTTCAGC
>NW_026267176.1:792385-804974 GCF_000697945.3 Frankliniella occidentalis
CCCCCCCTCCCGGCTCCTTAAACAACAAAAACGAAATTGCCAGTAAAGCCCAACTCAGTGTGTCCTTGAGGCAAACATGGCAAAGCCGCGTAAAAACTCGTTGAGCTAAGGTCTCATTAAACTCGCTTCGCTTACCTGACGACCCTCGGTCCTCGGGCACGTAGTACCTTCATGGAAGATCCATGCACTCTCCCTTCTCCTACTTTCCAATATCAACAAAATATGAAATTTTTGCCCTGGCAGCCGAGTTTTTCCTCCACACCTTTAATTCTTCTTACACACATGGTAAGCACTTGCCAAGATGGGGAATACAAATGGAAAAAATTGTGAAACACTACCACTCGGTGCTGCATGAACACAATGTGGCCACACACTATTAGTTTTTCTGCCCACAGTACGCCGCCGCCAAGTGTTTTCAAATGTTTCAGTGAACATTCTCCGAGGTGATGCGATAATGCGATGTTCGAGTACTAGAGCTTGGCGACAAGCAACGTTCTGTTGTGCCGTCGCCATCGTCTCCATACAACCGCTTAGAGGATTCCAAGAAATCAAGAAAGATTATTCAATCTCACTTGCTATTTGATCCGGGATGGCAATTTACAATATTGCAATCAGTTGTGCACAGGTTGTGTGCAGGTGCCCCGCTAGTCTCAATCACCTAATGGCGATGGCGATATTCCAGGAGGAATTTTTCGTTTGTAATACACTCCCCGCCAATGCCGAAAAGTGTTGCCAACCTTTGTCTGCTCAACAGCTCAAGCTTGCTTGCTCCGGATGAAGTGGATTAAACTAGAGGAGAAGCGAGAGAGGGGGCACGTTTTCTCCTTCTGGTAGACACAGTCTTCTAGGGACTGTCTAAAAAAAAGATTCAGAGATCAATGTCAAGGACAGCTGATCAAAACTTTTTCATAAGTCACCACTGTCACTGAAACGCAATTGCAATGTGAATGTGCAGGTCGACCGTACTAAAGTAAAGGCAGGGCAGGGCAAGCGCAAGCGCAACAGCTGCAAATGGACAGTCAGGTGTAGTTGTCATGTTTATTGTTGTGAACATTTGAGGACATGGCTTATGTCAACGTCGCCGAATGGAAACCTGACCAAGTAACCGAATGGCTAAAAGGTATATTTTCTTTTACTGTTTCTGTTTCCTAGTCGTTAATTATCATCGTACTGTATTATTTTAGGCAAACGACTCCTTTCCGTTGTTCCCACTGGATCATTTTAATACTCTCTGTAGACTTTGGTGTTTTGATTGCTCTGTATGTTTATTTCAAGTTTTTGTGTACAGTCGCACTCTATTTTTGGGGTTGCTGTTCTCCTTTTCTCGTGTAAATACTTTAGTTAGTTTCTCGTCTGTGTCATGATCGTGAGAGGTTAGGTTGTCCATTAGCTATTTTTGGAGTAGTCAATTTTCTCAGCATTTTTTTCTTGTTTACGAATTAAAGCTTATGGTCCTTCTTCGTGTTGGTGCCATTGTATTTAATTCGTATTTTTAAAAATTAATTCATGTCTCGAGTATAGTGCTTCTCTTGTGCTGTGAGTGCAACCTTATCATCACAGTTACTTTTATTATTGTATTTATTTTCCAGGTCTTGATAACTCAATAGCACCGTATCTACCACTCTTTTTGGCCAATCATTTCAACGGGCAGCTGCTGTTAAATGTTCGGTCCGAAGATTTAGACAATTTAGGAATTAAGCGGCTTGGTCATCAAGAACTAATTTTGGAAGCTGTTGAGCATCTGAGAAACTTTGTAAGCTCCTGGATTGTGATAAAATCCCTAGGATTCCCAGAATTTGTAAATTTGACTTTATTTTTTTTTTGTGTCACATTTAGCACTATGAATTGGACAGAGAAAATCTCCAACTGTTGGCTCTCAGGCTGTCATGTCAAGCTCACAGCTTGCACAATGAATTACGCCAGCTCACTGACTCTCAACCTGTTAGTACTCAAACCTTAGCAGATGTTGCAAGTGTTGTGAGAGCTGTAAAACCTCTAGTATGTTGGCTTGACAGGTTTGTGCATTTAATCTCTAGAGTCTTTCATTCACAAATTTATATTATTCTGAATGTTAAAGAAGTCAATTTCCAAACCATAGGTCACCATTTTCTGGGCAGCTTGAGTATGCAGATAGAAAAAGTGACCTTTTGAAATGCAGTCTTGAAATTGCAACATGTGCTCAGAGGGACCGTTTCGCAGAAAGGCCAGTTGAAGAAATACGAACTAGCTGTGGAAAATTGGCTAATATTGCTGACGGAATAATTCAAGATATTGCTGATCCTTTGATCCTTCAACCTGCATCTCTAGATTTAGCCACTCTAAGGAAGAGAGGAGGAGATGATCTAGTGAGATGAGATGGTTTCAATTCAGTGTGAATTTACTTTTATTTTGTGTAAAGCTAATTTCATAACTATGTTTCAGGGTTTTTTTATTGTACCATCATTCCATGGTATCCATCAAATTGGAGAAATCAAATTTGGCTCACCAGCACATCAATGTGGGAAAGTGGAAGAAGGGGATGAAGTAGTGCAAGTTAACTACCAGACAGTTGTTAGTAGATTTTAATCTAATTTTAATTTGTGACCGTACTTGCATTAAAAAAAAAAATTGCTGCCACCTTGCAAGAGGGAATAATTTGATCTATTGCTCTAGGTTGGATGGCAACGAAAGAAAGTTATGGCGTTATTTGAAGAATCATCAACAGAAGTGTTTTTGACTTTAAAAAAGAGGCCAAGGCACACTAAAGTGTATGGTCAAATTTACATGAAGCCGTACAGACTTCCCAGCAAAAAGAGGGCTCCTGCATATACTAGATGGCATGACAATCTTCCATCCCCTAGACCTGAACTGCTTACCATCCCTGACTTTGAAATACTTGTCTCAAGGTGCTGTATTTAAATTCTTTTGTTTGTATTTTACAACTTACTTTCTAGACTATCTTCATAATTTGAAATTTTGGTCTCAATGTGTTTCAGACCTGCTCCTAAAACTCCACCCTCTAAGCATATTCCTTTAGAGCCTTCAATAATTATCTCATCTAGCTCTGAGTCTGATGATGCGGGGTCTGGCTGTGATGAAGCAATTGATTATGAGCTGGAAGGACACACCTCTCCCACCAGCATGCGCTTATACTTGCCCAAACCTCGAGTGCCTGTGCAGCGGCGCGCAACTATTACTGGTTCCAGCCCTACTGCTCATCTACCTCCAGTGGATTTGGAAAAGGTGAGTTTGTTAATTTTTTCCCTAGACCCAAAGCATATATTGACGTTTTGTAATATTTTTTTTCTTGCATATTTCTCTAGTTTTGGAAAGAGTTAAAACTAGAAAAAAAGTGGAAATATAGTGGGAAAACTCCAGACTCGCACAACTCCAATCCAGAATGTAGAGTTCTCAGGAATAAGTCTCCATGTGAACAAAATGAACGACCTTCTACTTGCCTTGGCTTTGAAAAGTCCTCTAGTAAAGATTTTATCAAGCAAGTGGATTATGTAGTGAAGCATGTAAAAACCTCAGAAGGAATCACATGTTTATCTGAATGTGATAAGAAGCCATTTGATCTTAATGTCCATTCAAATAGTAGAAATGATATTTGTCTGCCTACATCAGTTCTAGAAGGGGAAACTTTTTCAAGTGAAAATTCAAAAGAGCCAAAAAATGAAAAACGTTTTGTTACTAGACTCGAACTTACAGTTGACCCCCGTGATTGCCAAATCCAAATTGCTGAAGTTAGCGGTAAAGATGTTGAAACTAAAGGTTTAATATCAGGAGAGAAAGAACCAAGGACTCCTGATAGTCTTACAACAGAAGATACTTGTCCATCTTTCATTCAAAAAACACGCAAGATATCTACTGAGAGTGAAGTTGGGGAGTTACCGATCCACAGAGAAAGAGGGAGACTGGATAAAAGCTTTAGCACACCTGCTTATGATTTGTCAGGGTTGGAGGGCTTGGAAGTTAATCAAAAATCTCCAGGACCAATTGGTGAAACAGAAAGTGCAGATAAATTTGGATCCATAAGCATTCGCTCTAACAATGAATCTTGCAGTGATTATTCAGCAATGCCAGATTTAACATCATCATCTACTACTGTTATCAGAAGACCTCAGGATCATTCTACACCTACAGTTTTTCAGTTTCCTCCAACTATCAAACCTGCATCGTTCAGTTCAGTGAAGGGGCGAGATAAAGAAGAAATTCCTAGAGGTGATAACTGTGACATGAATTCAAACCCAGTTTTACATGGAAGAGTCGTTGAAACCATCAACCGTCACTTATTGGATTCTAATTGTGGCAAGGATGGTGATGAAGACTGTGATGATATGCGTGATAACCACAGAATGAATGCTGGTTTCTCGAGAACAATAACCAATGTTCTAAATAGTCCTGATCTAATATCAGATATAAATACTCACAGGTTGTATCCTAAACCAGATGATGATTTTGACAATGGCAATCATTTTCAGTTTTCACTATCTCCAAGACTTGACAATTCTGAATCAAGTTTTGACTCAAATCGTAACAGCCCACATACCAAATTATCTTTTCATTTAGCAAGCCAATCAAAACCTACTACCCCAACTTCGCCTTATATTGAACATAGCTTTAAAGAAACTGATTCCTATCATGTTTCTTCTCCAATGGATGCTGCTTCACCTAATCTTTTTAAAGGAGAAGTTAGAAAACCACCACCAAACCCTCCATCAAGACATCATTCATCAAGTGATATGCCAGATCATTCATCCCAATCTTCTGGGCAGCCCAAGATTCCTGTGAAGATATCTGTCAGCCCACCCGAACCGCCACCTCGACCTACCCCGCCAAACAGATCTCCTTCCGTTCCTCTAGATCAACATAAATCAGTATTTCGTACTATAATGAGTACCAAAACCAGTGGGCCTAAAACAGTATTTGGCAGTCCCAAAGTTTTACGGAAGAAGAATACGCTTTTAGCTAGTAAGTTTCTTTTTAAATATGTTTTTGTTTTGAATTTTCTAATCTTAAAAAAAACCCACTGGATTTCAAATAATAACTGTTACAGAGAGACGTTCAGTAAGTGTTAAAGAGTTAGGAATAGGAGACTATCAAGGCTGGCTGTATCGGCGACTGAGAATTGGAGATAGCGGTGCCCAATGGATCAAAGGGTGGTTTATTCTAAAGGGGACTACATTTTATGGGTTTAAAAATAGAGAGGTACAGTATATTGTGCTACATTTAACTTAATGCATTGTATATATTCCCATTCAAAATCCCAAAATAACCATTTAATTTCTTCTAGGCTCACAAGGCAGATTGTTTCATATCCTTACCGGGTTTTACCACTTCTCAAGCTGAAGAAGTTAAATCAAGGAAGTTTGCCTTCAAAGTTTACCACACAGGTTATATATTTTTAAAAGTAACATTTGTATCCTGTCGAATTATTATCTTATCAAGTTTGATAAATTTTACTTTTGGTTGTGTAGGTACTGTGTTCTATTTTGCTGCTGAGTCTGATGAGGAGTTGGCTGCTTGGCTTGATTGTCTCTCATTTGCAACTCATGCTATTGATGTATCAACTTTAAAAACCTCAGCCGCAGAAGGTGAGAATGGATTACTGTGCTTTCTTGCCTGTTGATGTGAAGATAAGAAAAGTATATTTAATGATTTTTTTTCATTAGGCGCTGTGTTTAGTGAAACTGAAGATGAGGGTGATGAGGAGGCTGAGATAGCTGACTCGTGCTTCCCAAGCCCCAAAATGCGGAAGCTTACAAACTTCCTCTCTGGCCATTCTAGCCATTCCTCGAATGTTGTTGGAGCAGGTGGAAGCCCCAAGCCAGCTCGTTCACATCAAAATCTTGCATCTTCCAGTGACTCTAAAACGTTAGCCTTATTGGGTTGATATAATTGTACATGGGTGTTATATTTATATTCTACAGTTCTTTCATATCTTGATATCTGATTTTAGGTATGACATCCAGAAAAGATTTGGGTCTCTAAAGAAACTTGGGTATCGATCCAAATACTCAAATCAGTTGTCGTCTCAGTCTTCCAGCTCTGCAACTAGTTTGTCGAGCTCGGATCAATCTCAAGAGGTACCATCTGCTCCTCACAGCCTGGATAGAAAAGTGCTGCGATTTTTGTCAAGTAGTAAGAGTCAGAATGTGCCAGTTCCTACATCTCAGTTCAAAAGTTATAGACGTGTCGTAACTACTGAACACTGTCCACCATTTTCAAAGAACTCTGATGGTAACTCAAGTAGAGATGAAACTGTTGTTGACCCAACCAGTTCACAATCTGTGAGAAGTGTGACTAGTCCTCATGGGGAGCAGGATGTCAGGTAAGCAAATTTTCTACCCTCCACTTTTGCTGTTCAGGTTCTTAAGGTATTCTAATAGAATTTTAAATTCATTACAGAAGAAATAACCGTAGTTTTGGATCACGTGCTGATGATACACCGAATACTTTAACACTAGAACAGTTCATGCTTCAACGTCAAGAAGAAGATCGCCAACAGAACCAACACATTCACTCTCAGCAGCAAGACAGGCTTAGGGAGCAAGAAAGGGATCCTGCTTCTCCAGTTCATCGTGAAGCAAGCGAGGGTGAGTGTGAGCATGTGTGCCCACACTCATAGCACTTGCATGATTTTGCTTCCAAGTTGACACTTGCACTGGCTGTAATTTAAAGACTTCTTCAGAAAAATCTGTCCTTTGCATGGTAATTGCACTTTTACTCAAAAACAACATACAAGGTCATGTGGTATATTTATGCATGGTAAGCATGTTTAAACACCTCTTCCACTATCTTTAACTTTTTAAGTGTACTTAGTTTTATATTTTAATAACTTTATTTTCAGTTTTTTCTTTGTCTTATCAATTCATATTTTTAACATTTTTTTATCTGTCAATTTAACAGTTTACTACATGTATCAATTTTGAGCATAGGCGGTTTTGAGCCCAACTGACGGCTGGAGCAATGTCCTGTGGGTTGCCTATATTTACAGATCTCCAGTAATTTTTAGTACTGTTGTCCCAATTGGACCAATTTTATTACAATTCTTTGAATGTTAACTATCAATTTTTTGTCAGTTGTTTGTCAGTATAATGTATTGCGTGATATGTAGTCAGTAATAGTTGAATGCGACCATAACAGTACAAATATTATAACAGTATGTGTTTTGTTCGATAGTGAAGATTGGCAATAATGAAAGGCGTTCTAGGAAAAGTTTACCCCTCTGGGGACAATGTTTTGAGCCTCGTAGTTTGATTGCGACCTAAAGTCCCTTTAGCTAGGTTTAGTGCCTGCATTGAGCTCTGCTGATTGCCTATGGTAATGGTACAAATACAGGTTCTCCTGGAGGTGTGCTATTCCTACCCTTTTTATTGAATACCCCTGTTTTTAAGATAACAGTTTTGTATCCAAAGCAAGGGGACCAAAGCTTGAATTGTATTTGACACAATTATATTCCTTGATTTTTCTGGATAATGTTTTAGGTTCTAAATTTAGGGTGTTTTGCTGAGCTTTAAAGCTTTGTTTGTTTTGTTCTAAACCTGAAAGTAATATAATGTGATTAATGCAAGCTGCAATTAGAGTATGGTAAACTGCTGGATTGTGTTTAAATAACTTCTGTGATGTAGATTGGCGCCAATTGACTTTTCTAGCTCCTTCAAGTTACCATTTTGTAAATTAATTAAGTTTTAGTGGAATTGTTTGTAATGCAAATAATGTCATTCTGGATATGAAAAATATGTTAAAAGCTATATTTTGATTTGGAGGTATGCCTATGGCATTACTCAATCATACTTATTATAGCAGTATTTGATAAAACTGTATTTTTGGTTCATATTTTACTGGTGTGGATACTCTGTTAACTGGCTCGGTTACCCCTTTTTTACTTGTTTGTCTAAAGATATAAAAGGTACTTCGGACAAGAGTTGATATTTAAATCTTTTGCATGCGTTTGACTTTTCAGCCATTGTTCTGCATTATTATTTTTTGTTGACTTATTAATAGAATTCAATCCTCCATTCATACCATGTTTTTTGAAAACCTTTTTAACAAGAAAATGCATGACATCTTGTTGGATTTCGCTTAATTTAATTGCATGCACGACACACTACCACTTCCTTGGTGCACAGCAGTACTGTCTTCTGGTGCCTAGAAGTTATTTTATTTGCAATATTATTCTTGCATTTTGTGCTTATACTAAAACCTGAAAAAGAAAATTAACTTGACAATTAATGAATCAATTACATGTTCTCAGTTGCCTTGAATTCTATTTTGATGCTGAATTTACACTGATAGCTTATACAGGTTACACTGAGGACCCAGTTCTATCCAGGCACAAATCACTTGAGAAAAGAAGGACCCCTCCACCAGCTCCACCTCTACTATCACCTTTGCCTAATCAGCAACTATCGGTAAGGCCAGTTCCGGCAACGCGGACAATACTTCCTGCAGCAGGATCCAATACTCACAGAGACATGAATGTAGAGCCCCCAGCCATTGTACCAAGAACTTCAAAACCCTCTACTGACCTTACTGACTTAAGGTTAGTTAAATTATTTTCTCAATCGAGCTTTAGAGCTTACTATTACCATACTTGTAACATTGTTGGATTGCTCTCTCTGTGTTATAGAGATTCTGCTGGAGTCCTTAAACATTCCATTGGGGCTTCAGCTGATGTTCTGCAAAGGACACCTATAAGTCACAAGCAGCCACGACTTAAAAATGCTGCTTTGTATCAGCCCCCACCTGTTGCATTTCCTCCATCACCAAGCTTTGGTAAGTATTTTCTTTTGTTAAATGTTTAACTGAGATCCTTGTGGTCTTTTTTTATTAATATCTGGGGTTTCAAATAGTGCTTGGTTAATATTGTTTTTTTCTGTCAAGGGCCTTCTTTTGAAATGCATCTCGACCATAGAGGATCAGTGGCAAATTCACCAGATGAAATGTGGGAGGGCTCACGAACCAAAGGAGCCAGTTCTAAAATTCGACAACTCTTGTCTCCAAAACGTGGTTATCAATTACCTGCCCATGGGCAATTTACACCGCATCAATCAGATATGACAATACCGGTTCCTCAAAGAACAATTCTTGGTATGATTAGCATGATTTTGAAATTATTAATCAACAGTCTTTTTATCCAATTTGTTACAGTTCTGGATTTGTTTTTAATCTAATTATTTTTATGGCTATTTATGGCAGGTTCTCCACGGCTCCATCGAGCACTCTTTCGCCAGAGCGATGGTCGAAAGCAGAAAAATATGACCATCAATGATTCTGCTGAGAATTCAGTGTATTCCCCAGCTTCATATGTACCTAGTGGCCCTAGTGCTACATCATCTCCTTTGTCATTATCGGACTGGTCTTCTGATCTCACACCATCTCCAAAGGTATAGCAATATTTTTTCATACTTGTTTTTAAAATTGTAGTGTTTGATACAAGAGATATGGAGATACCCTCAACATTTTAATAATTGTGTACAATTTGTAACTAATTAATGCTTTGAATTCTGATTTCAGCCAACCATGGGTGTTTCAATGCTTGGTAAGAAGCCTGGGCCAACGCCACCATCTTTCAGTAATATCAGCAACCTTTCTGCTATGAGTCCGCCTCTCAGTCCTCCACAGACACCTCTCAGTCCTCCACCAGATTACCCTGGACTCGAATATCCGCCTGTTTTTGAGCCCGGTATTTATTCACTTTCGGATTCAAGCACATTTTTAAGTCAAAGCCAAACTCCTAGCCTCTATTCTCCTAGTTCGGATTCGTCCAGCACCCATCAGTCTTACAGGTGATAAAGTCTGGCATGGGTTACTTTTACAATACACATATGCTTTTATTTTTAAAAGAAGGATTACATTTTGGAATAATGGCTTGTCTTATTGGTCATTTGTATAAGATGTGTATCATGATTTAAACTTTATGCTAGCTAGTCCTTAGTTTATTTCTTTCTACATTATTATCGCTGGTAATTATACCAGCCATTTATCACCCAATGCCTTTTGATCTTAAGAAACTACATTTCTCTTTCCCTGTGAGAATTTCCTGAATATTAAGATAATTTTGTGTCACACTTCTTTAGTTTTGTTGCTTTTACACCATGGAATGTGAATACATACAATACTGAAAACTAATGTGTTTGTAATTAGATTTTACAAACATGATATATCACTTATAACTTGTTTATTAAGAAAAGTACTGCAGTAATGTTTAATAAGGTGGTCAGCATTACTCTATCAGGGTTAGTCATTTATGCCTTCTACGATGTAGCACCATTTTTGTGTTCATAGCTGCTCACCTGTTTACTTGTCAGTGTAAGTTAATATTGTGTAATTCTAACATTGAATTGCGTTCAATAGTGATTGACTGGGAAGATTTCTGTGATTTGGTTAGAACTGACATTTTGATAAATTTTACACACCTGTTATATACCGTAATTTACCTAAGAAATTGTACAGTGCAAGTTTCTGTCTTCACGCTGGATGTGCCCAAAATTTCCGAAGTTTACTGCAGGTTTTGGGTGAAGTATTTTGAATTCTGTTTCCACACTCATGTGTGACATTCAGTTTAACTTCAAATATCTGCTGCGCTTCTAACAGACTTCTTGCCTTGTCCCCGATGTAGTCAGACATTGCTATTTTATACCCATAGCTTCAGAGCAATAGTAGCAAATTACTGCTCTAAAGCCCATATGGAATACATTCTATCCTAATGAATTTTGAATGCTCTTCACCATTACCATAACCTTTGGAAAACATTCTCATGTAATATACAATGTTTTTGTGATAGGTTATTTATACCAGTAACAGTTTTAAAATGTCAGAGACCATGAAAAGTAGTGTGTTTGCGGCTGGCCGCAACATAAGTAAACTTGATGATCGGCTCAATGGTATTTATGTCATATTGTGCCAAAACTTCTTGAATTTTAACAGGTCATGTTTGCCCTTTTTTAAAAACCTGGTCAAAACTCTTTTGTACCCTGTGATGTGCCCTGCTTGAAGCCTTCCCAGGCTGCTTTATATCATTAGTGTCAGTAAGTTGAAATTGACATATATTATCGGTATAACTGCTTCAGCTGGTATGATCTGTCTCTCTACCATGCATCTCTACAATGCATCTACCTATAAATGATGCATATTTTGTTTGCTCATTTTTCCTGCGACTGTGAATAACAAACACTAAAGGTAATCGATATATTTTTATATTATATTATGGTGCCATGTATTGTTAGTCTTTTTATTGAGCTTGTTACATTTTACTAGATTTCACTTCAGAAGCATGTACCATTTATACAATTTTATTTCTCCAGCAACATTATCAGTATTAATGGATATTTATTACTGGATAGGATAGCTTAATGAATTACCCAATGTTTGGGTATGTGTGATACGACATTAAAAAGATTGTGTGAGATTATTAATAATTCTTGTTTAAGGATGTATGTTATGTTGGATGGTAAATTAGATGCCCTGCAAAGTTTGTAAGTAAAGCTTTGCTTACTTACATTGTAGTTAACCCAAAGTTGTTGTATTTATCACATCTTGAGACAATAGTTTTGTGATATAGTTTACCTATCCGCGCAAAGCAATAAACTTAAGGTTCATCAGCATCATTCCTATAAATTTCCTCTGCAACATCACATGGTTTTTCCATATTGTTTTTCATAAATTAACACTCATGCATTACTATGAAAACGCTTTATTGGTTATCTATTGAAATGGTTTTCTTCCAAGAAAAACACCTTTATATGGGAGAGGTCCTGCTCTCGTATAAGACAAAGTTCATTTGTTTCATACCCACAGTTATCATCAACAGTTTCTGAACATGATTTTACTTAATTTAAGATACCTATGAAGATCAACAAAAAATCAATGACAAAAAAGATCAACTTTATTTCATAACACTTAGTACGCCCCTACTCATGTTTTGATTTAGCTACAACATGCTTTCATTTAGATTACTATCACATTTAAATAAAATTAAATAAAATTAATTTGTGTCCTCAAGTGGTGACTGACTGATTCAGCTCCGTTTGATACATTTCCTGTTGAAAGGAAACCACTTTCCTCCATTAATTCAGCAATATCATGCCCTGATTTCAAGTCCTTGTGTCAATCTGGTATCTAATTACCAAACAGAGCGGGGAAACAGTCTACAAGAGAAAGATGTGCACTGTAAAACCATAATAATAGCAGTTAAGAAACATTAGATAAATTCAGTTCTTTGGAAGAATATATAAAGATAGTTACGAAACTTGCTTTAAAATCTGAATGCCTATTTTCATAAAATATATAACAGCAAGAACCAGTCAAAATTTCTATCCTACTTTTCTCAAATAAGAGAGGTACTAGTATAAATTTTCAATATCTATCTAAATCAATGGAATTTGCTAAGATTGTGCTATTAAGTAAAAATGAGATGTACAGGTTACTAAAGAATTTCAGTACAACTGTTGGTGGACTGACACATTTCCTCTTTTGGTCTGTCCTTTCAGTAAGGTGCGAGTTTTATAAATAATGTATTCGGTTTAATTTTCTACTTTGTTGGCATGCAGTAGCTTTAGCGGTGTCCTATGTAAAAAGTTCTGGCTAAAATATGTTTTAAGTT
>NW_026267176.1:807219-813133 GCF_000697945.3 Frankliniella occidentalis
AAGAAGAAGAAGAAGAAGAAGAAGAAGAAGAAGAAGAAGAAGAAGAAGAAGAAGAAGAAGAAGAAGAAGAAGAAGAAGAAGAAGAAGAAGAAGAAAGGTTCGTTCGTAATTTGGAGTGATAAACCGTCTTGAAACGGGCATACATACATGAGCGTTGGGGACTTCCCCCGACCGAGCCGGCCTGTTCAGGATTCACCGGCGCCTTCCTGTCCTGTCTGCTGGCGGGAGTCCAGCGCCTCCAGCGCCGGGGGGGCCGCCCCGGTCGCCGGCACCAGTACCAGTACCGCAGGGCGGGGCGGAGTGGCACGCAGTGTACAGACAACGTGCGACGACTCGGCGAGGCCGGGGTAGCCAGGGCTCCGCGACAGTCTGTGGTGATCATCTCTAAGCCCACTCCGAAAACCTCTGTGTGAGACAGTCTTGCATCTTTTGGTGTAGTGCCAAAGTACCAAACTGTCCTATAGCTTTTAGTGTGCGGCACACTACTGCACCACACTGCGACTCGAACTGCCGACGCATTCAGACTTTTTTTCTCTCAAGCTTTTTTGGACTATGTTCGGCATTGTCCGAGGCATTCGGACAGTCCATGACGAGTTCTCGTCTTAGATGGTAAGGCATGTTGCGTTATATGTTTCTTTAAGACAGAGTTCCCTGTCGGAGGCGCTGAAGGGAGTCATCACGGACTCACTGCGGCCGGGCCGCTGCCGCTACCGCTACTGCCAACGCCCCGAGCCCGAGACGCGGTCGCCTACCCCCTCAACCCTCTCCCTCCCCCCGCCCCCATGCTCCAGCCACCCCTCCGCGTGCTCTGACCGAGGCTCGCCAAGGCTATCCAGAAGCCGGCTGGAACTGAGGCGGGGTAAGGCGGGGTTGAGAGAGGTCGGGTCCAGGCCAGAAGTCTTTTTGAAAAGTTGGCATGCGGTGCGGATCACATTGATCGAGCGAAACAACCGAAAAACATCCGTCCGTCCGGGAGACACGTGCAATTGGTGGTCCATTTCAGCACTGTGGTGATGGCATGTTGGCGTGGATCTTTTATCCTAACGATGTGGAAACTCGTTTATTATTTGTTTTCCAATGGACAAACACTAACTTAATTATTCTGATCAACATTCAAAATTCTGGCGACGGTGACTGTAGTATGACCACAGTCCATCACTACGGGTTTACCGGAGTGATATGTCTCGGCTTAAAAAGTAAAGTTCGGCAATTTATCGTTGCCCAATTGAAGCGCGATGTTTGTTTTCGTCGCACGTGCAAGTTATTCCAGTATTTTTTCATAAAAATGCTAAATGCTTCTGATACCAGGGCTTGCCAATTCTGTTCTGTCTCTTTTTATCTTTTCCCAAATTAGTAGTTTGTTGGCAGTTATGCCTCGAAACCGATCGATGCCGCTCTCACACATATGCAAAATTTGTTAATTATGCTTGTAGCATTATGTCTGATGAGCCAGGTTTGGACGTCGGGCGTCTTCCCCGTGACACAAGTGTCACGTGCACGGTGGCACGGTCACGTGTTTGACCAGTCGCGTCGCCGTCAGGGGCCGACTTTTTGCGACATTCTCCAGGCTGTGATATTGGTTTGCCAGCTAGCACGCAAGAATCCGGTATAGTATAACCAGAAAAAAAGGAAGACGCAGATCCCCAGACTATTACGAGGATCGACTCACGAGACCAAATTCCTTGCCGAATTCACCTATAGAGAAAACAATCGAAATGTATTATTGTTTTAGGCAAAAATCCTGTCCCTAACTGCGTTCTAACCAATTCATGTAAACAAATTTTAAAACAAAGGAAACGAGTGATTCCATTGTTCTGAACTGCCACAGCGGCCGATTCTCAGTACACCCTCTCTGAATCCACCAGGGTGACCCCCGCCCAACCCCCACCCCGTCACGGTCAGCGAAGCCGAGAGACTAAGCGTGGAGACGGAGGAGGGCTTCGACCTCCTGGAGAACAGACCGGGGCATGGGTGAGGAGGAGGGGGGGGGGGCAGGCCGCACTGCAACCCGTGATTAGGTACAGGTGTATGCGGTGCCCCCCCCCCCCCCGCCTTCCCTGAGGCTCACTCCGCTACATTCACTTGCGTGGAAGTGCTGCACACTATCCTGACCATTTTTCTTTCCATCCGCTCCGTTTTCCCTCATTTGCCG
Organism: Frankliniella occidentalis; assembly: GCF_000697945.3. Classification (NCBI taxonomy): domain Eukaryota; kingdom Metazoa; phylum Arthropoda; class Insecta; order Thysanoptera; family Thripidae; genus Frankliniella; species Frankliniella occidentalis. Next base: position 809,372 of record NW_026267176.1, read on the forward strand.
TGGCGTGCTGGGCTGGAGGCCTGGAGCCGCCTGGAGCCACCTGAAGCTGCCTGGACACTGGAGTGGAAAAACAAGTGTGACCATGTCACATCTATGATGCATTCTCTATGATCACATATCACATCCCAGTTCTTGTTAAATATTTTCTTAGCGGATTCTTTTAAGATTATCTATTAGACGATCGGATTCTTCGTGAAATTCCATTTGAAACATAATATGCCGGAATGCATCAATTGGCTCGCCGTACTGGCGGGACACATCCTAGAATGTGGCCCTTTTCTTGCGGAACAACTGTAGTGATGCAAAGAAAAGAACCCTATCGTTAAATGAAAAGTCTTACGGGGACGTCTTGTTATTGAGTCTATGAAAGACAGACAATAGATATGGTTGAACACCAAAAAGGATTTGAAGAGGGAGTCGTGAAAGTTAAACGGCATTCTCAGTGGTTATTTTATACAGCGCTGGGGAGTATGCGATCCCCTGGACGAACACGAACACATCCGCATCTCAAGTCGCACTTAGTATTTTTCCGCAGTCCACCCGGCTGCCGCTGCCGGCCAGGCCAAGCCGGCTCTACGCCGGCTCCCCACGCCCCTCTCCCCGCCCCTCGCCCCTCGCCGGACCGGACGGCGCAGGGCAGCCTGAACCTGAACTTGGCCGCCGCGCTGCGCGCTGCGCCGCGCCCGAGCGAGCAGGAGGAGTCTCTCCCCCCCCCCTCACGTGCTGTCCAGTTGGCTGCCCGGTCCGGTTGCCTGTCCACAAGCTGTCCAGCCCGCCTGGGCTGTCCGCGGAGCTGGATGGCTCTTACGCATCGTGCACGAAACAGCATTTGCTTTGTTCTCCTTGTCACCGCTTAACTACTTTCAATCATTTCAAAGTTCGGAATTTCTTTGGCCCGAATGTGGACCACCACTTTTTGGCCCTCCTGCAACAACTGGTGCACCCTAGCAAAATTGGCGCACGGACGAAAATACATCCACCGTGCTAACCGAGTTTTCTGGCCATGATCAGAATCACTTTGAACATATGAAGGACTCTACATCGTTGGAGCTCTCTGCGCATGGGAAGTGGCGCGTCTACCCATACCGCGCTTGGTCAATTTTCGTCGTGCAAGAAAAATAAACACATTTCGATTCCTCGAGCCTTTGCGGTTATGGTGACCCTGACCAAAAGTCGGTGCGACCATATTATTGCGGTCTTGAAGTGCTGGAAAATTTTGCGAGCCAGGGTCCTGAAGCTGCACAGCTTCTTCTCCAGGGCGCCCTTCTGCAGTGCAAGGGGTGGACCGGGGTGCTTTGCTAAATAGAACTCAGTGGTGGATGCAGATGTACGGCTAAATTATTTGCGAAGTCCGGATCTCTGCACTTGGTGCTCGATTAATTACAGGTAGCAAGGAAGGCCCTTATCCTTCCAGCTTTTGAAATTTTCCACCATTCTTAAATGTTACCACTGGTATTTTGTTGTTTTGGCATGCGGTTCTCTAGGCAGGCGGTGAGTCAAGCGGCATCTCCTGCAGGGGCAGGCTGGGTCCAGCCACGGCGCTTCCAGGCCGTTCCATGAACGGCTGCCTGCTGGAGCGGGCTGGAGCGGGCTGGAGCGGCTGGAGCGGCTGGAGCGGCGGGGCATGCTCGTCCAGCTGGAGGGGGCAGTGAATCACTGGCGAGTGTGCTTGCGATTACCACGGCATCGCGCCTAGCTCGGCGGCTGGCCTAGCGTCGCGCCGACTTGTTTTGTTTACGTTTTTTTCCACGTGGGGCTTTACGCAGGACTCAGGCGGCCTTCCGGAAGCGTCACCGAGCTGGGCGCCTGGGAATGGACTGGCCCAAGAATCAGCGCCGCGTCAGCGATGCCTCAGCGACAGCGTATCGATGCCTCAGAGTGGCGTCAGCGTAGCAGGATTCAGTTCGGTTCAGTTGCAGGGAACGCTACCGTTGGCGTCCGCAGTGCGGGTGTGCGCACCGTAAGGTTCAGGGCGCATCAGCATGCCTGTCGTCGCCCTGCGCGTCGAGCTGCCAGCCCACCGAGACGCACACGAGCCCGCACCATCCTCTCTTCCGCGTCCACCCCGCCCTCGCCACCAGGCTCCGCCCCGCCCCGACCTTGATTGGTATGCTGCTGGGGTACAAACCAATCCCGCAGAGATCGTCCTACCCCCAACCCGAGGCACCGACTGCAGCCGCAGCCCGTGCACTGAAGCGCTGGGCCGTTACCTTGCACCGCCCGAGCGCCGGGACGGTAGGCAACCCAGCCGGCGGGCGACGTGGCGGCCCACCGGGTCGCCTACCGGGCAGGCGGTCTGCTGGAGCCTCGCACACCCGCCACCTCGCACCACTTTCACGATATCGATTATACCGGCATGTGGCCAGTTCCAGCTCGGTCACCGCCAAAGGAGACGCATCGTCGGCCAGCATGGCGAAAGAAGACGAAGAACTTGAGTGGGGAGTTGTGGACTATTTAGGGAAGGGAGTGGGGAGGGGAAGGGAGCACGCCTCAGTCACCTTGCAGTCCGGATTAGGAACTGAACTAAGCGCAAGTCGCTCGTGAGGACCGGTTCGAACCCATCGCCGGGCCAGGAGGAACTTTCCGGCCGGAACTGAAAGTATTTCCTGCGGCAAGTTTTGCGATTTTAGATGCCTCACTCTCTCTAACTCCCTCCGCCGTTCTGAAGTATGAGGTGTAAGGGGTTTGCCGCGGAAGCTTCGGCGGGGCTTTGGAGCAGCCAACATTAGATACATATGTACACAGTAGCTCTTATTCGGTTCATCATGATTTGGATAATCGACATTGCGGGCTTCTCGCGCGACCACGAGCAACACAAGGAGATCCAGGACAGGTCGGTCCAGATTGCCTGGCTCTGCTCCACCGTCGCAAACTGTGAACTTTGGACAGTCCGGCACCTGGCCTGGCCCCTCCCTACCCTTTCCCCTCCTCCCCACTCCAGTCCAGGTCCACAACTGGCTGGACGAGGACCGGGTTTCTGTGGCGGCCGAGGGGTACATCACTTCGGAAATGAGTGTACACTGACAAGTCAAAAGGTTAGATATGGGTGGAAAGTGATGCGACTGATTTGACAAGAAAAGTGAATGGTAGGATCTCTTTAAGCTAGGTACACTGCATGGACCAAGTGATCTACCATTGCCTGCGGCTCTCGCCCTGTCCTGCTCTCTAATTCAATTCTCTCCGATAGGGAATTTCAGTGAATCCTGGGGCCGAAAGAAAGAAGTAAAATATAATCACAAAAGACAAAGCCAGTATGTTTGATTCTATTTTCTTTTTTTCTGAAACATCCTATAATCAATGCGTGAAGCACCAATGAATGCTTGGGCCCAGAATAGCCCAATCAATCAGATGGGGCAACGTCGCGCTGTTCCGGTAAACATAGCGGGGAAAGACGAATATAATCTCATAGCGCCTTCTGCTTCCGGCCAGCGACCAGCCAATCAAAATCTCCGCCGAACCAGTTGGCCCGGGTGGGAAATTAGCATAAGGCGCATTCTTCCACGGCGTAAAAAACTGTGCCTGAAAAACCCACTCTATGCGCTCCTCGGGTGCCGCAACAATTCACTACCAATAGGCGTGTAATGAACGAAACTACTCAGGGTTATTCTCAAATTGCAGAATTAATCCCACAGCGCGTTTTGTGTTCGACTTGCAAAAGCTTTCCCACTCTCTGCGGCCCCTGCCTCTCTGCTCTCCCGCTGGCCACTGCCCGGCGATCAAACGGCCGCCCGAAGGAGTTTGTTTTGGAGAGGAGGGGCGGGG
>NW_026267176.1:818713-824189 GCF_000697945.3 Frankliniella occidentalis
ACACTTGCAAGTGTTCAACTCGGTATTTGTGCACTTGTAAGTGTGCAACTCCTATGTTAAACACTTCCCCCACAGTAAGCGCCCGATCTAGATAAGTGTACAACAGGAGAGTTGAACACTTACAAGTGCACAAATACCGAGTTTAACACTTGCAAGTGTTCTACTACTAAATTGAACACTTGCAAGTATTAAAACTGTGGTTGCACACTTACAAGTGTTGAGCAGTTGAACACTTGGTTTATCAGTGCACATTAAAATGCAAAACGTAGCTAAATGCTACATTTTTCTATTTTCACATCCCCTACTTCTTTTGTGGAAAATAATCTCGATTAATGTGCACACCTCAGTTTTGTTACGGGGCGATCAAAAAGAATGTGCCAAATACGCGGGTCCTGGCAGTAAAGCGCGTATAGTCAGTGAAGAGCGATTTGCATGGCGATAGTCCCATCTAATGGCAGCCACGCGTAGATCCTCTGCGCCCCGTGCGACCGCGGCTCCCGCGCATAACTTACGCCCCGCTGCGGTCACGCCAACCCCCTGCAGATACTGACCGACTGCACGGAGGGCTAAGCCCCACTGCAAACGAAAGGGCGTGAACATCACAAACTTATAGGTGTGTGAATGCCTATTCGCACACTTGAAGGAGTAAATGTGTGAATTTTCCTTTTACTCTTAGTTCCTTACAAATAGTGGTCTTCGCCCTCTTCGTATTACAAAACCGAGTGATTCGTAATACAAAAGATTTGTTTGTATTCCAAAGGTTCCAAATTCTTTGTACGTTACCGATTCCAGTTCTTTGTAAGAAACTGACAATATAGAAACTCACGCACTTATAACTGATAACTCGACATTAACATTCACAAAAGGTCACCGAAGGTTCACAATTTATCAGCTGCAGATGCAGAAAGGAGGCTTTCCCTCAGCAAACAATGTTCATCATAAACGAATTATATAAATCGGATGACTGTTGTACATTTGCAAGGCATGGGCTTCACTGGTCCCTGGGCTGGTCACCGCCGCCCTCACCAGACCAGACTACAGTAAGTAACGAAAGGCAAATTCTCTCGACTCTATATGAAAATGAAAACACAAATGAGCACGCGCAGGAAAGGCAAAATGCGGCGACATGCTCATCATGGTGGTGTTGGTCGCGCGTCGAGTCAGCTGTTTGCCGGTGAAGCAGAGGTAAGACCAAGCAAGACTGCAGCTCTCCAAAGGTGCTAAGCTCGTATGTGCCTCAGGCTGCTTTAAATACTCTTTGTAAAAGGGCGGTAAATCTTGATCAGTTGACCGCTGAGCCGTGCATCCTCCGCCGCCGTGTGTAACCGCTGACACCGAGGCTGACGCCGGCTGACAGCTGACACCGTCTGACAACGACAGCAGCTGGTACTGACACCGCGGCTCGTTTCTTTTACCGGTAATGACGCGGCGCGCGACAAGTCTTCGACAAATAAAGTGCCTGCAATATAGACGCGCGCGACGCGAGGCGGCAAGCGGTACGGGGAGGACTTGTTAAAGGATGGCGGTAATTATTAACACCTTCGATATGACGGCATGTCGAGGAGCGGTCGTTTTGCTTTGAAAATGCCACTCTGTGCGACACGTCTTTAGGACTCTGCGCCGTTCGCGGCGTCGTCTCCAGGATGGCGGCTTACCTGGCGGCGTGTCCTGGCTATCCAGCTCGTCGTCCTGAGCTCGCCGGCAGTCGCCCTGGCGGGGCGAGTCTCCGGCGCTGGGGGCGCGAGGACGGCGGGGACGGCACCGGCACTGCGCGACGGAACGCACTGGGCCGTGAGACGGCGAGCGACCCACACCGCTGTGTCCAGAACCAGACTGAGCCTGGCGGCCGGGCGCGGTGTGCCGGGGGGCTGCGGGAGGAGCGGCCCGGTGGCGGGGAGGGGGGAGGACGCCCCCTCCCCCTAACGCTCGTTCGATGCCGGACAGCTGATTCTCTCCCCCCCTCCCAAATCTCCCCCCTGATCACACCGTCTTCTTAAAACAGCAAGTGCGTCTCTGGACACCAGGCGTATTGTGCGTCGCATGTGCCTGGGCTGGGGGGCTCGGGAGGGTCACGGGGGGAGCTCAGCACGCACTTCTTCCGCCTCATCGCCCTCTCAACTCTCCGACCCGCCGTGGGCACTTCTTGTATCCGATACAAAAAAAGAACTCGCGGAGAGAAGTCGCAGCCGTTATGTGCACGCGCGCTATCCCCGCCGTACAGAATACCATCAATTTGGGCGGTTTGTGACCTGTTGAGCGGGAGCGGTCGTGACCCCCACGATAGGGACGCAGGTCGATACTTATCTGTGGTGTCGATCGTGCCCATCGCACACACACAGAAAACCGTTCAGACCAGGAGACCAAATTCAAAACCAAATTTAAGTTGCGTCGACGAAATTGTGATTGCACTGCGATGGGTAAAAATTGACATGTGCTCTTTTGCCCGGCACGATTCTCCACGTGCACGGTAAAAACCACGACTTATGGTATTTACAAGAAGCCAACACACTAACTGGATTTGTATCTTTTATGTGTACGAACTTAAGCGATCAAATTTTTTGCACAAATTTCTGCGTTGATTTGAACCCTTTTGTGCATTCATTTGTAGGAAATCATGGACTTTGTCGTACAAATTTGCGCGAAACGAAACGTAGGTTTAACTTAGTGCGAACATTTGCACAAAAAAATACAAATACATTTAGTGTGAAGATTTTATGATAGCAAGAAATACAGAATGGGGACTTCTTGGTTTTTCCAAAAGTGATTGAAAAGACGTGATGTTCCTCCTTTGTCCTGACCGAGGTCCTGACTCCCAGCAGTTAATCCGACCACAGAGGGCATGGTCATCGAACTGTGGCAGCAAACATGAATAAAGGGGATATACGGACGGAAAGAAACCAAGAGACCATTATACGGAGGTGTTTACCGAACTGACCGTATGGTACCTTTGCGAGATTAAGGATTGCGATTCAGACCCGTTTGCACCCCTCTCTCTCCCTCCCACCTTCCCGAGATACCCACCTGAGATACCACCTACATGTCCGAATTTCCTATGGCAAAATACTACCTACGCGACGGCATTTCTCAGCATGACCACTTGAAGTGCCACCTCGCCACGTTCCGTTTCCCATCAACTAACTTCAATGGTTTTTTTTTTCATTCTGCCCGTCAAAATTCCACCGATTAATTTTCTGAGTAAAACCACCCCTTCGTTGGTGAGAACCATAGGGCATTGTACCACAAAAAATAGGTGATCAGGATGCCCGTATAGATAAAAACATGCCAATGCTTTGTATCCACAGCACTTTTAGTTGGCGTTTCTACGGCCGCCCAACGGTTTAACGCTTGGGAAGCATCAGGAGGTGGGCGCGCAACGCGTGGGGAGAGAAAGGCAGGGTTCACGCGGGTATTGATCGGCTGGGACGTAGAGAGGCGTGGGGCGAGGCGGGCCCCGCAGCGTGGTCTGGGGTAGCAAGGTCAAGAGCGCAGGAAGTTAAGAACACTCGGTGCACGCAATGCATCCGAGCGGGGTCCTTTCGACCTCGTTCTGAGAAGGTTAAACCATTGGGGTTCCCTACACTTGCAACGAGCAACCACTAAGGCGTATTCCACCCGCCCGGCTGCAAATGTCATGGTGCCTCACGGGAAGAGAGAATAGGCTAACCAGCAACACTCCGTCGCGTCTAAACGAACGGTACTTGCACTTGTAATGTTTTTGTGCAATAAATGGAATCGCTCATGCCATACGTGTATTATACCGAGATGGTCTTTGAAAGCGCTCCAGTGTCGCGGGGGCCATGAATGCAGGAGGAGGCATGGCTTCTTAGTGATCATCCAGAATGTACATCCGTTCCGTCATTCACCGGTACGAACCCGCGAAGTTCACTCGGTGCAAGCTTTCAAAGCGCCTGGTAGGTAGGCAAATTCTTGCCTGCAGTGCATGCGTGTACTGCATGGTGGCCTGCCTTGAGTCTCGCAGGCGCCAAGCTCCCACTCTCTGAGAAAACAAATGCACGTTTAAAGAAGTTTAAAGAAGTTTTGTGATTGTACAGTTTCTACCGTATGTTGGGCAATCACAAATTCTTATGTCACAGTGCGTTGCTTTCAACTTCCAAATATAATTAAGTTAAAATTGGGTCAAATTTGAAGTGGAGAATGAGTCACATTGTTTGCGGTTGGTTGGAATGCTTGTGTAGGTACACCGATACTGACCGGTCATGCTGTGTGATTGTGTATGATTGTATGTGATTATTTATGTCTGTGTGTGATTGTTTCCGATTCTGTGTGGATGTTTCTGAGTGTGGATTCAGAGTTCACGAAACGCAAACGTTATTTTCACGCCAGGCGTGATTTTCACGCTTCGTAAGCTTCACGCAGCCAATCAGGGATCGACTTCCACCACGCCGGGCGCGAAAATCACGCTTTGCGTGAGAATCACGCTCGCTTTTAGGGAACTCTGAATCCACCTTGACTGTTTCAGGTTGTCGGATGGATATTGTGACATACTTGGGAAAATTGTGTCAGATTGTAACATGATTGTGTGTGATTGTGTCGTGATTGCTTCGGGTTTTGTGTGGTTGTTTCGGATTGTTTCTGAATGTTTTTCACAATGCACACATATTGTGTCAAGTTCCACGCTCCTCGCATTTCCCGCAGATTTCGGAGCTGATGTGCATGTCAAAGTAAACACAATGTATCGCCAATGACGAGATATGTCAGATCGGCGCAGTCACGCGGCTGGGTGACTCGGCTGCGGTCAGAACGACGCCGCGCTCCATGTACTGTGTGTAGACGCCACGCACGCCTCATGTCAGCGTCGAGTACTGCCGCGGATACGCCCCGAGAGCAAAGACTCTCGCCTGGGAGCGTGGAGTAGCGACCGCACTCCACGCCGACAGCAGAATACCGGAGTATGCGCGGGGCAGGTGAAGGGGATAAAACCAACGCATCGGATTGGTGGAGATATTCACTCGTTTCAAAGCCATGTGGTGTCAAACAATGCCGTTGTCAATGAACATAACAATCTATAGGTTGGACAGCTTCAGTTAGCAGCCCTTTGCCATGCATCCATCCGAATCCATCATTTATCCCAATTAACTTTCTATCTATATCCATTCGTCAAAAACCAATAATTTTCTTACGGCAACCATTCTTGAAAACCTTTTTCTTATCAATTGATATTTTAAACACAGCATATTTTCTTGTCAATTTTCAGCCCCACCTCCCTTCCCCCAGAAATTATCACCGAAACTCTCATCCTCGCTTGTGTTTGAACGCGTCGGATGTAAGCCTCTAGGGTATCAAAGCCGAAGCACCGCCAGCCTCCCAAAGTCCCCCGTCCAAAGTAGACGCCCGTTCCCGCGCCTCCAGCCTGGAGCCCGCGGCGCGGCCGGTGGCGCCCCCCGGCGGCCCTTCGCCCGCGCCGCACCGCGCTGCGCTGGCGCCCTCCTCCTCCCTCCTCAGTTGCCCGTGTCCC
>NW_026267176.1:824239-829298 GCF_000697945.3 Frankliniella occidentalis
GCGGGCACACGTACCACACGCAATGAGAGGTGGCGGCCTGCGTCTCGTCTGCGGTTCCAGAACAGGGGAGAGACTTCGGTTTTGTTTGCTCCGTGTCGGTGCTCTCTCATCTACGACACTCCTCACTTCCCCGCCGCCACGAGAAGAATCAGGGAGGAACGCCCTGAACTCACCTCTCACGCTGAGCGTGTCCAGGATGTGTCTGTTCTTTTTGCAGAAGAGGCCGACGACCACGGTGAGCAGCGACCTGGTGAAGTAGTGCAGCTCGAAGAGGAGGTGCAGCAGGACCAGCGCGCCGAGCACCGCGATGACGATGTAGCAAGGGGGTAGCATCCTGGAACAGAGCACGCGCACTTTAAATCGCCCGCCTTTGGTCCTCCTGGCGCCCGTCCGCCGGCCGGTGCACGCTGCGGGTCGCGGGGATGGAGGGGAGGGGGATGGAGTACTCGACGCGGGAGTCGCTAGGCTCACAGCTGGGTATCGACCCGGGCTCGGGTGGAGGTTGGGAAGAGGAGGGGTGACAGGCGTGATACGGCAACCCCTGGGGCAGGACAGCCGCACAGCCTGCTGCTACTCGCACAAATCGGATCAAATGTTTGAACAGGCAGGACGACCGCAACCTTCCCGAGGGTGAGCAGCCCAGCGGCCCCCGTAGGTCCGGGGTGGGGGAGGGGGGCGGTGTAGGGGGTGGCTCAGGCTCAGCCGCCCTTTCTCCACCCAACTCGCGGCGCCACACAACAGAGCCTGCTTTGACCTTTGCACAAGGTTGGCGATCCTCTATGGAGCAGTGGCGGGTGCGGTCCGCCAGCCCCCCCCGGGGCCGCAGAACTTCCTCCCCTTTTACTACAAACGGGCGCAAGAACAATACCGAAATGAAAACGTCTGGAGGGGAGTAAACCAAAGTTATAGACACGGCAAAAATGTGCACTAGTTTATGCAAATTAATGATAAAATGCATCCCTATACGACTTGATGCTGTGCACGAAGTCATTACATCTGCGGCAGCCCAGTTCATGACCCGCAGTATCCGTCTGTCTGGCGACTCGGTTCATACCCGCCAGCGAGTAATTGCGCCCCATTCTTGGCAAGCTCGCCTCTAATCGGGGCTGCCGCCCGCGCCCGCGGGCAGCAGAGCGCGGCGGGGAGCCCGGGGAGCCCGGCGGGGTGGCGTTGACCGGGAACAAGAAGCCCCGCCGCGTGGGCCTGACACCTGACACGACCCGCACTCGGCCGCCACTCAGCCGGTTAGCCATTCAATAAGCCATTGAAGTGGCTGGCAAGTTTGGCATATATCGGCGAAAACAGCCCCACAAATGCAATTTAGGTCTTTCGTATAGTTCACGGAGGGAATCGATTCACGACTGTCTGCTGCAATAAAGTAAAGTCTGTTACGCGTCTATCGTTCGCAATCTCTATTTTAGTCGCCTTAACCGATGGATTTTTATTGTAAAGGAACAAAAAACTTTTCGAAGATACCGTTGTTGTGTTTACGAAAGATCCAAGGAGTATCTTTTTTAGTACAAAGCATCGTACCATCGTATTCCTAGTATCAAATCGACAAGTGTAAAATTTCTTGTGACAATGAAATAATTTACAAAAGAGGTTAAGAAAATTTTGTAAAATCATGACAAATTTTATGGACCTCTTATTTACCAGAGACATCTCACATCGTTCATTATTGTTTCCTTAATCCACGTGAATCAATTATTCAATCTGTCGTTTTGGCAGTCAATTCCGCTACTAAGTCTAGTCGGTCCAGTCGTTTAGCACTCTACAGTGTTTATTTGAAAATTTGCATAACTACTGATAGTTACTAGACAAATTTTCTAGAAAAGCTTTAGAGTGTGCAAGCCATTCATTATACATCGATACATTATTATTGGTTCGTTTATTCGCTCCATCCGGCCGTTTCTAAATTCGTTCAATTATTCATTCCACTGATTCATCGCCGAACCACTGGACAATGAAGTCAGCCTGGGGGTCCTACCTTATCGAGAGACGCGCGGTCCGTTCGCTCTGTTCCGCGAGGCACGCTGCTTCCGCGAGAGGCGCTGCATCCCGATCAGCTGGGGCCGACGACGACTAGAGACTGTGCGAGTTTGGCGAGCGACGCGCGCCAGGCCCACGCCGCATTCGCCCCGCCTCGCCCGCCCCGGCTACCCGGCCCCGCCCCGCCCGCCTCGACGCACCACGCCCCGCCCCGCCCCACCCTGCCACGCCACGCACAGCCAGCCCGCCGCGACCCACCTTCCCCCGCTAGTCCCCGGCCCCCTCCTCAAGGCTGGGTCAATCCATCCAAACTCATGGAGTGGAGTGGATTGACCACTGGGGCCCAGTGGGGGCGCCCGGCCCGCAGGTGTAAACAAACGCACTGCGGTTGGGAGGGGCGAGGCGGGGCGGGGCGCGGGTCACCGCCGAGCGGCACAGTGCGTACGGTACATGCCCACGAGGGATTAGTAAGTGCAAGAATTGGATCGCGGCCGGAGACGGAAGGGCGGGTGCAAGCAGTCGCTATACTAGGTCTGCTGCAGCGCATGCAGCTCGGGGCTCCCGTGGCCACAAGACGATTATCTAGACGTTTTGACTCATGTGGTGAACGAAATAAAAATAAAAGTCCCGTTTAGGAACCGACGATCAAACCAAGTTGATGTTGATTTGGCGGAGCTCGCAGTGTTGATGTATGGTGAGTTTTCATACATTTATTTTCATTTTCTCGGAACGCCCCTTCCCTTTGTGTATCTGTCTCTCTCTCGCAAATTTACGTCGACCACGCCGAGTCAGCTGTGGGCACCACTAGCTATGCGCAGCGGAGTCAGCACGTGGCGGTCTGACGAGGCACTTCCAGCTGTGTAAGTGTGTGAGAGAGTGAGACAGTGAGAGGCAGAGAGACAGAGAAAGAGAGTTCACCTTGCCGCTAGACCACCGCCCGCATGTGTTCGAGCAACGAGGTGCAAATTTGGAGACAAAACACGCGTTGACCAGCTACACCAGCCAGCAGGCTCACCGCCAGGCCTCATAGCCCCACTTCCCTCTCGGCGAGAGGCGCAAAAGCGGGCGGTGGATGAACCTGGTCGGCTGTCGGAAGAGAGCGCGGCCTCGCGCGACCCGTGCTGGCCGCTCTCCTTGTTTCGCGTCATAACACGCAGCAATAAAACTCCTGGCACCACCGCGTGCACTTTTTGCATTCAATAGTCCAGCAGTCCATTTCTCTGCATTTTGTCGCGACAAGCTGATGCTTTGTTGTGTTTTTTTTTTCATTTTGTGTCATACGCGCGCTGCTTACAAGCTGTCGGTTCAATTGTGTTACGCACGGGCCGTTCAATCAGTATTCACATCAGCTCCCCGCGCCCGGCTGCGCTCGCCCGGCCGGCCCGGCCCGGCCCGGCTGGGCCTGGGCTCCATCATTACGTTTCTTTTATTTCGCCTTCACCTTCAGACGGCAGGCTGGGCTCGGGAGGCGGCGGGCCCAGCCCGGCTCGGCGGCGCAGCGGCGGCGGCGCGGTGCATCCAGGTCCATCTGCAGCAGCCGGGCTCAGGTTTGTTTTATGGTAATTACTTTTTACTGTCGGGAACGGCGGAAACCAAACCGTCCGTGCGTTCCGTGTGGCTGTGCGATGGCGATGCCTCGGCCACCAACAGCAACGTTTGGCCGTACTCCACCGGAGATCCCATCTCTTCGCCCGACCCACGACCTCATAAATCTCGGCTAATTTTGCGAGGAGGGAACGCCCCCGGAGCCCGGCCTGACCAGGGCCCGGGGCAGCCCAGCCCAGGGCGGCACCCCGCGCCCCGAGTCCTTGAGTGGCGTGCGGAGGTCGCCTGCGGGCGGCGGGGTAGGCAACCCTCCGGCACGCGAGCGCCACGGGGCTGCCTACCCGCCAGGGGCTCGGCCGGCTCCGCTGCCGGCCTTGCCAGTCCCACCACGCCCCGCCCTGCCCTACCCTACCCCATGCCGCCGCCGCCTCGCCCCGACCTGGTCCACCCCGCCCCACGCACCTTCCTGCCCTGTCCAGTTTCGCTCGAAAACAGCCGTGCAGGCCGCAGGCTCTCGGGTAATATCACCGTGCATCACGACGGCAGCGGTCAAAACATTCCCCCCGCCTTGCCCTGCCGGTCCTGCGAGACGGCCGGAGGTGACCGCGAAGGCCGGGACCTGCAGGAGTACATCGGCCATGGCTGCGGGAGTACAGCGATCGGTTGCAAGAAGAGTACCGGGTGTAAATGTGAATACGGAGCAGTGTTGCGGGATTGCGTTATGGCCGTGCGGCCTCTTACGGGTGTAAAGAGTAGGCAAATCCGCAACACTGCTGCGCATTCACAGTTACACCCGGTACAGGAAGTGGCTGCAGGAGTGCAAAGCGACCGGCTACGGGAGTGAGTACAGTGGCGCGACCGGCTGGAGGAGTACACGATACGGCCGCCTAGCGTCCGTTTAAAGACGCATTCGGCGGCATCAACAATTATTTTTACTTTGAAAATGCTTGTTTGGGCGGTCGATGTGGTGCGGGCGCGCACCAGGTCACCGGGTTGCCGAAAACGGAGGATGTGAGAGACCTCGACAGAATTCGGATCTCACCCGCAGGGTCACTCCGCGTCAGGAAGGGCGCCAGGGTCAGGCACGGGGGCGGGGCGGGGCCCGCATCCGCAGCCGTGTCGGGCGATTGTTCCACCGATGTGACACTCCACTCCACGGCCTCGCCTGTCAGGTGGCTGACGTCAGAGCCACCCCTTCACTTCGCCGCCACCCCCACCGGGCCCACCGGGACAGGCATCCGCCCACCTGATTTTACACCTCTGTACAGCGCGGCCCGCGGCGCCGCCGCCGCCCTCGCCCCCGCTCCATCAGGTGTTCAGGGAGCTTACCGCCCTCCCCCCTTTCTGTCCTCCTCAAGAGAGCGGTAGCACAGAGGAGTAGGAGAGGGCAGGGAGGGGCGGGGCGATCGTCAAGCTAGGGGAGCCGCACCCTGATCCGTGGGAGTGCTGTTCGCGGCGAATCCCTGGCCTTGACCGCTGGAGAACGGCGAGGGTGAGAGAGAGAGAGAGAGAGAGAGAGAGAGAG
>NW_026267176.1:835008-841116 GCF_000697945.3 Frankliniella occidentalis
CCCTTCGCCCGCGCCGCACCGCGCTGCGCTGGCGCCCTCCTCCTCCCTCCTCAGTTGCCCGTGTCCCGCAGCCGGCGCCTCACCAGGGGCCCCGAGAGCCCGAGCGCCGCCCGCCGAGCCGCGCGCCGAGCCGCGAGCTGCTCCACGTCGCGTAGTGCGTGTCCGTGCCCCGCGCGCGTGCCGCGCGTGCGCCGCGAGTGTCAGTGCAGCGAGTGCCGCGAGTGCAAGTGAGTGCAGCGAGTGCAGTGCAGTGTGAGGCTATGCCCGGTGCCGCCGGATGTGGCGGCCGTGGCCACCGAGGCCCTCCGCGAGGCCGGCGCGGCGCGTCCTGAGCACCTGAGCGCCGGGCCGGGACCAGCGCGGTGACATGGTCGCTGGCGGCGCGGCCGCCGCCGCTGCCCCTGGGAGTGGGGGATCATCGCGAGCCTCTCCGGGATTCGCCGTCATCGCCATCCTCGTCGTCGGCGTGCTGCCGCACCTCGTCGTGGACGTGGCGGCCAGCAGGGGGTTCGCCATCCCCAAGCCTCAAGGTACACAACCGCAGCCCACGTCGGCCGCGTCCCCGCCGCCACGGCGCACCGCGACGACTCCTGCGTCAACACGACGGGCGCGGAGCAGGAGAAGACGGCGGGGAGGGGGTGGACGGGGAGGGGGCGGCCAGGTCGTCGACTCATTCAATTAACGTCGGCCGCTCCGCACCTTGTTGACTCGGAGACGCACCCGTCAACACCCCACCGGCGGCCCCGGGCTGAACCGGGGGAATCAAACGGGATTGTTTGGAGGAACCCTCCTGGCACCAGAAACCCACCACCTGGAGCCCTGCGGCTGCCTGGTTGTCAAAAAGCACCGAAAGCGCGGAAGGGTCCGGAGCGGGCGGAGGAAGGGGGTAGAGCGGGCGTCCGGGCTAATGCCTACTAATTTGTCAAACTGGCTACGGACTTGCGCCACCCCTCCCCTTCCCGTCCGGCTGGCCGGCCGGAGGCGATGTGGCGTATGGGATATGGTTTCATATATCTGTCAGCTGAGTGATTGGTTTCATATCGACGCCCCGCCCCGCCCGGCCCTGCCCGCCCGGCCCGCCTCGGCCCCACCGCGCTACAAACATTCATTGGTCCCCCGTCGCCCGGAATGACGAATGCGATTAATCTCATCATCTCCTTTTGTTTGACGGAGGACAGCTGGCCAATCCGTCCCCGGGGGCGCCTCTGGCGGGCCCGCGAGGTGCCAGCGGGTGCCACGCCGCCGCTCTCACGCTCACCGTGATCGCGCTCAGTAACGCTGCGCCCGACAAATCAAAAGCGACTCGGTTTCCCATATGGAGCTTTTTGCCTTGCAAGCCGAGGGACACGGTGTTGACGCTGACGACATTGCCGCTGCAGTACAGAGACCCGCTGGCGCTGCCCCCGGCCTCCTCCCCTCTCCAGCCCGGTGGTGCGTGTCCCACTGCGACCCGCCGCGCGCGCACGGCCTCGCAGCGGCAGGACCAAATAGCACTACACTCGTAGTCCTTTCAATGGAGCAATTTCGGTTGAAAGCGAGGTGGTGTGCCGTGGCGGTGAATGGGCCGGGCGCCGTTTTGAAAAGCCGCGCGCTGGCCGCCGGCTGCAGGGGTGGTAGGGGGGGGGGGGTGAAGGGGGGCCAGCTGGACGCAATGCGAAAAAGGAAAAGCGGGCGGACATGTGAGCAAGACGGACGCGCGCCGGGGGAAGGCCTGACTGAAAGTGATTCTTTTTATCAGCGGCAAAACGGACTGGGCCTAGGACGGCCTTAACGGCGGTCAGACCAGGGCGCGGTAAGCGCATCAAATCCCACCTTCTCCCGCCAATTTGTCTCCTGCGCTGCGGTGCTGCTCGCGGGCTTCCTGGGTCGAGGGAGGGGGGGGGGCGGCCTTTATCAAGGGGAGGTGGCTGGTGCGCAGGGGTCCTAGCCTAGCCCTAGCCGGCAGGCGTGCACGAGGGGCGCTCGGCTCCCCGCCGGCCTGGCAGGCGCGCGCACGAGCGGGTAGCCTTCGGCACGCACCTCAGCTGAACGCCGCTGGCAGTGCTCAGGTGTACGCCACAGGAGCCCCTCGGGCGGACGCCTCGTCGTCCGGCGCAGAGGCCGGCGCGCTCGCCGCACGCTCGCGTTGCGCTCCACCCGCAGCGTCAGGGCAGACTCTAGGATGAGTATGAAAAAGTCAGTCGCTACGCTTTATGATTGTCAGCTTTGCGCTCGTGGCCCTTCCCTGCTTCCCCAGTGCTGTCTTCCGCCCCTGGGCCCCGGGTACGGTGTGGGCGTCGAGGGAGTCTGGGTAGCCCGTCCCAGCCCAGCGGGCAGTGGGTCGGGCCCGCCACCGCCGCGACTGGCGGGAGGGTCCCCGGGTGTCCCGGGCCGCAGTCCCGCAGTCCCTCCCCCCGTGGAATGAGGTCAGTTACTGGCGCGGGTAGCCGACCCCCTGAAGGCGCGATTTTTCAAACCGGCGCGACATTTGTTTGCCGATTCGACTGCTGATAAGAGCTGGGTCTCCTTCCCCAAAGGGCCACACGGATCGCCCCACGGGTCTGCTCCGCTCGGCTCCGCTCTGCTTGATATTCCCCCGCCCAGCCCCGCACCACCACGCCCCACCCCGGCTTCCAGGTTGCCCTTCTTATCATTTCCACCGCACCTCACTCCTGTCGTCACGCAGGAACACGACAGGCGCTGCTCGTGCATATATTTTTCCCCTGCAGCAGCACCGGGGTCTTTTGTGTGAGGCGGCCTCTCCCTCCGCCGCCCTGCTCGCTTTGCGTCTCTCCCGAGGTCCCTCCGCGTCTCTCCCCGCGTCGCTCTGCGTCGCTCTGCGCCAGCCTAGGCGGCAGCCATTGCTGATATGAAACTTTTATCACTGTCACGACGGGTTCATCCGTGACAACTTTGGCACTGCACAGGCCGGTCTGGTTCCGGGGCGGGGGTGGCGGCAGCGGGGCAGGAGGAGGAGGAGGGCAGGGGAGGCAAATATTAAGCAAAGTCTCCCGACTCCGGCCTGATGGTCCCGGCTGGTCCTGCGCGCCTCTCGCTGCTCTCGCTCTGAAAGCGCTTGAGTGCGTGTCCGTGCTGGCTAATCGGGGCCACTGCGTGCGGCTCCTCATCAGAAGGGACAGCGAACTTGTTGTTGGGCAGGACACGCCGGCCGGGGGCTGCCACCTCGGCTGCCACGGCCAGGCCCGCGTGGGTGGCGGTGGGCCGGATAAGTTTTGCGAGAGAGGAGTGGACCGAAATGTTGCCCACCCTTATCACCCCCACCCCCACCTCCCACCCCTTTACCGTGCGCGACCGTCCACGAGTCTCACGGCTGGAGGCCGGCGAGGCCCCGTGTCGGCCAACCTCGCGGCCAGCCGTCAGCTGGAATGCAACAAGCATATCGGATAGCAATACGAACTGGTCAGATATCGGTAAGCCATAACACGCTGCAATAGTCAGGCTGCCGGTCCGCGAGGCCCGGGCTGAGGCTGGCTCCAAATCATGCCTCTACCTACACACACGCGAGCACCCACGCACACTGAGAAAAATGTCTGGTCTGGTCACTACATCCGACCAAAGAAAGTGGTTTGTTGTAACTAAAAATGGTGTTTAGTCTGCACAGCCATAAGACGTCCTGATGGATTAGGGATTGGGTCATAAGAAATAAATGCTTCCGTCATTTGCCATTACGAAACCGCCAAGTAGTTCATCCTCGTCAAGCTCTCGTAGCGCCTGATAGATAGGCAACATCTTGTCTGGAGTGCATGCGTGTACGGTGGAGTAGCGTGCCCTGAGTCTCGCCGGCGCTGAACCCCCGCAATTTGCTGAACGAATCTGAAAAAAACTACTTTCTGGGCGATCCCCTATCCGGTGTGTTTGGGTGGAGCGTCTAAACGCTCGGTCGAAGCATGTAAGAACGTCTTATGGTTGTATGACTCAAGGGGCAGACGGAACACTAATAATTTTGTTACAACAACTACATTTTAATAAAAGAACAACAAAACACGTCAAGGTGTCGTTTTAAGTAAAAGATTCGGTGTCTGAGATTGTGTTCGGATGTACTACCTCCTTCCCCTTCCTCCCCGCAATCCTGTCCAAACACAGCGCAGACCGCCCCCTCCCCTCTCCCCGCTCACAAGCGTGTAAGCCCACTATTTTATTGCCAAACTTTCTCTCATTAATTAACACTAATATTTGAGGCGCAAAGTAATTTGCAAGTCCTCTATTTGAGCGACGGATAGTGATGTGGTTGTGCTGGCGCGGGACGGTGTGGCGCTTCGGGGTGGGGGAGCTCAGTGCCACAGGATTCCGTGGCGCGCCTTTCACGCAGCTGGCAGATTACGAGGAAACTTTATCTCCAACTCGTACTCGGGCGGGTTGGGCAGGGCGGGTCTTGCCGGGCCTGGCCGGCACCCAGGAGCTCGAGGATGCCGTCGTGCAGAAGATCTCCGGATCCCTACCTCTCTTCCTTGTCGACCCTCCCCCCCCCTCCCCCCTCGAAAACCACTGCGTTCTCTCCTGGTGACAGGTGGGCTCCGAGTGAGACATCGCCGCCCCGCCCCGCCCCGAGCTCACCCAGCTCCCGGACGGGCGCATCCCAAGCCGCGCCTCGCTGAGGGGAGACAAAACTTTTGTTTGGGAAACGATTCCTGAGAGGCGTTTTGTAGACTTGTGGAATGTGCTGTCAGTCAGGGCAGCGTTAAACTCCCGACCCCACCCCACCCAGCGCCGCCTCGTACCCCGCCCTCCATTTCTCTCTTTGTTTCTTCCTTGGAATCCCCGAGGCGGGCCGCGTTTGGAGACCGAGGCTGAGCCGAGTGGAGGGCGGGACGGGCGGGACGGTACCGGGCGTGGCGGGGCGGGGCGCCGCGGGCTGGGGATTGAGATCGGCGGAGAGAGAAAGTGCGTGAGAGAAGACTCCGTTCCGCAGAGATTCTGACTCTTGCTGTAGATCGGCTCGGCTTCTCGTTGTCAAACGGAGCTAACCAGTTTGTCCGCCCCGCCCCGCCGCTGCCACGCCTGTCCTGTAGACATGGTTGCCGCCCAGCCCAGCCGGTCGTTGGCGCTTTCTGCAGTGCCGTCCCCGCGTTGACGTAATTAGCGAAAGTAGACCGTTTTATGATCGGATATATACTCCGTACGGCCGCCTTGGGCCTACTACTGTAGCCCGGCCGCCGCCACTGAAAGCCCCGCCAGTCCCACCCCGCCCCTCCGCCCCACCTCGCCCCACCCCACCGCGATCTAAGAGGAAAGGAGGAAAGAGGAGGGGTGAGTAGTAAAGGCCGCCGCCCGTTCCAGGAGCAATTAAAAGGACCCCCACCCTCACCCCTCTCCTGGCGCGCACCCCCGATTCGGCTCGCGGGTTTATAGTTATTTCTTGGTCGGCGGGGAGGAGGTCGGATTGGGGTGGGCGGCGCTGTTTGTCCCTGACCGTGGCATTACGCCCGGCCCCCGGGCTGGAGTCACAATCCATCACACTTGAAGCCCGCGGCTGCGACCGCACCGCCGCGGCGGCACATACCCGGGCGCACCGCGTCGCCTTGACGTCGTCAGGACAGCGCGAGGAGGAAGTCTGGCCCGGGGGGTGAAGCTCGGGGACGGCGCGGGAGCCACTGACCTACCGCCTGGCGTGACGAGGCCAGCGGGCCGCCCCGACCCATCTGTTATTCAGGCGTCATCCGTGGTAATCTCGCCACCCAACTCTCGACGACGGCTTTTCTCAGAAATAGAAAAAAGTGCCCCCCCCCCCCCTTTTCCTATGGCCGGCCTGTCCCCGGCCGCGCCTCCTGCCGATTTCTTTTGTGTTTTTTTCGTCTAATGCCCCTTCGAGTGGAGCGCACGATCCCCCCGCCGTCCCCCGCCCCTCGCGGCGTCCAAGTTGCGCTTCACAACTTAAAGGATGGCGGGGAGGGCGGTATTGAACACGTCCTCGCCGTCTGCCCTAGTCCACGTACGGGAAATCTTTTTGCCTTTTACTCGGCTCCCAGGGGTGGGGGGCTGCGCCCCGCACCATGCATGTCTGACGCCACATGTCAGTCGTTACAGCAACGAGACAAGTCGGCTATTTGCTGAGTGCGCGTTTATGGCACGCCCGAGGGGCGTGTGTGTGTGAGGGAGGGAGGGAGGGAG
>NW_026267176.1:841266-844647 GCF_000697945.3 Frankliniella occidentalis
AGAGAGAGAGAGAGAGAGAGAGAGAGAGAGAGAGAGAGAGAGAGAGAGAGAGAGGCGTGAACAGTATTTCGCCTCACTTTGCCCACCATGTGTGCGTGTGTGCGTGTGTATGTTTTGGAGTGAGGGTGAGTTCGGTATAGGAAAAAATATGACTGCGTGTCAAGGCGTGGTTTCGCTTTCGCTCGCCAAATGAACAGGGGAGAGAGGCGTCAGTCACATGACGGGCCTGCCGGACCGACATTTGACATGTGTGCAGTCCATCGCCATCAGTGTCCAAAAAAAAAAAAAAAAAGAAAGTCTGCTTACATTAAATAGAAAATGCAGTGAACGATGAAAAGCGTTTATTGAGATGAGAAGTTTCTCATTCATGTAAAGGGGTGCTCTGTCCATTCAAATGTTATTCACATGGTATGCTTTAAACAAAATTTTACACTGTGTTTGCCGGTTTGATAATCCTTTATTTATCAGTGTGGTACCTACACGTTCTTAAGACCTCGCCCCACCGACACCCTCTATAACGACGTTGAATACAATTAATTCACGTATCAGAGGTTGTCAACTTTACGATATTTTGGGTAACTAATAACCGCTTTGTGTAAAAGATGTGGCAACTTTAGCTAATTTATTTTATTATTTGCGAGTGTTGCCATGGCCGGACCACAGAAACGGGTTTCTCTGGACTGCTTGCAATTCGCGACTGGAACAACGAATGAACTGCATCGAAAGTCGGAGAGCGAACTCTCGGAACTTTCAAAACCATGGGATTTCGATTAGATCGAAACATAATCATCGCCAGTTTCGGCTTTGGCCGTAGTTGCGAAATCGAAGTCGGCAGAGGCGAACACATTTTACTCTGCGCACCTGTGGGGCCTCACCTGCCACTCCCAATCGCGTCCACCTAACCCTCGCCTGGCGCCCCAGAGCCATGGCAGAGCGCGCCCCACCCCTCCACGGGATGGATAAAGGGCTTAAGCCGCACACGTCCGATCACGATGTGTCCGAGCCGAGCTCCGCTCTGGAGCAGTTCGGCCGCTGTAGTGGTGCGGACCAACGCCAGGGCTGGCAGTCGCTGAGGCTGGTCAGCACTAGGCCTGGGTATCGCTCGTGCTGGCCATCGCTGGGGCTGGCTGTCACCGGCGCGGCCGGCCGGCGTATCATTCGGTCGTTTGAAGGGCGCCGCCACCACGGCGTCTCGCCTGCGGGGGTCAAGAGGCCGCGTTAAGAACTTCACGAGACACGAAAAAGAAGAAGGCGGAGAGAAAAGTTTTGTCGCCAGAGAGATGCAGGGGCGTCACTCCGTGACCTCTGGGGTCGAACTAACATCTCCTCTCGGTCGTACCACCTCACCACGTCGTGTCACGTGCTGTCTCCACCTCCACCCTCAGCCCACCTGCAATATCGGCGCTGTGACCTTGAATAAACCTAGCGAGGTGTGCCGTGCCGCCCAGTGCGTTGCCACATGTTATAGGGACCATATTCGAAACTGGAAAAAAATATATCCGTGGAGCTGAAAGTCTAGCTCTGCTGTTTCGTTTCAGGCTGAGCTGAGCCAGCAGGCCGGGGTTAGGCGTGCGTCTTAAGAGCATGGGAGCTGGACGGGGGGCGTTTGAATAGGGGGGGAGGGGGAGAAAGAGAGAGACAGAGAGAGGGGGAGGGGGAGATGGAGTGTTGTGGAATGGAACTCGGGGTGCACGGGGTTTGATAGAAGGGGGGTCGGTTACGCAGAGCGACTCCATGCCTGTGCGTTGGGGCGAGACGAGAGAGCTTAGGCGGACGCTTAAACCAGACCGTCTCCCCGCTCCGTTGGTTTAACCTCCATCAAAATGAGACAGCAATACCAAGAGAAATGGCGGCGGCGGTGCCGCTCTCGGGTGTGCGGCCCGCTGTGTGCTGCGGGGCGGGGCGTTGCCTCCTCTGCGTAATGACGCCAACCTCCAGGCTCGCCCGTCACCCGTCTCGTTGGTTTTGTTGTCATTGTTGGTGCCAAAGCTTCCTCTCGAACGGCGACACTTCTTTGTGGGGTCTCTCGTCGTGGCCCCTGACCCTTGTTGCGATCGACCTCAATATTTTGAATAAATCAAGCGCATGCCAGATTTAAAAAAAAAGCTGTAGAAAAAGAGGAATGATGTAACTAAAAAAAAATAATAGGTGTTGAAAATTGATGAACATATATCGTTATTAGGGCTGAAAGGAGAACATCGAACCAACCCATTTAAAAGAGTACGTTCGAACGCTAGTATGCATAGTTTCTTTCGCATTTTTCCGAATTTGTATACAAATACACATATTCTCACACGTGGCAATTTTAATATCCCAACTCTTCCTTGCACGTTAACTTTCCTCGTAATTGTAAAAGTTAACGTCAAATTCTCTTCTCTTTGAAGTTGTGATTATGGAGCAGCAACCATTTTTATATATATTATTCTGTCGCTGCTCTCACTATGCCGCTTGCACTGACGAGAGTGCACTCATTATCGGCGGTGCACCATACCAAACAGGCAAAACAAAAGCGGCGGAAAACGACAACGCAATAAAAAAAGGGAAAACTATTGAAGTATCATTAATTTACGCACAAAACTGCAAAACAGCCTGGCGGGGTATTAGTTTTGGCTTAGTCTTACTACAAAAAAAAAAAATGCGCACTATTTCGGAGGAAAACAATAAGGCTCTTGCCCGGGTTCCCGTGTGTGCGCGTTTGAGCCCCACTCCCCGCCTCCTCACACTGCGACCCTGCAGCACAAGACTTCTTATAAAATTAGTCCCGAGCGCCTCGCGTCCAAATTACAGTGCGGCTCGAGTGGGGTGGATGGCCCGCGAGGCGGGGCGAGGCGGGGCGAGGCGGGGCGGGGTGGGGTGAGGCGGGGCGGGGTCACCAGCTACTCACGCGCACCGCTTAATCGATAGTTTTCAATCAAGCCGCCCGCCAACAGCCGCTCTCCCCCGCCCCCTCCTTCTTTTTCTCCGCTCCCCCTCAGACCAGACCTTAAACCTCCCGCCTCTCCTCCTCCGGGTCTCCTTGGCGATTGACTCTCACCGCCCCCTCCTCCTGTGCACAACAAGCGGTAGGGGTATGGATGTTAGCAAGGCGGAGCGTTTGGTCCTCGCTGTCAAAGAGCGGAGGCGGCCAAGCGGGGGGTAATCGTTAGCGCAAACTGTCGGCCGCTTTATTGCAAAGCATCTCAAGCGGAGGGAAAAATAAGATAATAATTGGTGGTCTGAGCAGGTCGCGCGACAGAGGAGTGTCGTTGAACTGTTCCTAACGGGGCGTTCTTGTGTCGTTCCGCTGGCAATGACCTCGTGGCCCCGGGGCGGGCGGCTCAGCCGATACGTAGCTGGTGGCCTGGAAGTGGGGGCTGCGGGTGCTAGTGGGGCGTGGTGGGG
>NW_026267176.1:845027-846407 GCF_000697945.3 Frankliniella occidentalis
TATTTTTTTTCTAAAATGAAGTAAATTTTAACCTTTTTTAGACTCTTTCGGCGTAGCACAGAACGAAAACTATTGGGACGAATATGCCGTATCGTATGTCACCGGACGTGTTTTTACGCGTAGATTCCATTTCTCCAAACAGAATTCAAAAATAATTGAAACTGAAAGAGAAAATAGCGAAAAACACTTTTTGGCCGTTTGTCCCATAAAACTTGCATGTTAACTTTGACGAGGCGGCGCGACCTTTTACTTGTGTCCAAAAAATCCGAAAAAAATATTTTTGTGCCTATTTTTGGACAGAGAACGAGATAGGACCCCGCCCCCTCGACATTTAAATACTTTTGCGAAAATGAACGTATCTAAAGGAGCAAGACGGGGCGGAGATGGGGAAAAAAGAGAAAAGGGGCGTAAGGCAGAGAAAGGGATGAAAGATGATTTTTTCTCCCCTACATCGCAAGTCAACTTTCTCTCTGTGAATTCCCGTAGATAACTCATCTGCTAGCGTGCCGCACTCGCACCCGCTTCAGCAGTGGTGGCCCATTTCCCCGCTGCCGCCTCATTGTCGGCGTGGGCTTTGGACTCGCATTATAATAATAATAAACAATCACCCGGCTTTTTGTTGCACTTTTATGAAACACCTCGCTTTTTCCCCCTTCCCGCCCGACACTTGACGCTCCCAGCCGCTGTCTCTCTACTTCCCTGTTTTGTTTCGCATATTTTTTATTTTTTCACTCATACCTCTTTTCCCTCTCAACTTTTCGCCGCTGTGACGCTCACGCATATTTTTTCGCCCGTTTCCCCCCGTTCGTCGCGGGGAGGAGGGGCTAGGCGAGGGCGCGGAAGGCTGACACGCGCGGTTTTTCGCTCTTCGCTCGGCATTATAGCGGCCGTGTTTGTCCACTCGAGCTCGCCTTGGGCCGCGGGGTCCTGCTGGGCGGGGCGCCGGGCGGGTACGCAGCCCGGCGGCACTGCGGCCGCGCACGCTGCCTACCCCGCGCTCGCCGGGCTGAGTGCAGCGGGCGGCGCGCGCACGCCGGCTGAAAGATCGTTCAGAGGCAGCGCGCCGTGGCGGCCCTCTACAGCCCCGCCCTGCGCACCGCCCGGCGCACCCTTCGCATTTATTCCCATTCATCCCTGCCGACTTTGATCTGCTCTCTGGCCGAATATAATATACCTCCGGCTGCGCGGGAGGGCCGCCCACCCTTCCCCCTCCCTTCCCCCTCCCACCCGGTCCCAGCTCGCCGCCCCGCACACGCCAGCGTGTATAATTTTTCACAGATTGATCTGCGGGGAGGCTGCCGCTGCCGCCGCCATGCTGCGGCACCTGCTGGCGCCCCCACGGACTTCAATTTAAACTTTTTCTTGGATATGATTGCTCCC
>NW_026267176.1:847463-850859 GCF_000697945.3 Frankliniella occidentalis
GAGGAAATCTAATAATCCGGCTTGTTAGGTCCCCGACCCCTCAATTATGGATGTGCTCCAGGGGCTCTTTGAGGAAAGAAAAGTTGACCCCTCCTCTCCCTTTTTTTTCGAGATATATATTACCCATCCCGGCCAGTATCACTCAGCGGTGCGGGGCGTGAGGAGCCAGTCCACGAGGGACGGACGCGGGCCCGACCGGGTCACCTTGCGCAGCGCGCCTGCGGCCGCCACCGGGGGAGCAGGGAGGCGGAGGATACAAGAAAGACGTTTGTGTCCCGATAATTTTAAGCAGATCAAAAGCCGTCCGCCCCGCGCGCGCCCCGGGCCGTGCTGCGCGACATGGCCCGAATGATGACGATGCGACCGCTTTGAAGACACTTCCGGCGCGCGGTCCCTTCCGGTGCGGATATCCGGCCCCGCCCCCCACCCCCCGTCCCCCGTGGTGGCCAGGCCCGCGGTGGGGATCAGCGGGGACATATGTTATTCAGGACAACTGTCAGGTGCGCTGCGAGTGGAACGGCGCGTGTCCCGCCTGTCGACACGGCGCACGGCGTGCAGTTAGCTGCGTTGGTTAGTCGCGTCCGCTTGTGTAGAAGTGGGGAGGAGGGGTCGGTGTCGGTAGACCATCTTCCACTACCGCAATAGCTCCGAACCTTAGGTAGCCCGAGTAGTGACAAGAGGATAGAGACAGCTGCCCTGTGCTGTCCTCTGCCTCTCTTTCACTCATGCGGACAAACGGGAGCGACAGGGACAGACCTAGCAGCTCTAATTCCCAAGCGTTCCACACCGGCAGTATTTACAAATTAAATACCAATGGATCGCTTGCTGATTCCTAACAGCTTTTTTAAAAATTTGATTTCAGGTGGGTTGCAGTGGATCGGCACACCAGTCGGTACGTTTCGCTCGAGCCCGAAGCCAGCGGGAGCGGGAGCCCAGCCGCCACCGGACACACACCCGGAGGCTCGCCCGGAGGCCTGGGCCGGGAGCGGCAGCGCAGGGCCGAGGGGGAAATCACTTGCGAAATAGTTCGTACACCTTTCCCCGAAATAGTCCGAAATAAAGGCGAAATAGAAGCGAAATAGAACGAAATAAAGACGAAATAGACGCGAAATAGTCGGTGAAATAGTCGCGAAATACCCCTGAAATACTCCGAAATAGCGCGAAAAAGACCGAAATAATCCGATATAGGTGGGAAATAGCCGAAATGGCAGGAGAAATAACCGAAATAGTAGGAGAAATACCACGAAATAGTCCGTACGCCACGAACCCTAGTGATTTCCCCCTCGCGCAGGGCAGGGAATGGCAAAATAAATAAAACGAAGAACGGCGCGGGGAGGGAACGAATGGCGATCCATCCTGCAGCACGGGGAGTTGTACTACTAGTACAGGGGCTCACGGAAGGGGAACAAATCCCTGCGAGACACCCCTCCCTCCCTCTCCCAGTCGCATTGATAAAACAACCATTGTATTTCGTTAACTGCAGCAGAGGGGCCTGCCCTGTGAGCCCTGCCCGCCTGGACCGGCCTCACTAACAGATAACAAAGTTTGCAACTCTGGATCGACGTTGGTTCAAAGTTACCTGATCAAGTTTGCTCTGCCGACCAGCCGAGCCGGGCCAGGCGCGGACCAGTGCTGTAGACTGGCCACCGACCCGCCAAACGGCTCACCAACAGACCGCTAACGGCTGCTCGCCAACGACCCACCAAACTGAACGACCCACGATAAACCACCCCGTCTCCCCAACGTCCAGCTGCATTCAGCCATAGTTTGAATTACAGTTTTTCTAAACAAATTAATACGCAGTCGGGTTTGGTCTTATCTATCTATCTATCTATCTATCTATCTATCTATCTATCTATCTATCTATCTATCTATCTATCTATCTATCTATCTATCTATCTATCTATCTATCTATCTATCTATCTATCTATCTATCTATCCATCTATCTATCTATCTATCTATCTATCTATCTATCTATCTATCTATCTATCTATCTATCTATCTATCTATCTATCTATCTATCTATCCATGCCTCATCACCTGGGTTCCAAGGCGTAGAGAGATCTCTCTACACTGTGCTGGGCTCCGCTTGCAGCCCAGCCGAGCTCGAGCAGCTCATGGCCTCGGCCGGTGAGGACCTCCTTTTCTCCCCCTCCTGGTGGATTTGGCCCGGAGAGGAAGCAGGCGATGATTATCGATCTCTGTTTTTCCACAAACGGAAGGGGCCTTGGTGACACGCCCTGCACCCTCGCCGACATGCCGACGGCACGCCGCGCCACGCTCTGCCACGCCACGCCCTGCGACGGATCGGATCGCTGCCGCCGCATCTTTTATACCGTCATTTTCTCTGAGCGAACGCGTCCAACGATACCCCCCTTTCCCGCCCGGCCCGAACTCCTCCTCCCCTTCCCCCTCTTCGCTGCGGTGCGCTGCGGCCAAATGTAGTTTCGAAATGGAGGCGATGAGAGGAAGGCGAGACTCGATCACCTCTCCTCCATTTCCATCACCAACCTCAATATTTCGCCCCCCACCCCTCCTGCCTTCCTCTTTCTCTTTCCCTCGCTCGCTTGCTTATCTCGTCCTTTTCGTTTCCGGAGGAGACTGAGGAGACAACCGACGGTACCTGGGCGGTATAATCCTTCAAAATTAAAAAGCAGCAGCAGAGAAAAATGCTTTTCTGAAATCATAAAAAATAATGTAAAGATTAGACTGAATCATTTTACGTACACTTTCATACACTGGATAAACCAAGTGAGCGATTGCTAAACACTTGTTAGTGTTCTATGGAAATAGATCACACTTGCACAATTACTACTGAGCTGTGTGCTACTACGGCGTTGAACCAAGTATTCAACCTCTATTTCCACACTTACAAGTAGTGTTCACCACGGTTCAGCAGTTTTCCTCACTTTATTTATCAGTGTTCACAGCCCTATAATTGAACTAATAAAGAGATGCACGATTTGGATTTACTTTTACGTAAGAGAACATTCCTAGTTCGCAATCCTGCAAAAGATAATTTTTAAAAAGGTGGTTTTAACTTTCTACTCCCGCAGCGTTCAAAGCACGAAAAAGAAGAACATTTTTTTTGCGGTCGTTGCGTTTCACCTAATGGGGTTTTAATCCCGGCATCAAACGGAGGTGAGGACCACTAGCTGATTACGCGGGGCTGGCGACACTGCAGCGAGCGGCGGCCCCCCGGGCCGCACCAGCGGGACCCACCTCTTATTCTGTGGAGGGGACCAATTTACGTGTCTCGTTGCCAGCTAAAGCCTGGGCTGAAGCCCGGGCTCAGGCGATCCGCCGGCTCCCGTTACATCCGTCGCATCGTGACGCAACACCTTGTCAAGGGGGAGGGCTCCCTCTCCCTCCCTCCCTCCCTCCCTCCCTCCCTC
>NW_026267176.1:851854-853899 GCF_000697945.3 Frankliniella occidentalis
TCTCTCTCTCTCTCTCTCTCTCTCTCTCTCTCTCTCACTCTTCCTCACCCCCTGCCTCCCTCCCTTCCTCTCACTCTCTCGCGGCTCTTTTTGCGGCCGGGCTGTCCGCTGCACACACGTCGCGCTGCCGCAGAGGGCCGCGCAGCTCGGCGTGCTGTTACCGCAGGTCGAGGATCAAACCGCCCGGTTGGGAACTGCCGTCCCTCTCGAGAGCTGTGCGTCCCTCTCTCTCACTCTCTCTCCACTTAGCCAAGCATCATGCTAGCCTCTCTACTACCAACCCCTCATCCTGATGTAATGCTGCTTTTCCCGAAGCGCTCCGAGGGGTACCGCACACGCGCCCCGCCCCTCCTATCTCGTCGTCCGCACCGAACTCCTTTTTTCCCGCCGTGCTTTTTTTCTGTTTTTGTGCGGCTCCGATTTATAATATATATATATATTTATTGTAGCGGCATCTCTTTCCCTGTACAGCGCCATTCCCACGCACGGCGCAGGCCAGACTCACTAATGACCCAGCGCGTATATTTTCGCCATTACCGTGCGGCCGAGCGCCGAGCCTGGCCAGGCCTGGCTGCCTGGATGCGATCGAATCTCTCTCTCTCTCTCTCTCTCTCTCTCATTCTGTCTGTCTAGAGAGAGAGAGAGAGAGAGAGAGAGCAGGGAGCGAAAGAGCAAGAGAAAACGTCCCCTCGCAGAGGTGATTTCAGAGCAGATCGTGCAGGCTGCCCGGCGCGGCCACTGGTCGCTCGCCCCAGGAGGGAGCCAGGCTGCGCGTACTGGGGGAAAAGGGGGGTGGAAAAGAACGACGAGCGCACACGAGAGGACAAAAATAAAAATCCGATTCCGTGAATTAACTTTAGTGCGTCGTATCGTGGACTCGTTTCATTTTTTTTAGCTTCATTTGCGGTGTGCTCACGGCGCTCGCTGCGCCCCGCCCTGCCCCGCCCCGCCCCGCCCCAACCAGGCCGCCTTATTGTGCTGCTTATCGTCGGAGCGATGGAGCTCGGGATTGGCACAGGGGCGGGGCCGGGCGGGGCGGCGCGCGCCGGGCTGCCTCTGCCTGTCTTGCGGTGAGATGGACACGATGTGTATCTGGATATAACAACGTCGAGCACACGTCCTGCACGTCAGGAGGGAGCGGGGGTGTGGGTGGGGGGATGTGCTGTCCATTGTGCGACGGGCAACAATAGCGCGGCTGCAGCCCCCCGCCCCCCTGTAACTGCCCCTTCCCTACCCCCTCGGGGCGAGTGTTTCTCTCTTCCATTTCGCCCCCCAAACCCCCCTTTCCGCCCGTGCCCTGCTCAAACATCACCATGAGAGCTCTGAACTGGCCAAGTATTGTCTGTAATAATTACTATCGCTCTCCCCGTCCGCACTTGGTCGCCCCAACAGGCAGGCCCGCGCCGGTGACAGCGCGGTGGGTCAGAGGCTTTGACAAACTTTTCCATCGTTTACAGTAGGGGTTTGAAACGTATTCAAAATTTGAACAATTAGTCACAAGGGTAATATTGAGGAACATATAAAAACTAGGAAGGAAAACAATGTTCGAAAAAATGCTACGCTGAGGAAAACGGGATTATACAAAAAGTTCATCCTTCATTTTTCCGTTATGACTTTGCCAAGTTCATGTTCAGCGTATGCAGGCTCTCATAGCGCCTGGTAGGTAGGCAACATCTTTCCTGCAGTGCATGCGTGTACTGCAGGGTGGCCTACCCTGTGTCTCGCAGGCGCCCAGCTCCCGTAATTGGTGAATGAATCTAAGTAAAAAGGACATGCTTTCTGGACGATCCCAAATTTTGCTGATGTAACCAGATAAAGCCTCGCTGGCTGAGCAGGTGGCCAGCGTCCAGCAGTCTGCAGGCAAAGGCAGCGCAGCGTCGTATCGCGCCCCGCTAGCCGACTAGCAGCCGACCTCATCGTGCATTCAGAGCCTCGTGCCGAAATCGCTGCTCAGCCTTTGTGCTGCCATTTCCCTTGCTATGTCGGGCCGCGCCGCCGGACAGGGGGGCAGCTGGCCACACGCCCCTCTACGGCTGCCCCCACCC
>NW_026267176.1:854989-867896 GCF_000697945.3 Frankliniella occidentalis
TCTGTCTCTCTCTCTCTCCCTTCCCTCCCTCCCCCTCATCGGCAGGCCAGGGCCACACTGCCGGTCCCGACCTCTCGCCGCCGCTCCACAAATTTCAAACCGTGCGTTGAAACTTTTCCCCTGCCTGCGCTCCGCCGCTCCGCTGCGACCAGAGATGACTTTGTGTCGTCTCCATAAGAAGTTGAGCGGGTCGAAGGGGCGGCGCCTTGTCTCCCGCTGATGTGTCGCCGTAAAAAACTTTCTCGGGTGATCTGAAACTGGGTCCGTGTGTCGAGAGCACCGCCCGAGACTTCCCGCGTCTGTCTCATCTCTCTCCTCCTACTCTCTCCGGCTACCGGCACAGGCGCGCCGCGCGCGGAGCTGACGCCACCGACTCTCTCACAGTCTGCAACACAAACAAATTGTGCACCCGCGCCAGAATGTAGAACGGAGAAGAGAGGGTGTTTTCCGCCACTTTTGTTATCTCTCTCGCTCTCTCTTTCCCTCTCCCGCCTCTCTCACTCTGTTTGCACGTCATAACATTTTCTTAAATTTCTGAAGCTGTGCGCGCCGTGCTGCTTCCCCCGCCGCTGGACGGGACGTGTCCGCAGGGTGAGCGCGCCACTTACCAGCGGCGCCATTACCCCCCCCCCCCCCCCCCCTCCGACCGACCGAGCTCCGGACACGGCATCCTCCGCGTTATTGCATCGCGATCGCCCTCCCCGCCGCTGGGCTGGGCTGGTCCAGCAGCCGATAAAACAGACGAGGCTGGCCGCAAGGTAAGAGGATGAGTCGCAGCCTCCAGCGGGCGAGAGAGCGGGCTGCTGGACCAGGGCAAGACGACCGGAGAAGGGTGGTTTAGGCCCACAGACAAACACCCGAGATTACCAGAAACAGCGCCGGTCCACTCCTTTGCTTCCCGCGTAATCCGCCCCCCTCCCACCTCTCCCCTCCCCTTTTCCTTCCTCCTAGGCTGGTCGTGGCGGCGCGTGGCGTCCCTGAGCCAGCTTAGACGCCGTGGTGCCGCCGCGGTGCGGCGGCCGGAGTCCTCGACAAGACGGCGTACCGCACCGCGTACTCTGTTAGAAGGCGTGTCGGCCCGCACCCTTCTGCTCGAGATTTTGCACTCTTCCGCTGTGCCCCGCTCTGCTCATAGCAACCATCCCAGCCACCCGAGTTCTTTTTTCCACCCGATTCTGCGTTCACAGCGTTCTGTGTTGTTTTCTACTCTCTCTCTCTCCCTCTCTCTCTCGTTGCTACCGCCGCCCTGTGACCTACATCTAACCCACCGCATGTATCGCACCCAGCTGGACCGGGAGACAGGAGTGGAGGGGTTGGTCGGGCATATAGTGACGGCGCAGCGCATCACCAGCACCAGCCGGCTCACCAGTCGTCGGGGTGAGGAGAGGAGTGTAGATGAGACGAGGTCAGGGACAGCGCCTCACCAGCCGGCTCACCCGCCGGCTCGTACCCGCCGTGGGGGCGACGAGTCGCGCCCGAGTAGGGGGTGGGGGTGGAGGGATACCAGTCTGCCGAGCGGAGGGGTCCGGAGCCTTACAGCGCAACCCGACCGCTCCTTCCCCACCCCCCCTCCCCCCCTCCGCCAACGCGCAGCACTAAATACAATTTCGCGTGGTAAACGCCACGCTACGCCGCGCCATGCTACGCCCCGCCACGTCACGCTAGGCAGCCCGGCAGCCCGTGCCACGGGACGGTTTCACGAAAACAAAAGACTTTGTTGTGGTTATCAACGCTGCTCCACAAGCTAAATTGAGTGCCGTCCCAAGTGTCTGGTCGTGAAAACTAACTCTTGGTTGTGGGCATCGGATTGTCGATGTCGATGTTATTTATCCCTCTCGTTTATCCCATCAAACAGAGTTGATATCACTGTTACGCTGTGTTCAACTCAATTTAATTACCCCAAAAATATTGTTAAAAATTTGCGATTCTCATGCTAGGCGTGATTTTCACTCCCAGAGTGATGAAAGTCGGTTCTTGATTGGCTGCGTGAAGCTTACGGGAGCGTGAAAATCACGCTTGTGTTTCGTGAACTCTATCCACAGTTACTTAACAGAGGTCTAGTCCGATGAAGTAAACTCCATAACAAAAAACGTGCCACAACCGCACTGCACGTGATCTCCACCCGATGTCTGTCGACTTCACTTTGGCCCGAGCACTCCGAGCACTCGCCGCAGCGTACACTCCCTTGTCAGAGTTTCGTAGTCGCCATACTTGGAGTGACAGAAATGGCGAGAACATTCGGGCTGACGGCTTGGCTTCCCGTGTCGCTGAATATCCAAAAGGGCTGCTGCTGGACACGAGGCAACCTCCGCCCGCCCCCCTCCCCAACCCCTCACACGAGGAGGACCCCGAAGCGTTTATTTCTGGCCCCGGCTGGACCCGGCGGTCGGATACGCCTCGGCTGTCCTGCTTGGACGTGTGCCGTGTTCCCTTCATCCATTGTCAAAATGAACCTGCACGCCCGACTCAGGGGAAAGGGGGAGGGGGCAACTTGATCGCCATATATTCCATGGTTAGGGGAGGATAGTATAGAAGGACAAAACAGAGAAAGGATATGAGAGAGCGAGAGCTGACTGAGAGAGAGAGAGAGAGAGAGAGAGAGAGAGAGAGAGAGAGAGAGAGAGAGAGAGAGAGAAGGAGAGAAAGAGACAGAACGGGGTCTCGATGAATGGCCGGCTGCCTACTGTGATGTGATTGGCCCAGCGGGGGAGGGGAGGGGGTGGGAGGCTTGAAAGCGGTGGCGGTGATGAAGCGGAGCGGCCCTTCACCCTCCCCTCCCCGTTCCCCTCCTCCTCCTCCCTCCCCTCCTTCCTCCCCTACCCTCCCTGGGCATGGTACGGCACTCTACTGGACACGCACGGCGCCCCCGACAAGCCCGTCCAAACGGATGGTCATCGAGTAGGGCCTTCCCTCCAGATTTGAGGACGTAGGGCGGCGGTGGCGGGGAAGGGTGTGGCAGGGGGGAACGGGGAGGACGTATGGCCTCGGATAGCAGCAGGATCTGCGGGGCTTCAGAAATGGTATGGCTGGGAGGGAAAGGGGGGGGGGGGGGCTGTCCTGCCCGGGGTGTGGATAGTACGATCTGGCCCCGGGCACGCCTCGCCTCGCCATGCCACGGCCGGCACCGGCCCGGCACACAACGGACAGGAGCAGGAGGGGAGCTTTCATAAATTTAGCCGTCCTGGTTGGGTCTGAGAGGGCGGGGGAGCGGGAGCTTTTGATAAGGCGAGGAGGGAGGGCCCTGATGGGCTGGAAGGGGGGGGGGGGAGCAACGGCCCTCCCCGGGCATCGTGTCGGCCGCGTGTTTCTTTCGCAGCGGAATTAGAATGGTCGTGTGCACCTGTTGGGAGCAGGAGCAGAGTAAACACGGGCTTTCTATATGTAAACCAGGAGGCGGCTCCTGTCTTCTGTGCGACGCGGCCGGGGGTAGCCGCGGGGGTAGCCGGGGGGAGCGGGGCGGGGAGCGCCTCTCCATCTCGACAAATGTCCCTAATGCAATGCAGCCTCCAGCCTGCTCCACGCCCACCGAGCCTCCGGGGACGAGGCGGCCGCGCCTTCCGGCGACGTCCCGTTTAAAAAAAGAGTAAAGCGTCTTAACTCGGAAGCAATTTGCAGGCGCAACTTATTGCCGTGTCACTCTTCGCCGCTCGCTAAATTTCTCACGAGTTCTCTCTAGTCCAGAGTGAGTGCCAGAGCGAGTTCCAGAGCGTCCTCCAGAACGTGATCCAGAGCGTTCTCCAGGGGTGAGAGTGAGATACATAGTAAGCTACAGAGCGCACTGCATACAGATCTAGCTCCAGAAGAGCATTTACTCCAGAGTGAACGTGAGATACAGAGCGAGCTACAGAGCGAGCAGCGGAGTGAGCCCCAGAGTGCGCCCGGGGAGAGTGGGCGGCGGCGACACCTATCGCTCTAAATCGCGCAGCCATCGCGCCGGCCAGAGGCGTCATTGCGACAAACTCCTTTTGGAAAAAAAGCAGCAAAATAAAAAAAAAAGGCCCCCGATCAATATAGCGTCAGGAGCATGGCGGGAAAAAAAAAGGTCACGTTTTGCTCGTGCGTTTCTCTTTGGGCGCTATCGCTTTCGCCGCTACTCACCCCAGCCGGCGGGTACCCTGCGGGGCCAGCTCCAGCCCGCCCCACCCTACAGCGCCACGCCCTCCGGCCTCGTCGATATAAAGACCATTGTGCTCCGGCCCGTCCCGCCAGCCGCGCGAACTTCACATTATTGCATACATTCATTCATTGTTTCGTCGCGAGGCGGAAAAAAATCATGGCGACGCTGTGGAGAGAAATTAATTATAATAATGCGAGACTTCCTCGTGAATTACGGACCTCTATCAGCAGATCTATCGGTGGTGGGGGGGAGGGGGCGGAGGCTGGCTGCACGGCCTCAATTGTTCACCGTAGCGGTGGCGCCGGGGAAAGAGAGGAGGGACTGTCGCGGGGAAAGAAAAGCTTGTGCTGGGGATGAAAAGAGAAAGATTGGGAGAAAGTGGCACCAGGGCGGAGGAGGAGGGGAAGGGGAAGTAGGTAGTCGCAGGCGCTGGAGCGACGTTGGCGCGGCGCTGCCGGAGTGAGCACGGCCGCCCCTCCACCACCGCAGCTCACTTGGCGGGGAATATTGACAGGCTCGGCTCCCCCGGCCCGCGCTGCGCAGACGCCCGGGGCCACTTTGGGCACGGGCGGGGTGGGGAAGGGCGGGGGTTGACCGCCGTGCAGCTGACTGTATTATTTGTTGTTCGAGCGCCCCGCGCCCTACGCCCCGCGCCGCGCCCCGGTGTGGTCGGCGAGGTCCAGAGCCCCAGCCGGCCGGGCGGAGGTGGGCGCCGTATCAGGCGGACGCAGGACGCAGGCGAGTCTCTCTCCCTGTCGTATCAAGGTCGCTCCGGCCGAGCATGCCGGTCAGCAGACCCATGTCAGCCAAACTTTGTCGTGTTGTGCGGGGCCGGGCTGGGCGGGGCGCCCGGGGCGGAGAGGCCGGACGCATCACGCCGCAAGTTGTGCCCCCTTTCCCCACTGCCCGCCGCCCCGCGTGGACACGTCGCAAAGCTCTCCCATCCTCTTTGCCTTTCTTTTTCATTTCAACTCGAATGTCAATTAGGCCTCGGACCTCGCCGCAAGGCAGATTTAATTTAAGGCCCCATCGCACTTTACTGCCGACCCCCTCCCTCGACCCCTCCCGCCGTCCCGCCCGGCCCTGCTGCCCTGCCCAGCGCAGAGGGGAAAGTTCTCAACCTTGTTGCTTTTACCAATGCAGATGTGTGTGGAGAGCTGCTGGCCGGGGTCAGTCGGAGGGCAGACAGGGCGGGTGCTGCAGGGTGCTGAGCCACCCCCCGCGCCCCGTCCCCAGTCTCTCTCCCCTCCCTCCCCCTTTCCCGTGGCAGCAGTTCCGACTCATTTTTGCTTACCTTTTCCTCTGTGTGCACAAGACAGACGGCGGGCGGAGGGCGGCGGCGGCGGCGGGGCGCTCGCAAGCAGAGGGGGACGTGAAAAGATGAATAAACTCTCATAACGGCAAAATGTATATATATCTTACTCACTTTGGCTGCAGCGGGCCGGGGCGCGGCGCGCTGGAGGCCCGGGCGGGCCGTCACCTAAAGTGCGCTCGTCCGACTCGGAGAAACTCGGCGCGTAAAAGTTAGTTTGGAGTGAATTTGTCAACCGGCTTTGCCACGTGAGGGAACATTGGCTCACGGCGCCGCGCTGCGACGCGAAGAGGACGACTCTGCAGCCCTCTCGCCAAGAGGCCCCCTGCGCACCCCCCCTTACCCTCCCTTTCCGCGACGATTGTCAAGCGTCCTCCCCAGACGTGTGAGTGTGTGTACACTCACGTGAGGTGCACCTAACACAATCTTCAGTCCAACATTTACCGGCAGCAGCGCCATGGCTGGACCTCCCTTTAGCCCCCCGACCTCTGTCACGGCGGTGATGACTTGGACAAGCACATGCATTGCGTATCGCGGCTCGTTGGGGAGGCTGGGGACGTTGCTCCCTCACGGAGGATGAGGACCGGGAGGGTCGATGCTACTCGGCACAGCCAGAACAGGGCCAGCTACTCCCCCCTCCCCTCTCTCGCCCCTACTCCGAGCACAAGTGCAGGGCTGCTGCAGCGCGTTGTTACGGGGGGGGGGGGGAGTAAAGAAAGAAAATCAAACCGAGACCCGCTGCTCATAACTTTGGTGAGATGCCTGACGGCGAAAAGGTGGATATCACCGCCTACAGCATAGCAACTGCAAACAAACGAACTGATTCGTCAGTTGAAAAAAGTTTTATTCTAATCTAGAAATAAGGAAAACACAAAGTTCAACGATCACCCAGAACCCAGTTTCATTTTTTTGGGAGACCCATTAGAAAATGCGATCAGTTTACGTTAAGGGTAGTTGACTCCAAATAGGCTTTTCTGGTTGTTTCAGGTAGACAACAAACAACAGACACACTGAAGAAATAATATTCCAGTCGAGCCTACTTCATTCTCCTACTTGTTTGGATTTTCTGCCGTTGTCTCGCATGTAAAGCTTGTGACAGATGCCTATAGAAACACGTTATGAGAAATCGTCATTGCATTTTCCGTCAATTTTTACTCGTTTCTCGCCTTTCACGAAACGAAAACGCCAGCGATTTCTTATACACGTCATAACTTGCTAGTTTGTCACTTCGCCGGATTCATCGGAACACCCTATTGACACGACACCTACAAGGGCCCAAGCAGTCAGCTGCCGGGCCTGGCTGCTGGCGGTGCAGACACCTCACCCGTTCGGCCGCGGCGGGGGGTTGGTTGGGGGGCCGTGCTCGAGGGGCACCAGCACCAGCAGCACCCCTTCCCTTGGACGTTTCCGGGCTGGATAAAAAAAAGGGGACGTGAGGGGAAGGGATAGTGGGGAGGGGAGGGGGGCGCTTTGGGGTGTGACTTGGGCAGCCGCCTGCTTCTTGTCGCGGCCCGTCTACCTCGCCATGAATCACAACAAAGCTCCGCGCCCGCCACGCCCCCGGCTCGGGTGGCAGCAGAATGAGGGACGACGGCATGCAAAAGAGGGGCTGGCCCGGCCGGGCCCGGAGCAGAAGGGGGGTAAAGTTGTTGGTGGCGTTTAATGATGTAAATGAGTGGTGTGGCATCAGCTGCCCCGGCCGCCCCGCCCGGCTCCTCTCCCACGCTCTGCGCACCGCCTGCTCGCCCGCTCTGCCTCTGCGACTGAAAAAAAAACCCACAAAGAAAACAAGTTCCATTTCCGCCGTAGCTCTCGGGAGTTCCGCGGATACGGGGAAGACGTCTCGGGCGCCAGGGTGTGGGCGTCGCGAGCTGCAACTCAGTTCTGGTTCGAGCCCCGCAAAGAGTGAGCTACGCGAGCTAAATGCCTACCCCGACCCCCCTCTCACCTGTCGAAGAAGGGGCCTAGCCCGCGTAGCTGGCTCTTTGCGGGGCTCTAGTTCTGGTCACTGTGAACACAGTGGGCAGAGACCGTAAAATTGAGTTGTGTTGAAAGTCAAGTCCGAGCGACAATATGTAACCCTGCTGAGGCGGAACGGAGGGAACACAAACGGACGATAGAAACGGGTACTTGTGACTTTGCGCTGCCCGAAACACTTTGTCTTTTAAGGCGCTGCCCGAAACAACATCTCATCGGGGGGGGGGGGGGGGTTGTCGTGTCATATTTTGCCTCTAGGTTCAACGTTCATGCATCCACCAGGTGTGGTACATCACCAGAGTACGGATTTGCTTGCCTATCCTCTCTGACCATGGCGCCTCGTTGCTCGAGCGAGTAGGCAAACCCGCAGCACTCCCAAGCGTACTAGATTGAGGCGATTGAGGTGCCATAGCGACTGGCCGACATGCCCGGGCCGTCGAGCGCAGCAGCCAAGAGATCTACAAGAGCCAGAGGTAGTGTCGAAGTGAGACGCGTGAATGGGAAGGGGATGGACGGTGTTGTCAGCATTCGCGGTACAGCTAAAATGCAGAAGAATGCGGGGAACAAGAAAATGGAAATCACCATGTCACAGCATAGTGATTTCCGTTTTGTTGTTTCCCGCGTTGTTCTTCTCTTCAGCTTTACCGGAATGCTTTTTGTGACTACGGACGGACGGAGGGAAGGCCAAAATGCCACAATGTTCCCAACTTCAGAATCGCCCCGCAAGAGCGCGCCACGTCGATCAGCACCCAACCTCGTTTGTCAAGCAGTCGTCTCATCATGGCGTCGCCATCGAAAGAACGTCATTTTTCGGCCTTTAAACTAATTTTCGGTGTGGAATATCGATGGCAGTGAAAGCTGTTCTTGGATAATCATCTCCCACATAACTTGATTCATTAGTTGTGAAATATTACATTTTCTTTCAGTTGTCAACGGTTTGAGGCTGATTTTACCATATCAGCTGTTGAGGTTAACTACTATCCTACCATGGAAACTTGCACCCCGTTTATCCTGTTGTAATGTTGCACAAGTAAGTGTTTTACCTGCAGTTTCAGGCATACAGTTAGTGTCTGGAATACAAACACATTGAACTCTGCACATATTGATAAGATTGTGTGTGGCATTTGCGCATTTTTAGTCCTAGTCAATCATTGAAAATAAGAGTGCCCGTGGGAGATAACTTGACCAATGCCATATCATTAGGTGGGTGAGAGTTCTGCAACACAGCCACTTATGACTGATGCAATGTGTGAGATGTTTTTGTAGTTCCAATAAATCCAATTTTTTATACGCTTAATTTTAAAAGTTGATATCCATTTCATTCAAATTAAAATATTATGACTCGGTAAGAGCGAGCGCCATAATT
This sequence comes from Frankliniella occidentalis, assembly GCF_000697945.3. Lineage (NCBI taxonomy): Eukaryota > Metazoa > Arthropoda > Insecta > Thysanoptera > Thripidae > Frankliniella > Frankliniella occidentalis. The sequence continues at coordinate 863,762 of NW_026267176.1, forward strand.
CTTACTCAAATTGACTGTTAAATAAAATCATGACTCTAATGAAGCGAGGTTCACAGACAGATTCAAAGATAGCAAGATGAAAGTACCACACCATACTCAAATTAGGAAAGTTTAAAATATCTCATTCTTATTGGGCTAGGACATTCCACTTGTCTCGCTTAATTTAGATTAGAAAGCCGACGCTTGGATTTGCAGTGAAACCTTATGGTGACGCACCTCTAGAATACCTTCTCTGTTGCTTTCTTTCTTTCCCCGGTACGCGCCAGTGGTGCTGGAGATGCGCGAGTCGAACCCGTCCGATCTAAGTGAACCATCTTCCTCTGTGCGCCGTGGGTTCCTCATCCGCTTCCTGACTCACTTCCAGCAGCCGAGGACGACCCGTCCGGCGAGGGGCAAGTTGGCGACGTACTCAAATCCTTCTCCCAACAAGGCTGCGAGGATGGGGGAGGTCCGGCGGGGCGAGGGCGCGGGGGCGGATGGGGGAGAATGAGAGGCAGGCGACGGAGGGGGAGGCGGATGGGGGCGCGGAGAAGGGCGCACGCTTCACTTGGCTTTTGATCCCCGCCGCGTATTCTGCGCACGAGTCGCGAGACCGGCAAACTTCCTCCCGAAATAAAACATGAAAGTAAAGCTGTGATATACACCGGCGGTAGCGGGTGGGCTGTGGGCTGGGCTGGCACCGCGGCTGGCGCCAGCCCTCCAACCTTCCCAAGGCTGGCGCCGCGACCTGCCTGCATTAGCATGTGTGCACCGCCTCCCCTCTCACTTTCTCTTCCGTGCTCACCCTTCTCTTCTCGCCCGCGCGCGCTTGTTATTTGAGGGCGTTCACTCTCCCGACGCCTCTCCGGGGGCCGGGCCGGGGCCGGGCCGGGGCCGAGAACAGACCGCCGGAGCCAGCCGGAGCGCCGCGGAGCGCCGCGGAGCCTTACATTCCTATGTTTTTCTTCCATACACGTTTTTCCCACTCACCGAGAAAATGTGGGGCCTTACTGTTTCTGCATGGTAATTGAATGAAGCCACAAGACGTACGTGCGTGTGTGTGTGTGTGTGAGCACACACGGCATTATTCATCATATTCGGATTCGATATCCTAGCCTAGCGCGGCGCTGCACATGTGGGCCGCAGGAGCTGAGGGGCGCGCCCGGGCGGAGAGAGGGGCTGGGGGGAAGGGCCGTTTGCGAAGCGAGATGGGGGTGGCGAGGCGTGGCGGGGCGTGGCGGGGCGTGGCAGGGCCGCGCGGAGGTAAAGGGGCGCTTCGTAAGCGACGCATTGTCTTGGTAAGTTTGGAGCGCGGCCGCCGCCGTCGCTGCCGCCGCCGCCGTTTTCGAACCGGAGCCCCATCGCCATAGTGCCGGTGGTAATTGCACAAGTAAGGGGGGCGGGGCGGAGCGGGCGAAGTCGGTCCATGTTGAGGGCCGCCGCGCTCGTTGCGGGGGCGATGGTGGTCCTGCTTGTGGTTCGAGTTTTGGCGGGGATGGTTTTGGGCGGCGAGGGGTAACGGCCCCCCGTGCCCGCCCCCGCCGCCTGCGGCATCCATGCGGCAGGCTGCGGCCGGGTTTGTTCTCACCGCGCTGGGCTGCGAAGGTGCTCTGGTGCTAGTGGTGGTGGTGGTGGTGCTGTTGCTGTTTATACTGCTTGTGCTGCTGGTGCTGCCGGCACTGCTGGTGCTGCTCTTAGTGGAGCGCGTGATGACCGTGACCCTTTCTGTTGCAGTGACGGCGCACACGGTGATGGCCGTGGAGGGGACGGCGGTCCAGCTGCCGTGCGACGTGCAGGCGCCCAGCCATGACAAGGTCTACATGGTGCTGTGGTTCCGGGACGACGCCGGCCTCCCGCTATACAGGTAGGTCAGGGTCCTCGTGTCGTCAGCGAGGGTCACCCCGCCACAGCCACTGACCCATTGGCCGTGACGACGACGATGCTGCGCGGGCGTGCGCTGGGGGGGTACTTAGCTAACTAGGCCAAGGGGCAGAGGAGGGCGGCTGGTAGGGCTGGCGCGGCGCGCCCGCAGCCCCCAGGTCCGGAGGCTCGACGGGCGGGTGTGAGGGCGGCCCGAGCGGCCCCAGCCCAGCGGCCACCACCGCGCGCACGGAGGGTGCGGAGGGGAGGGCGCGCCGGCGTCAAAGGGAATGGGATCGGCGGGGAGGGGTCCTGTGAGGTAGCGCGCCAAGTGTTTGGGCGGCCTGCTGCTGGTGCCGCCCGGTGCGCCCGGCCTGTTCCCCTCCGCCTTGAAGACGGTCGCCCCGCCCCTGTGCGGCGCCGTCTGGCGCGGTGCTCAGCGTGGGGCGGGGCGGGGTGGGGCGTGGTGGCAGGCGGCACCTGATCTCCCCGCAGCGCCCCTGACAAGTGTAGCGTCTCCTTCCCGCGCCAACGTGTTCGCCGCAACGAGACTCCCCCTTGTCTGGCGGGACGCCACTCCTCTCGCCCCATTCGCCACAGCACTACACGTGTGTGTGTGTGTGTGTGTGTGTGTGTGTGTGAGCGCGCGCGCGCCCGTGTGAGTGTGAGAATGCACCCATGCCGGCTCGGCTCCGCGCCAAACGAGGGATCTTTAGTGCGCAATAAGATGGCGCTATATCCTTCCCCGGAGCGGGAGCGCGGTGCCGTGGCGTGGCGGGTGGCGGCGGCGGTGCTCGCGGCAGTGTGTCGATATGCCGAATTAAATCAGGATCTAGCCGATCCGGGGCGTGGCGTGGCGTGGCGTGGCGCGGCGGGGCTAACTTGCATCAACATAGCGACCGAGACCGGAGCGCTGTGCTTGGGGAATGATCATGATACCCGGAAACACTTGAACCATTTTATCTATACCTCATTATGAATTATTCTGTTCGTGCTCCGCCTAGGAATGTTTTAATACGCCAGTGTTAAGAAATTCGTCCTCGCACTCATTGGGGAATTCCGGGGAATTCATATGCCGTTAATAAAAGAGCTCTTTTTTAACAAACTGTTTGTTAAAAATTATCTTTGTAGACAAAGATAATCATCAGCAAAACCCAAAACTCAATTTTCTTTACGTTTTTTATTTTGAGAATTTCCTCTAATGGTCGTGCAGTTTTTCGGAGGGTAGTTTAAGCTTTTTAGGTCTTCCAGCAAAGACTTTTGGCGGTCAGTCTATTGAAGCAAATAATGTTCAAACACCAGTTCGGCGGAAATTGTGACATTAATGAGAAATGCGCCCGCTAGCCGAGCATAACATGTTTCCCCGTAATGGAAACGGCACATGCGAGAGAGAGAGGGAGAGAGAGACCGTCCAACCAAACTTTTTATTTTATTTTACTTTGCTCCACTGAACTGGTAAATAACTTGCAAAGAAGGAAACAAAACGGGAAAAGTGTTTGAGATGCGACATGTCTTTTGCCTTTACATTGGCCGATGGGAAGGGAGGAGGGGCGGGAGGGACGGGCAGATTTTATAATAAAATGATGGTCTCGGGAGCAGCTCGCTCTAGTCATCCGCTCACTTTAGACGCGCCGCCCCGCCGCCGGCCACCCCCTAATGGAGAGCGACGTCCAGCAGGCTCCGGGGCCGTGGGGACGCCAGCGACCTGCTCCCCGCCCCCGCCCAGCCAGCCCCCCAACCCCACCACGACCTCTCCCAAGGCTCCCCTCTGCGCCTCCTCCAAGGACTCCTTACTAAAGTGACGCAGATTGACGCCGTCAGAGACGAAGTGGCGCCACTCGCCAGCCTAGACAACGAGGAGCGAGCGAGAGCGACAGAGGGGAGCGGGGATAGAAGGATTACAATCAGGGGCTTTCATCACGGCGCAACTTTGCTCCCTGTTTGCCGCGTCTGTCAGGTCAGGTCGGGGCCCACGGCGGCCAGGCGGGGCCGAGGAGCCGAGGAGCCCTAGCTCCTCCGGCGGACCGCGTCAGAAAAACATCTCGTGACAGAACAGCTCGGAGCGGCGCGGCGCGCGGGGCGGCGCCCGAGCAAGGAAAAGTACAGCAAGGGGGAAAAACGGAAAAGGGGAAAGGGGGGCGGCAAAGTTAGCTCCCTCTCCTGCCTGTCTTCTTACACTTGTTCATTTTTCATCGTTGTCGTCGTGCTACTCTTATGAGAGCGGACACGCACTACACGCGAGCTGTTGGGGGAGTCTCTGTAGCGTCCAGGGGAAAGGGGGGAAATGGGGGGGGGG
>NW_026267176.1:869129-869589 GCF_000697945.3 Frankliniella occidentalis
GGGGGGGGGAGAGTTGAAGCAGGAGACTCGAGTGAGGATGACGCCCTCGGCTGGCTCGAGCGAGGCGGACTCAAAGGACCCTCGTCGAGCAGCGCGCGACAGCAGGACGAAAATACCTAACGGACAGGAATGCGGGGGACACTCTCGCATGCCCTGCTCTCGGGCGCGTCCCGTCCCGCCCCGTCCCGCCCCGCCCGCCGCGCTGCGTGCTCATATCTCTCCCGCGCACACGCGCTCTCGCAGCAGCCGAGCGGGGCGCAGCCGGGCGGCTCCAACGCTATATGAAGAAGTGTCATTGTCCTCGGCGCCGCTGCCGGCTGCTGCCGCGGCCGCCGCGATGTGAAAGAAGACGCCGCCCCGGCAGCGTGTCGATATGCCGAATTAAATCAGGATCTAGCCGATCCGGGGCGTGGCGTGGCGTGGCGTGGCGCGGCGGGGCTAACTTGCATCAACATAGCGA
>NW_026267176.1:869694-874313 GCF_000697945.3 Frankliniella occidentalis
CCCCTGCCGCCTGCTCGCGCCTGTCTTGTTGTTTCTTTGGACAGGACGCCCGCCCTTGCTCTTCCCTATCCCTCTCTCTTTTCCCGGGACCCCCTTTTTATACGTTTTTCCGTGGGAAAAATGCCGGTTGGGCCGCAGTGCGCCTCTGTGCGCCGCTGTGCGCGCTGCCTTGGCGGTGCGTGGCGGGGCCGTGGCGGACGGGGTGCGGCGGGCGACCCACCTGCCGGAGGGGGTCCTTGAGGAGGATACGCTCCCCGGCACACCGCCCCTTCCCCCTTTCCCGCGCCCAGGGGGATTACCCCCGCCGAGGCAACTCCTCTTATAAGTTCGCTGCTCCTCAGGATTCCTACCCCCGAGGAGGAGATCCCTTTCTAAATCCGCCCCCTATCTGCCTTACCCCGCCGCTCCCCCGACCTGCCCCACGGCCGCTCCGCAGCTCCGCACGGGGCCATGGCCGCCGCTGCGCCAGCGCCTCCCGTCCGCGGCCATACTACATGATGTTCTCCACCAGTAGCGCTCTTCCCAGGACTGATAGTCTCCCGCCCAGCCGCTCTTACCCCCACTTACCCACAGCTCTCTCATTACCCCCACCCGCTCTGCCCGCACATTTGCACCGGGGGTAACTAATTCCAGCGGCGTGGGGTTCCGACGTGACCTTCACTCCTACCCCCCGCCCTCCCCTGTAAGCTGACGTACTATCCGGCTGTTCGTGGTTCGTGCGCCGCAGCCAGGCAGAACTCTATCCGCAGAGCCACCCCCTCCCCCGACCTACCTCCACCTTTCTCCTGCAGCTGTGCAGCTGTGCAGCTGGGTGGGCGTGGGCAGAGAAAGGCTGATCCAGGACTTTAAGAGAGACTCTGTGGACCTCGTCGTGGCCGTGGGGGGCGTCAGGCGTCAGCGTCAAGGCGCTGTGTGGGGGGTGGCAGAAGGTAAACATTTGCTGCTTGGCGCCCGCAGCGTTCCTGGCGGCCAGAGGCGGCGAACGGACCGGCGGCGCGACGCAGCAGCGCGCCGCAGACACAGGAAGACAAAAGCACCGTGGTTGTGCTTATCGTCCACATTCCTTCTAAAATGTTTCGTTTGTGTGGGGCCTTAAAATGAAAAGTTAAACACGCGTGCGGTCCTGCTCGGCGCGTGCTGCACGACACATTGGCGGGTGAGTGACAGCGGGGCCAGCCGGCGGGGGAGGCCCACTATCCTCTCAGCTCTCGTCGGTGCCGCACTGTACCGGGGACAGGAGGAGAAGGGCGTTTAAAGAACTCATCTCCTCTGCTCTGCCCCGGCTTCGTCTGCCCACAGAAGGATCCAAAGGGCCCTCAAGCCGTGGAAGCCAGGCTCTGTCTTCTCTCCCTCGCAGTGTTCGCTCGCGGCGCTCGCGGCCGCGCCGCCGCGCCTCGCGTGCGCTCTGGTGCGCTCCCGGCTGACGTGCGGCCGCCGCGCCGCCCTGCTTGTCGCCGAGCAGCATCTCTCTCTCGTCAGCCAACACGACAAAACCAATATTTGCCAGTCGCGCAGCGCGGCCTAAGCCGCGGGCTAAGCTTTAAAAGCTCACCCGCCGTGGGGGGTTGTCGATGGCGTACAGTGCACGGCCTGGACGCGGTGCGTTGGCGAGCGCGGTCGTCGACAGGACAGGCCGCCCCGCTGCTCGCCGCCCCGCTGCTCGCCGCCCCGCTGCTCGCCGCCCATCTGGTCATGTACAACGTTGATTACGAGAAATCGCTATGGTGGTGTTTCGTGTACCGGAATTACTGGCCACTAACGGGGAGTTCTGCTACTCTGCCTGCACTGTAAAAAGCTTACGGTGAATTTGACCGTAAGCTACGGTGACCCCCCCTGCAGCACCGTAGCCTACGGTGACATACACCGTAGGCTACGGTGAATTTCACCGGAGGCTACAGTGAATTGACCGTAAGCTACGGTGAATTTCGCCGTAGGCTACGGTGAATTTCACCGTAGGCTACGGTGAATTTCACCGTAAGCTACGGTGCTGCAGGGGGTCACCGTAGCTTACAGTGAAATTCACCGTAAGCTTTTAACAGTGTGACCAGAGAGAGAGGAAAGAGTGCGCTGCTTCCACTCGCTTGTCTTACTCAAACCCTAGGGGTAAGCATCTCTGGTACCGTAAACAGGGGTAACTTTGGCCCACCGGGGTAACTTTGTCCAGGGCCTAAAGTTGTGTTTAAAATGCTAATACGGTGCTGCAGGGTTCACTGTAGCTCACGGTGAATTCACAGCAAGCTACACTGTAAAAAAAAATGTTGTCACTTAACAACAAATTCGTTGTTAAGTTTTTAATTGACTCGTGTTGTTGTACAACAGCTTCGGTTGTCAAATAACAGCAAAAGTTGTCCAGTTACAGAAATCAAAAAAGTCAGCAAAAACAAAGTGGTGCCCAATAGTCCAATATTAACAAAGCATTGACAACAAACGTAGTTGTTTTTCAACAACTTCTGTTGTTCTCGAACAACTGAGCTGTTGGTCAACAACTGAGCTGTTTTTTTTAACAACTAATTTTTACAGTGTACAGTGAACTCTGCAGCACCGTGTCAGCATTTTATACACAACTTTAGGCCCTGGAAAGTTACCCCGGTGGGCCAAAGTTACCCCTCGACGGCTCCCTCCTAAAGAATACGTTATGTACGATACGTCTCTAAAAGATACGTTATGTGGAGTACGCGTCTAAAAGATACTATCTGTTTTGAGCTTTCTTGCAGCACATTTTTGGCAGCCGTTTAGGATCAAAACGGGGTTGAAATATGGTGCATCAATGGGTTCAGATGACAGTTCAAGTCCCCATCTGCATATTTCAGCCATTGGAACAATTGGTTTGAACTTCAAACAGATGTGGATCGCCTGCCAAAACTGACCTCCTGATAACCTCAAAACTAGTAGTATCTTTTAGAGACGTACTGAACATAACGTATCTTTTAGAGACGTACCGTACATAACGTATTCTTTAGGAGGGAGCCGTCGCCCTGTTTACGGTAATCGGGTGTCACAGACTTATTGGTAATCTAATGTAATCCCTCCACGCTTTCGTGAGGGTTTTTTCAATGGACGAATTTGTTAATTGAGACATGCATTTTTGTGCACATCTGGCCTAAATGCAAACGCGCATGTTTAATATGGCGAATTTACATCGCTCATGGACATAAAATGTAGGTTTTTATGTTGCAAGGTAAAGAATCAAGAACTATCTAACATTTGCACAAAAATGAAATCTTTCTCGGGCCAAAAAATGACCGGTTGTGTTCGGAATGCAGGCAAATCATACCTGGTATTCATTGGTAATCATTGGTAATCTTTACAATTTGGTAATCATTTTTATGCAGTCAACTACTCTTTGCTCAAAGCCGAGCTGAAATAAAATACTAAATTTTCTCAATGCTTACTTTCAAAACAATTTACTTTTTGTTTCCAACCTACGTAGTTTACGTTTCGTTTCTAAAATATTCCCCGCAACCCTCACCACATCGTGGTGAAAGACTCGGCGCTCGCCTCTCCTCCACACCACACCCCCCTTCTCCCGACCCCAAATCCCCTGCGCCCCTTTTGGGTAGCGGCCGTACCAGGCGGGCCTGGGTCAATGTGGCCGTTGAAGTGGTCGGGAGCAGCTGGAGGCGGGGGGAAGCGGGGGGCGGCGGGGACTGGTCGGCAGCTGCCTTTATTGTCACGTGGGGGAGGGGGTGCTCCGTCCCTCTCCCCCGCTAACGACCCCCTCCCCCTCCTATCCCCCCCACGCAGCGACACCGGACGACTCGGCTATGTGGGATGATCCGATTAGCATAAAGTTGTTGGCCGCGCCGAGCAGCGCCGCGCTGCGCGGAGGAGCGCTGGGGCGCCACGCACCACCCGGGCCGCTCGGGCCGTCCGGATGAGTTGTAAGCATATTTCAACGAGTTTTCTGCTGCTGCAGGGTTGGTGGGGAGGGAGGGCAGAGGAGGGCCTGCGATCTGCTCCCGCGTCTGTCGCCTGCCTGCTGCCCCCTCCCCTTGCGGACGTTCAGTTCGGGGCTCTGTTCGCCTTGCCCGTGTAGGATTGGTTGCCCGCGCACTCTGCTGAATACAAATACACCCCGGCTCCCGTCTTGGCCCCCGCTGGCCGAGCCACCTTCAAGCTGAGCGCTGCTTGGGCGCTGCTTGAGCGCTGCCTGAGCGCTTCTTGAGCGCTGCTTGAGCTCTGCCTGACGGTTGCTTGAGCGCTGCTTGACGGCTGCTCGACGGCTGCTCGACGGCTGATTGACGGCTGCCTGAGGGCTGCTTGAGTGCTGCTTGAGCGCTGCTTGAGTGCAGCTTGAGCGCTGCTTGAGCGCTGCTGGAGCGCTGCTTGAGCGCTGCCTGGGCACTGCTTGAGCACTGCTTGAACGCTTCTATTGAGCGCTGCTAGAGCGCTGCTCTGCGCTGCAGAGTGTAGGGTCGTTGCCTCTGTTCTCTCTGCAGTTTGCACCTCCTCGGCTCGGTCAACTCGCTCCCGCGGCCGAGGAGTGGGCTGGGGCTGGGGGCTCGGGGCCGCCTCGGCAAAGCTACTCGAGCGCAGGCCGCAGGCCGCGGCCGGCAGGAGGGGGCCGGCCGGGACACAAAAGTGCGGCTCCTCGCCCCGCCGCGCCCCGCCGCGCCCCG
>NW_026267176.1:876328-879075 GCF_000697945.3 Frankliniella occidentalis
GCGGGCGCGGATCTAAAAAGAAACGCGTGATTTGCGTCTGGTGTGTCACATTTTCCTGGTCACGGATGGGGGTAGCGCTCTTTTCCCCCGCCCCGCCCACCACGGGTGCAGAAGGAGCGGCGCACTTGATCGAGGGCCGATGACGGCAATCGCTGTGGCGGCGGGTGATTTACCGAGGCGCGGTCCACACGGGGCTGCCTGCCTGCGGCCTGCAGGCCAGGCGGGACAACAGCGCGGCAAAACAATGCGAGCGGGAGTAGAGCGCGGCGGGGCAGCGCGGAGGGGCAGCGGGCAGCGGCGGGGGCGGGACAATGGCGGGGACAACCACCGCGGCCCGGGGAGGGACCCCACCCGCCCTACCCTCTCTCTGTCTTTCTGTGTGCCCCGCTCTCCCTCCCTTTCTCTGCGACTCCCGACCACCCCCTCGCCCGCTCTACTGCCGACGCGCCGGCCGCACTGGTGGAGGTCACCTTTTCGAAGCAAGACCCAACCAACCAACCAGTCGGCCCCTCTCGGGCCTCTTGCTTGCCTCTGGCGAGCGTCCCCAGCGGTCCCCAGGGCCATGCGGGTGCTTGGTGGTCACACTCCGGCGCCCCCCCTCTCCCCCCGACCATGCGGGTGTGCGGCGCAAGGGGGTGTCAGGTTGACCGCTTCGACGGCCCCCCGCGTCAGCTCCGGCCCGCCTTGGGGTGTTTTTCCTGCACCTCCCGACTGGCCGGGCCCGCCGGGCCGGACCCGGTGCACGAGATGGTGCGAGCCCACGGCCCCGGCATGGCAGCGGGGCGGAGAGAGAGGGAGAGGGAGAGAGAGAGAGAGAGAGAGTGGGAAGCTCGAGGCGGAGGGATAAAAAAAGGGAGCGGAATGGTAAAAAGAAGAAAACGGCGGCGGCGGCGGTCCGTGTTGGCCGCCAGGCTCCGCCGGGCCCGCCGAGCTGCGCCAGGCTTACCCCGGCCACGTAGTCGGTAAAGTTTAAGGACGCTTGCTCATAAAAGTTGTAGGACCGGCACTACACCCACGTAAAACCTCGCCTTTCTCGCAATCACGCGGCCGCCGGCCCGCCTGGCCCCGCCAATTTTAAATTCAAATTTCGACACACTAACTCGGACCTCATCGCACCTGCCGCCGCCGCCGTAGGCCGCAGGCTTGGAATCGACTGGGTATTTGAAGGAACACTGTTCACCGATCTTCCAGAAAGTACGTCCATTTCCCCAGACTCCAGGGCAAACTTTCCCTTTTTGAACTTTTTAGGGGTTCTTGTCTTCTAAAGGCTTAGAGTTACCAAAGTTAGGAATACAATAACTAGGATAACTTAAATTTGAAATTTATTTTTAATAAGTTACTCTATTTATAACTTTGGTATCTATATTCGTTTTAGAGATACAGCAAAAATTCTACAAAACGTTAAGTTTGCATGCCCTGCGTTTCCCTCAGATTTATTGGGCTCGGCGCCCGCAAGACTCAGGGTAGGCCACACCGCAGTACAGCCGCGCACTGTAGGCGAGATGTTGCCTACCCGCCAGGCGCCATGAGAGCTTGCTTGGACGGATTGAACGTGGCAGTTTCATAAACGGGGCCAATGGCGGGCGCACTTTCTCTGGATATAGGACCTAAATTTTTTGGCTGACTTGATGTCGCACGACGTCAGTCTGCTCATTCGGCTATCTGCCTGCTCGGGCTGCCCGCCCGTCGTTCCCACCGCCTCGTGCTCGTGCTGCCCATGTTGGCTGCCCGCTCGGACTGTCCGTCACTGCCCACCCAGCCCGCGCTGCCTCCGTCATGCTGCTGGCTGCCCGCGCGGGCTTGCCGACCTGCGGCCTTTAGGTTAGGGTCCGTAAATCAATGAGGCCAATGCTGTAAATTCAGGTGTGGCCGTAAAAAGGCACGAGTGGCAGCGGGCGGCAGTCGGGGTGGGGGCGTGGTGGGGTCGGGTCAGGCGTGGTAGGGCGGGGTGGGTTGCGGTGGGATGCACCACACCCTGGGCGTGCGCCCCGTACGTGTGCAGCCCACAGAATGTATTTACAATAATAAGAAGGTGGAGTCATAAACGGGTCCGTGCTGCAGGTGGCCGTGGTGGTGGCCGTGATCACGCTGCTCCGGGCCGATACGCCGCCCCCTCCCTCCCGCCGCGGCACGGCCCGCCGCCGGCGCTGCTGATATACGTTTACATCTTTTCGATACAGCGGCGGCCATCTCGGCCCGGATTCATGGCCGTTGTATAAGACGCGAAAACAGCCCGCAAATACCGTACTTTGTATCCATATTTTAGAGCGGAGCGTCGCTTTAGAGGGCTGCGCACTGTTTTACGACGATTTTGTGGTGTTTTCTCTTTTTTTCTATCCTTCCCCATCGGGGGTTGTCATCTTCTTTATATTTGTTTGCGCCCCGGCTTCGGGCAGCGCTTCTAAAATTGGGGATCCAGTCCAGAGGGGAAGGCGGGGCCGTTGGTTGTCCGGTGATAGGATCGCCTCCACGGGTACGGTTGCTCGAGGGGTGGGGGTAGGAGGGTGAGGCACGAGCAGCAGCGCGACCAGCGCGGCCAGTGCGACCAGCGCAGCCAGAGGGAAACAAAAGGGGAATCCCGCGGAATGCCCGGCCCGGCACTTTATTCTCTTCATGGGGCCTATTTACAATCACGGGGCCCGGGCGGCCGAGGCCGTGTCACGGGTCATAACGCCCGCGGGGCCGTGCCGAGCTTCGGCCGGGCCTCGGCCGAGCTAATGTCGGCCCCGCCCCTCGGACACGGCCCG
>NW_026267176.1:880930-895843 GCF_000697945.3 Frankliniella occidentalis
GTAGGAAGAACGCGTAAGGTTCGTAGTGAAGTTTGCAACCAATTTTTGTGCGGAGCATAGCAGGTACGCAATCCGCTTAGCCGTACAATCCTAGGAATCGTTTTAAGAAGGCACGCCTGTCATTCGCCGTTACGACCTGCCAACCTCGCTGCCAACATCAGCGTGTGACTTGACTAACCACGAGGCCTGTTGGCGTGATCTAGCATAGCGCCTGATAGGTAGGCCACATCTTGTGTGCAGTGCGTACGCGTACTGCGGGTTCGCCTACCCCGAGTCTCGCAGGCGCCGAGCCTCCGTAATTGGGACGAAGGAATCTTCGAAAAACGGACCGTGCTTTCTGGACAATCTAAAGGGCAATCCCTAAGGCCGCGAAACCTGTATTTTAATCTGGCATGGCTTTGCTAGTGGACTCTGCAAGTGCCTAATCAATCACCCTTGGAATCACCACAGGAGAAAGGTTATCCTAGTGACCCTCTCACCACGGCGCTGGAGCTGCGTTGCGGAGTCGCTGTGGCCACACGTGCAATAAGGCCCGGCCCTCCCCGTCGCGTGACTCGGCGTGGCGGAGGCAGCCTTACCGCGTGGTGGCGCGAGCAGCGCGCGAGCGGCGACTAGGGGTTGCGAGGGGGAGGGGAGGGGGGATTAGGGATCCTGATTTACCGGCTGCTCCTCTGGAAGAAACAAGCTGGGGGAGGAGGGTCATCATCACGCCGGGGGCGCGTGTGAGGCTGCACGCAATTTGTACGGATTAAGTTTGGCGCTCGTCCGCCGCCCTTTCACTGACGGCGCCCGATCCAGCGTGCTCGTGAGGGGAAGCAGCCGGAGGCAGCCGCACGGGCTGGTGGCTGGCGAGTTGTTCCTCCGGGGAGGGACTCCAGCCGCGACTCCAGCCTGCTGCAGGCAGCCGCTGCGTCCCCAATTGCCCGTGTTTCTCCTATTTGAGCTCTGCTTTGCAGATGAGGTGGCGCCTAAGACGTCTGTTGGCCATCGCGGGTGGTCGGGGCGGTGTGAGGCTGGGCGGGGCACACCCGGGCTTAAGCTACGAGCTGGGCTGGCCTGGGAGGCTCGTGGGAGCGCTGTGGTCACAACACCAAACCCCCTCTGCCCCGCGCCCGCCTAGGCGCCGGAACTTAGGGCATTAAAACACCTTCCACATTTCAAATCTCGGCGAATCCCTTAAGTCCCTCTGGAGCTGCCTGTGAGGGACGAGACAGCGCCGTTGCCCCGAGCGACCCAGTGAAGCCCTCCTCTCTCCCTCTCCCTCCCTCCCTCCCTCCCTCCCCGCTTCCTCCCCTCTCTAGCACACCGTCGCGACCTTGTTTACCGCAGAACACACTCTGACACTTCTCCTAAGCCAGGAAAAGCACACGTCCTTGCATCGGGGATGCTACATTAGTCTTCTTACGTGTCATGAGTGGGGGAGGAGAGCATTTTTCAAATTAGAAGTATGTTGTTCCTAAGGAACCCAAGCCCAAGAAGTACTTAGGTGCTAAGTCTAAGCACTGTAAACGAGGCACGGTAGCGAGCCGCAAATCACATCCACTGATGTATGATGACAGCTTTGTGACCAGCCACGACTACTTGGCTGCGAGTTTAGCCACAGTTGCCGTCGTCTCCGCAACCCTACTGTTACTTCCTATGTTTGCTGAAGGTAGTGTGGTGCCGCTGGTGCCGTGTATGTGTGTATGTGAGGCCTGAGGGGATAGTAGAAGACTCCTCCTTGCAGTCAGAGAAGGCTCCTTGCAGCCAGTTACTGGTAACTTGCAAGTAGTTAATAGGTGACGAACTTCCTTACATAGCAATCATACATAAGAAAATATCTTTCTAATATTTTGAAATTTGCAAACTGCCGGTCACGGTCAGAACGTGAGGGTTGCAGGGTTGCACGTCCCACGCTGCTGTTTAATGCAGCCCTGCAGCCTGCTGCTCCCACTGAAGTTTCCTCTGTAGAGAAAAATGAGGAAGATACTCAAGGTACACTTTCTCCTGCAAAGGAATACGCGCAGGTTTTAAATGTTTCCGTGGCTCCTCCGTGTGGCCCGTGCGACCCGTGTCGGCTGCTCTGATGGTTCCTACTTATCTCTGGTCTTGCTGTTCCGCGATGCTCGTTCCATTGCATGGGTGGCGACCGTTGAATCCTTTTACCTTCCCCGCCGTGACCCCCGCCCCACCCCATGGCGCCCCATGGCCTAGACCCGGCTGGGGCCGCGCCTGCCCTAGGTCAGGACTAATCTAGGCTGTAGGGTGGCCGCTCAAGCCCCCCTCCCCCCTCCCCTTGTACCTAGGTACACCACTTGCATTTCCATGCAAATACCACCCCCGAGAGACAATCGTGCCGTGCCAGCGTCCGCTCACCCTTTGCGCGGCCGTCCCTTCCTTGGCCAGTCCTTCTTCCGTCTGCTCGTCCGTTCCTCAATCGCTACTCTTCGTCCGCGCCGTGACTTCGTGTTCTTTTGTGCATTCGCCTCGCAAGCATGCTCTATGCAACAGGGCCGCTGCTCGCGGGGATGCTTGTCCCTTTTAAGATATTGCGAGATATTGGAACCGATATCGACCCCCTCCCCCTCTCCCCTTCTCATCCCCACCCTCTACTCACCTTTTTCGGTCATCGCGATTGTTATGTGCAAAACAATGCTTGGAAGCCGACACGAAACGCGAATAATGGAAGAGCATGCACTCTGAGCGCGGCGAGTTTCGTGAAATGCTGTAGGATCGGCGTAGTGGGAGAGAGATAGAGTGTTTTTTTCATGAACACATATTCTATATAAATACATTCGCGTACACGCGAAGTGCGTGAATCTGGGGGAGGGGTTATCAAATATAAATGGGAGTATTCGCTCCGCTATCGGTTGCGCTTTGTTCAGAGAAAAGTTAGTCGTGCGAACACGGGAAAATGTTTGCAGCCGCAGACGAAATTGTATCAACATACGGAAAAATGTAACTCCTTTAATAGTAATAATTACTGAAGCATTTTGAGAAAGTTAAAGTAGTTGCAATTAGGTATTAGAGCATCATAATATGACACCATAATACACAGCAATGGTGTAAAGGTCCGTATTGCGGATGCTTGTGTGTGTAATGTGTGTGACTTTGTGAGGGAAGTGTGTGTAGGAGGGTGTGTCAGTTTTTCCCAACGGCTGGCTCGCCTCGTTGCCCTTGCCGCTGGCCGCTCGCTTTGCCGTCCTGTAATTTGATTTGGCCGCCCTAACGGTTGATTTGGTTGCACCTCCGGCACAGCCGACCTCGGCGCCCTCTCATCAGGGTGGGCATAAGCGCTCAGGCCAGGGTAGTATAGTAGTCGTAGTGCAGCTGGCAGTGCAGGGCAGGGCGACGGCACTGTCGCACAATTCAAAACAAAATAAAATATGAAAAAAATATGTAGAAGCTTAATCCTCGATTCAGGTCTTGAAGCAAAAATTCCCTAAACTACAAAGTAAAAATCTTACATTCCGGAACGAGGGCTAATACTGTATGCTCAGCTATCAGGGATTTACTTAATGTGTGCGTCCTTGGAGCGCAGTGTCTCTCTTATAATTTTCAATTAATCTTATTTGCCTTGCTCTAATATGGACGTTTGTTCTAGGTATGCCGGAGTTACGTTGCGTGATTCGCTAATCATTTGGTCAGCGTGGTAAGTAGTTAGCAGCAATTCCTTAGTCCCCACATATCAACTGTGCTGCGGTTGTCTTCTTAAAAATCGAAAGGGAAAATATGCTTTGTCGTTCCAAATATAGTATTTCGGTGAAAGCAATGTCTGGGCAGTCTGGGCCGTCAGAAAAGAAACACCTTTTCCGCTCAGGAGCGCCCCAAGTTTATTCGTTTATGTCGCCAGTAAATTGTATTATTGATTCTGGCGCGGCTGTTTGGCTGACCAGAGCTGGCGGGCGCGAGGAGAAGCCGTGGAAGGGACGGGAGGTGTGAAGCTGTACGAGGCTCTTTGCTTTCACACAGCCTCGTCCCGCCAGGCCGTAGCGCGCCATTCCATGCGGCTTTTCTCTTACCTTTTTATTCCTCGCGAGCTCTCTAGGGTGTGTTGCTCTTTTGACGAAACAAAACACAAGCAAGAAAATTGCTTAAAGTATTTTGGTTATGGGCGCATATGGAAGATGTTTCGTGTATTTTTTCCACGACATTGCACTACGGTCCCGGTGGGATCGGTTTTTTGACCATACATGGCCATCCTCTCCGCTATTGCAGTGCCCTGGAGTGGCTGTGCAGCTGTACAGGGTTGTCTTCACGCTCTACTCACGCTCGGCTCAAACTCAACTCACGCTCAACTCACGCTCGGCTCAAGCTCAGCTCCCGCTCAACTCCCGCTCGGCTCACGCACGGGGCCGTGGCTAATCGCCAATAAGGCCCATATTTTCTATTCAGGAGATTATGGAGGAGTAAAGGATGCTGCAGCGGAAATTGTCTGCTCGGTGTGCGCGGGCCGAGCAGGGGAGGGGGTGAGGAGGGGCAGCGAGCGGAGCCGTTGTGCCAAGCACAGGCACTTAGCCCCGCCGCCGCTGCAGCCTTAGCGATCGAGCAGCGACGAGAGGAGGAGGGTTCTTTCAAGGCTCCACGTCCTTTTTGTTGCTATTACTGCACAATGGCTGTGTGCAGTCCCAAATTGTTCACGGTGTGTTCTTGTAAACTTTACCATCGGTTTTTCACTAGGAAAAGCATGGGATGTTTGACATAAGACCGTCCGGATTTAAGCCTGAAACGCTTCAGTCCCCGACATGAGCCCGTCTGGCACCTGACATGAACCACCCGACATGGCTCGGGTCACCTGCACCTGCTCGCTGGGCTTCCCGGCGGCTCCAACATACCAAAAACAATACAATACTTTCAATCGTGGGTGTTTTTCAAAAATATTTCTTCTGAAAACTGCAAAAACAAACTTTAAAGTAAGATTTTTAACAAAACTTGTTACGGCAAGAGAGTTGGTAGATGAACTTAGTGGCCTGCTTGCTGTTAGTTAGGCAAGTGCTGGCCACAACGGCCGAGAGTGTAACTAATCTATTATAAATCACGAGAACGTTCGCAAATACGCAACGTCGTTATTTAAATAGTAAAGTATCAGAAAGGTACGTATACAATGAAATGTATTACAGTGGATAGCGTCGCCCACAGCAGTTGTGGCGGGCCAGACCAGACCGAGGTGCGGTTCTCGCCGCGCTGCTCCTCACGGCTGGCAAGGCCAGAGAGAAGCTCCCCAATAATAAAACATGAGGAATGTGGGCGAGGCTGGAGGGCGCTAGAACGACTGTAAATGCTGATTTAGTATCTGGTGGGCGTCAGCCCCGGTGTCATGCCGCTGTCACAACTCCTTGTTAAGGGCCCGGCGCCGACACCCGACACTCACGGCAGCCGCACCTCCTCCGCACCCCGTGACCCGAGCTAATACAGGCGTGCGAGGGCGTGGTCACGGCCATCGTGCGAGGTCGGCGAAGGCCCTGCGGTGCGCTTCCCCCGCAAGTGAAATTTTGCGGCAATCACATTTTTTTCAAAGAACGATTGTGACTGCTTTGTAATTTCGAAACAAATTTACTTCTGCTGGCTGTCACTTGTCCGGCTGCCTAGCAGAACAGTGAAAATAACTTTGTGTAAAGTAATACATAGCTCTTTGTTACGTTCGTATTCGTTTGTAACATTAGGTATACAAAGTATTTTACGCGACAGTTTTAAGCAAATTACTTTTAGTAACTGTGTTTCTCTTGGTTTTAGAGCTGCGGAGCTTGTCCTGCAAAGTTTGGTGTGTGTACGATGAGAAAAACGAAACAGATTTTTTGAATGGTTCACGTGCTTTCAGGCGTACTTGCACACGTAAATCGTTCAAAAAATCAGTTTCTTTTCTTTTTATTGTACACGCATCAAACTTTGCAGGACGAGTTCCGCAGCTCTAAAACTAAGAGAAACACATTAAATTTGACCAACTGACAATTTGATCAGTTGTTACAAAGCTCTAAAGTAGCGAGGTGGGCGCAGCAGCAGCCACGCTAACTTCGAGGGACTTCCTCAAAATTTGTGACTTACTTTGAGGGTCGCTCTTATTTTTCAAGAAAGATTCCTTAAAGTTACTGACTCCCTCAAAGTTTTCCCTTTTCCCTCAAAAAATGGGACTTCGTTTTTACCGTGAATAATGTAACAACTGTTATACACGTACTCATACTTGATGTTATACATAGACTAACTTTCAGTGAAACAGTGTTATACTGTTATGAAAGGCAGAACTTCGTAGAATTCATAGTGAAAACAGTTGCTGGCAGTCTTGTTATGTGGAAAATCACAACACATCTTCGTTACTGTCAAAAATTGATTAACTATTGAAAGTATTTCGACTTGGTCCACAACTTTTTCAAATTAAGACAGCAAAATGCACGATTTTCTACTTCAAAGAAGTGTTCAAGTGTTGTGATTTCACAGTTGCTTTGTATCGGGCAAGTGTTGGGAAATCACTACATATTTTGAACTGTGTTTAACTCTCAGATCGTTTTTATAGTTTTTGTGTTAAATGCATATAGGGTAAGGTGCCCAGTGATGGATACTGTACCAGTGATGGCCACTTTTCTCGATTTGCATCCAAACTAGTCACTTTACGATCTTGGCACGGAACTAATGTTCTAGTATGACTTCTACCGTGGAAGCGAAAACTACCTCGCTCGGTTGTTAACATACCAAGAAAAAGGGGTGTGCATCACTGGGCAGACCCATCTCTTCAGGTGTCCATCATTGGTCATCTTACCCTATATAGTATGGATAAAGTAGTATTATTTGTTATTTACGTCCTTAGGCGACAGGTTCTTTTCAATACTGATTAGCTCTTTGATTACTAATGACTAAAGACTTATCTTCTTACTCAACATACAAATATACAAACTTGTTGAAATATCACGAATGATTTTTTTATCGGTGTCCGTGGCTGCATTGGCTGGAGGCTGCAGGCTGCAGGCTCGAGACACTGACGCGTCTCGCCGTGTCTGTCCGGTAGGGCCGAGCCCAAGTGTCTGCAAATGTCAGACGTGCATCATTGATCCATCTGTCTTCTGGCCAAGTGCTGGCCGCCGCAGACCCGGCATACCTTCTCATTATCGATGAGCTCTGGGAATGGGCTGGTTCCAAGAAGCTTCCGTGGACCAGGGACACGTTGTCCTAGTTCCTTCAGGCACTGTTGGTTTATATTTTTAAAAAAACTACACACACACACACACTCACAAAACTACATTCTTGACTCGTACTTGTACTTATTCATTTTTTTTAAAATTTGCTTCAGTGCTAGAGTTGGTTTTAATCGAGAACCGTGAGTAGAAGTATACCCGATTCCGATTAATTAATGATTATGAATGATTAATAAGTAAGCCAACCTCAAGATAATTGATTTGCAGTAAAGCAGAAATGCTTTGTAGTCTTGCAAAGCCTCTAAATTCTAGATGCCTTCGCAATTTGCGTGGTGCGGGGCAGATGTTGCTGAGATGGGTCACAGCTCGCTCCGCTCAACCCGCCAGACCCAGCCAGGCCCACGTCCACCTGGACGGGTTGTCACAACGATGACACTGCAGCCTCCCCCTCGAGCTACTTGGCCGACTTGAGTAACGTACTCTATCCACCTGCCCCAACAGCTACGATCCTGGGCCGGAATTACTTCTTATGGAAATCTGAAAGAAAATCAGGATGTGGTATCACCATGACCAGAATGGCAAGAGCGGAACATTTCAACAAACTAATATTTTTCTTTACTTTCCCAAAAGGTGGGCCCGAGCTAGGCGTGAGATGAAAATTTTAGTGGTGGTGCTCTCGTAAATTCACAACTTAAATTGTAATTCAAATTCACAAAAAATTGTAAATTAACGACGATATTTTTCACAGTGTCTAGCGGACCAGACAGCACTGGCACCTCAAAATAGAGGGATTAACACAGCACGCCTGTTCAGTTTGGGCTCATCGGCTACAAAACGTGGTCACAGTCTTACTTCTTTACAAACAGCAGTGTTTGTCGTATCACGAAGAATCGGGTTTGTAACGTATACAAAGGTTCCGGAGCAGCCATTTTAAAACATATTACAAACAGCCTTGGTTCATATTGGGCAGCGCCTGGTGCTACGGACCAGGTTCTTTGTTACACAATCAATCTGTT
Source organism: Frankliniella occidentalis (assembly GCF_000697945.3). Taxonomy (NCBI): domain Eukaryota; kingdom Metazoa; phylum Arthropoda; class Insecta; order Thysanoptera; family Thripidae; genus Frankliniella; species Frankliniella occidentalis. Next base: position 889,050 of record NW_026267176.1, read on the forward strand.
TGTATTACAAATGCTCCAAAACCTGTGTACGTCACGAAGAGCAGTTCGTAGGAAACTAACTGTGCCGGTTTAATACTCGAGAATCCGAGAGTACTATATTGTAAATTTCACCCAAGCTCCAATTTAAATCTAACTGGGACGACGAACTGTATTACTCGTTCTGACCCGTGTGTAAATAGGGTGTCTGCGGGGGTGAGGGTGGGGGGAAGGGTTCACAACGGGGACAGGTGTTACGTGCGCCAGGTCTGGTCGCCTGCTTCTCGCCCGCACTCACCTGGTGCTCACCATCCACGGTCAGGCCTTTATACGGACCGAGCTTGCTTTTTTCCTTGTACTCGTTTTTTCGCGCGACGATGGGGGCAATAGGTGTCCTCCGAGATGGGATGCTCCGCTCTCCTTTCTGTGTGAGTGTGTGAGTGTGGGTGGGTGGAATGGAGAGAGAGTACCGTGCTTAAACAGAAGCGCTTCACCATCCGCGCAATGTATCTCGGCTGTAGGTGAGCGGCGCGCTGCCGCTGCGGCCTGCGGCTCATTACAACAGTATCGACACAGTCTGTTTCGATATTTATATTCATCCACGGACATTAACGGGATAAAGCACGCGCTGCAACGAACACGATAACACGCAATACAAATCAAGAAACACGTCTCTCTCTCTCTCTCCTCCCATAATCCCCTGCGCGGTCCATATAAACAACGTGGCGACGCGACCGCGGAGCTGCGCGGGGCGCGGTGGTGTGCGGCGGGGCGCGGCGGGAGGCGCGGGCTTCGGGATTATACGAATCGGGCGGCGAGCGCGCTGTGAATTGGCCTTACGCTGGTAATAAACGAAATCCAAGTCCGGCCAGCCGAATGCCCCCCGCCCCTCCCTCTCTGCCCCTCCTGTGCACATCCGCTCTCATATCTGGCGCCAAACACTCTCCCTCTCTCTCCCTCTGTCTCTCCACCTCGCTCCGTCCCCTTCCTCCCCTATTTCCTGCTGATGCTTTCGTTTCTGACCCCGTGCTGTGCTCTCACAGCTTTTCGAACCACGCTCGCTGGTATACGCCATATACTGTAGTATAGAATTTCCTCACTCAGAGCTAGCTCCAGGGCGTGTACTTTTCGCCCGCGCTCTAGCCGCCTCCTCTTTGGTGGTTTCGTGTTGGGCTAGTTTGTCAGTCGCCCACACGGAAAAGAGAAGTTGCTGTCCCGAACTAAATTTTATGTATATAATGTTGCCATGACTGACCGTTTTTAGTTTCCAAAACTAATGTTAAGTCATTAGAACCTGCTCCTTTATTCCCTGTGATTTTCTGACTAAATATACACTAAACTGGCTGGCTTCTGCTTATGACGTCAAAATATTGACGTTTTCTCAAGAACGCCAGCTAGATAACAGTGACTGCTTGGGTTTGGGAAGGTTAATTCTTCTCTCATTTTTCGATTCGTTCGTGAGGTGTCATGTGGATGTGGACAGACCGACATAAAGTTTTGTCTGTCGCCCACTCTGTCCACTCAAATGTGTACATAGTACACATTAAAGAAAGTGTACATTGCATGTATGCTTTAATTAATGTGTACATGGCTATGTACACATATTATATTTAATTCCTATAGCGGGAAAGAGCGACATTTCTTGGAATTTGCCTTTCGATTCGCAAAAGAACAGCGGACTGACTATGGCATGAGTCGACCTCCCACCAGAGATGAGCGTTGTGCGTTTCTGGACTGGCTTGGATCTGTCTGGCACTATGAGCACGATCCAAGCCGTCACCCGTTGCCGCGCGCATTCATGCTGTTCAGTCAGGTCGAGTGGTGTAATGCCACCGCTGCAGAGAGGGAGATGGAGCGCTCACAGCAGGCGCGCAGGGAGGGGGGGGGGGCGAGACTGCCAACCCTGTGACAACACACTGAAAAATAACCTCGTAAATTTACAACAATTATTGTTGTAATTTTTATTGACGAAATATTTCGTAATTTTGCAACAGCCCATTATTGCTTGTCGACCAATTACAATACAAGTCGAAACAAAAGTGCTTGTAAATTTATAATTTTAAATTTTAATTTTACAATACATCCCATTAAGTTTTTTCTGTAAATCTGCTATGATTATTTTTAACTGTGGACGCGGCAGCAAGTATTGTGAAAATGAAGTTTTATTTCTGAAGTATAGTAGTGTTTTTCACTCTTCAGTTTACAGTAATATTTTGCCTGTAGCTACAATTTCAAACTGTCGTCAAGCTGTGGTGAGAAAAGAAATGCAGCGAAATTGCAGCAATATTGCCAACTGAGCACGCCTCTCTTCGTTAAATCCTTCGTAAATGAAGGACGATATACGCTGCGATCTGCCTTCACGGGGTAGGAAGGAGACACAGAGGTGCTTGTACTCGTTCTCTTTTGTTCACCCCTGCCGACATTAAATGCCACTTGAGCTGCTTTTATATTATTGTCTGGTGGGAGCGCCCCTTTGGCCTGGCGATGACGCTGGAATGGACCCGTCATTGTCGTGTTCGGCGGCCCGGCCCGGCCCCCTGAGAATGAGCCCTCGGGTTGCGATCTGATAGCACGGCCGGCACGGCCCCGCCGGAACTCAGTCCAGATGTGTAATTCTGATAAAACTCTTCTTCCGTCGACCCGGCCCAGCTCCGCCCGGCTCCGCCTGGCTCGGCGCCGCAGAAGAGGTCTGCTTTCCCCCCAACATGATGATTCCAGCTGTGATCGCCCAGGAGATGCAGCTGACAGCCCCTGCCCTCCCCGGCAGCCCTCCCCCGGGGGTCTCTCGCCAGCCCCACCACGCTACGCCCCGCCACGCTGGGCCGCGGCGTTTTCTGCCCATTCCCGAATTTGCATACAAATAAGACAGGGGTACAAGGTGGGAGCGGCGACCGCTCTACACCCTCCGCCCCTCCCCGGGCACGCCGCCCCTGGGCGCCCCCCCCCCCTCTCAGCGGGGCTACCTGAGTCACTGCCTGCAGACGTGCCTCCGTGCCTTTCTGCAGTATGTCTGCCTGGCTGCGCTGCGCTGGGCTGGGCCCCTCTCGCCGCGCCTCCTGGGCCTGGATTTGCTTCCTCCTTGGCCCGCGGCACGCTTCCGGGCCTAGCCGCGGGTCCTCTTTGGGGTCTTATTCGGGGCCCCTCGGACTCTTCGGGGTTAACTTCGGCTCTCCCTTCGGCTCTCCCTTCGGGTCTCCCTTCGGGTCTCCCTTCGGGTCTCCCTTCGGGTCTCCCTTCGGGTCTCCCTTCGGGTCTCCCTTCGGGTCTCCCTTCGGTCTCCCTTCGGGTCTCCCTTCGGGTCTCCCTTCGGGTCTCCCTTCGGGTCTCCCTTCGGGTCTCCCTTCGGGTCTCCCTTCGGGTCTCCCTTCGGGTGCCCCTCTAACCGTGACGTATTTATTAACGTCGGCTAGTGAGAAGCAATTAACGCACCGCTGAGGAGGCCGTGGCGTGTCTCGGCTGTGAATACCAATGTGGATATCGGGTTGCCCCCCCCCCCTCTCTCCCCTTTTCCAACTGCACTGGAGGACTTATGGAGCTGTAACGGGCGCGGCGCCACGGTGCGAGGGGCGGGCGCGCTCTAGGTCGAGCAGTACTACTCGGCAGCTCTGGTAGTGTGTTCACTTTGCATTTCACGAGCTCGTATAACCGTCATGGTAACGGCCAAACTTGACCCACGGTGAGGGAGTTCTCTAAACCCAAAGCCCCCCTTGTCTTGTCTCGCCGGAATGTGCAATTCTTTTTCGTCCATTTTTTTTTAGAAACTTTCTTATAGCCAACGACAAACTACCACTTCGTCAGAATTGAATTTGGACTAAAATGTGTTTTTCTAAAAGAACGAGGTCTTATTTTTTAATCATACCGAGTCCTAAAAACCTTGTCCCCAAGGTTTTTCTTTGTGTACCGTGGGTAGAGTCTCTCTCCTGGTCGCTTCTCCTCCGCCCACCCCCCGGAGGTTCCCGGTGTGCGTTATGAACTGGTGGTCCGGCCCTCCCCTGCCCCTCTCCTCCCGCCCCCTCCCCAACCCCGGCTCGGCCAATGGTCCGCGCCAGCACGCTCGGATGGCCATCCTTTGTGGACCAACGCCATTCAACCTCATACTCGTTCCGTCCCCTGCCCATCACCTTTCCCCGCTACACACGTATCCGGGCAGTGGCGGGGCGGGGCGGGCTCCATCCGCGCTGTGGTGGACCGCGCCGCAGTGTAACGACGTAACCGCGACGCCCACGACGGTACCGGAGGGAGGCGCGGAGGGGTCGGGACAATGGCTGGGAAGCGGGCAGGGAAAAGGGGGGGGGGGCGCTGGGGTCGCTCGGTTATTTGAGAACGAAAAGCAGCGTGGAGACGCGAGTTGTTGTCCGGCGGGCGGAATGAAAGTAATCCTCGGACGGGGACTATGGTGCTGCTGTGGCCGGCTCGCTTTGCGGTGGAGAAAAAAACTCCAGCTGACGGAGATGCGACCTATTTTATTCTTTGCAAAATTACCGAGAATTTTCCATGCAATCTTGAGGGGGCGTGGGCGCGGTGTGTGTGTGTGGGCAGGTATTGGCGGCGCAACACGGCCCAGGCTCCTTTACACAGGTGGGCTGGGCGGAGCGGGGCGGAGGGACTGAAAACCTAACCTGCGGGGCGGCCCCGCCTCCCGCCTTACCCCTACAGCCAGGTCAATACGGATTCTTCTTCCGACACCCGCCCCTCGGGGGGATCACCGCGCGCCCCGCTCCCCCGCCACGCACCGCCACCACTCCGCGTTCGACATCAACCCCCCAACCCTTGCATTGATGCAAAGCCCCCCCCCCCTCCCCTCCCTACCTAACTCCACGCAACGGCAACCCTGCCCCGCCCCGCCACACCCCGCGTAGCCGCGGGCGGCAGTATGCAATCTGCGGCTTACTTTGACAGGCGGGGATTGTCCGTGGAGCCCAAAGATGTGCCCGGCCCACCGCCTACGGCACGCACGTGGCGGGGTGCGGCGGGGCGGGGTGGGGTGTGGTGGGGCAAGTCAAAGTGGCGGCAGGGTGGGGCAGACGTGTTATTAGCAGGCCCCCAGGTATTTGCATATATGACCAGCGCCCCCACCCGGTAGGGCTCGCGGTCGGGCCATGTCATGTCTTGTGCTGGCGCAGCTGGGCTGGCCGGGCGGGGGCTGCAGGGGCTGCGGGAGCGCGTTGCGGTGGGTCAGCTCCATTAGCACACACGCGACGCTGGCAGCCCGTGCCCGCGCACGCTGCCCGTTGGTTTCATCCCGTTTACTGCAGCGTATGCCATCAGCGGTTTATATCTGGGGAATAGTGGAACGGAGAGTGCCTACACCACCGCGGCGGTCGGGGGGTGGGCGTGTGGTGGGTAACGGTAGCAGCAGAGGTAGCGGCGCCGGTGGTTTCGAGCCAATCGATGGTGCACGCCCTTTCAGATCCGATGGCCTTTCTCATGAGTTGCGCTGTGATTGCGGTCGGACTGTTACCTCCGCCTCCCCCAGTTAAACCCCTTTACCCTGTCGCGCCGTTCCTGGGACCTGGGGCGTGGCGGGGCGTGGCGTGAGCCGAGGGGAGTCGTGCACAGCAGGCGCGGCGGGTCCAGGTAGGTATCAGAAGCCCCGCACCCTATTCCATTGGAATTCGTCTCCTTAGAGCCAGTCCCCGTCCTCGCCTCGGCTTGTCGTCGGTGCCTCCGCCTGAATACATTACCTGTCCCCCCCGACACTTACCCCCATAATGCCCCCATCACATCCACCGAGAACACCTGCCCCCCTCACTACTCTCTCCCGCTCACTCTCCCGCCCACTCTCCCGCCCACGCTCCCGCTGTCGGCGGCGGCGTGTCGCTCTCTTCCATGCTCGATAACGCACTGCCGAGATGGCTGCGGCGCACGCCCCCGTGGCAATCAATCAAAGATGAGTTTCACTAACCAACGTGGCAGGCGAGGCTGGGTGGCGTGGCGGGGCGAGGTGGGACGGGGGGCATAACGAGGAAAAGACTTCCAGACCGAAGTGACTGGCGTGAATGATGGAGGGGCAATATGCAAGGCAAACTCGTCTTGCCGCGCTCGCATTCCCTCCGCCCACCCCACCCTCTCGGGTCGCACACGACGCGCGCTCAGGCGAGTGGCTGCGCATCCACCCGCGGGCGGGTGGATGCGATGGTCTGCGGGGTGGTCTGCAGGGCCTCGTGCGCGCCGCAGTGCGTGCGGAGGACACAATGCAGCGGAGCGAGCGGCGCCCCGCACCACTACACCTCCACCTCTCCCCGCCCCGCACCACTACACCTCCACCTCTCCCCGCCCCGCACCACTACACCTCCACCTCTCCCCGCCCCGCACCACTACACCTCTCTCCCCGCCCCGCACCACCACACCTCTCTCCCCGCCCCGCACCACTACACCGCTCCCCGCCCGCGCCGCCCTTGTCTCAAACTTTGCCGTGGCTCGTTAGCAGCGCTGCCATCTCGAGGCGTTACACGACCCCGCAGTAGGTAGGTACACGGCTGTGCCTGCCTGGTGGCCGCCGCCTGTACGTCCTGCTGCGAGTCCTGTGGGTCCTTGCGGGCCCTTCGCCGGGTCTTTCACGTCGTCGTGGTGCTGCTGGTCTGGTGGGCCCTTCACGTCCTGCGGTTGGTTCCTGCGGCCCTCCCGGGTGCTACGGGGGGGCGCCGTGGACTCATCTGCCCGACCCATCGCCGTGGCGGCCCTTCGCCCTTCGATTTCCCTCCGGTTGCGCCCTTACCACAGCAACCCTCCCGCTACCTTCCAGCCGGCAGCGCAGCGTAGCGTGGTCCACGGCATCTCCTTGTGCGGTGCCGCCCGCGCACCTACCTCACCCCTGA
>NW_026267176.1:895923-899266 GCF_000697945.3 Frankliniella occidentalis
CTTATTCAAAGGTGGCCCTGACAGCACGATTATTATCACATAATAATGTGGCGCTTGGTGGGCCCCCGCAGGGGTGCGGCGTGGCTTGGGGCGTGGCGTGGCGTGGCGTGGCGGGGTGGGGCGGGGTGACGACCGGCTCCACCGCACCGCTCGCCACGCTGCGCCTTTGTGCGTCCCCAGACCACAACAAGGGCCCCGTGTCCTATAAGTGCGAACACTGCGCTGCCGTGCCCCGGCGCTGCTGCGCCACCGCGTCGGCGGCCAGCATCCGGCGTCCCGCGGAGAGGGCAGGGCCGCCAATCCGGTCAGTATACACTGCTGAAAACATATCTTGTTTTGCACTCCTTATTCGAAGAGAACGAAGACTTCGTAATTAGCAAGCAACAGCATCGCAAGTGCTAAAGTAATATCATAATTGCAACGCAATAGATTCGCAACTGCAAAGCACTTTGCAAAGCTTTTGTAAATATGCGCAGAAATGCTTCTGAGTATCTAGAAAGAATCCGAATCCTTTGCAATTCGTAAAGCGTTCAAGCATATTATTGCTTTGCAGGAATTTGACAGTGTATATTGGCCGCACGCGGTAGATGAAGAAGGCTAGGCCCCGCTCGCCGTGTTGCGTAGCCCGGTCGGCTCGCCTGTTGGTCGGGCCCGGGCCGAGGCCGAGGAGGGCCCGGTCCTGGCAGCCTTCATTAGCCCCTGTCCCTGCCGCCCGGGCGAGAGGTTCTTGTCCCGGTGGGGCGCACCGCGCACCGGGCCCGGCCTCGGCCCGGCCAGAGCCAACACGGCGCTCGAGAAGACGGCGGGGCGGGCGGGGTGAGCCGGCACCCACCGCACCCCGGCCGCAGCCCCGGCCAGGGCTGGGCCTGCCAGAATAATCAACGAGTCCAGCAAATCCTTGTTGCTGCGCCGCTGCCTCGGCCGCTGCGCCCGGCCCGGCGGCAGAGACTGCTGGCGGGGCCCCCTGGGACCTCGCCTTGGGCCGGGCGGCTAACGGTGTGTGAAGGAGCCAGTGGAGCCTGGGCCCCACTGCGGACCGAGCCACCACGCGAGGGGGACTCGCAGTTCCCCAAAAAGGTGCTGGGAAAACTCCCGTTGATCTGTCATTTGTAAAGAGATTTCTTATGACGTTAAACTTTACACTGCATGTTACAGTACCTAATACGTGACTATTGCGAATATCGTCTGACTTTTGCAAGTGTATTAAATTGCTATGACCCTTTAAAAATCGATTTACATCCGTCAAGACTAGATAGCAGGGTAGTTACGTATTATCTCTCTATGAGGGCTTATTTTGGGAGAAAAAAAGGGCGTATGAAGTCGCCTCCGATATTATTGCTCCGGTTCTCAACTCTATGAGATGAGAGTTGTTTTAATTTACTACGAAATGTCGTGTAACGTGTCACCTGTGGCCGCTTTAGCCACGTCACACGGTCACACTCTCTTCGTTAAGTTTCCTAATCAAATTAGTATTTGCGGGAGGGGGCCTATGCTCCACGCGCACAGTGGACGGGAACCTCCCAAGCTCATCAGTTCCTGCCTGGGGTTCGTCCAGTGCCCTAGTCTGAGCATCAGTTATTCGCCCTAGCTGGGATTTAGAAAGAGGCACAGGAGCACTATCCAACGGTTGAATTCCGCCTTTGATTGGTAGACTTGGAGTACATCAGCACACAATGATAAACTTCCTGTTAGTTTTTGATCGATTTTTGGTACAATTTGGCGCGTTTCCAACTTTCTTGTTGAACTTCGTGGTGAACACCGTGCGCAGGAAATGTATAAGGGAGGTGTTGAATACTTATATGTGCTTTTCACAACTATCTTCTTGTTGAACATTGTTAGTGCCCGACTCCCGTTTAGAACACTTGATTGTGTAGCGTACGCGTCCCTGCTGACCTGTGTGCCGCCCGCGAGGTAACGGATTTCCTCTGGGACAGCATGTTGCCGGCGTACCCGTTCACGGATGTAGTGCAGGTGTTAAGACCAGTTTTCCTCACAAGGCGCTTATAAAATTGTCTATTGTGCACAGAACACTCGTGAATCATGCAGTGTGCCTGGGGACGCATGCTAATTAAACAATGTCTTTGTATGTGTATGTTGATAAATTAGCATGCTATGCATGCCTGTTTGTTCGGTATATGGTGCGAAGCTCATAGTTCGTTTTTCAGTGTGCAATTATGCAAATAACGACTTCGGGGCACAGCTAAAATCACACATATTTCACAAGCTAAATAAGTATAACAACCGTCTTAAGACGTATTGTTCTCAGTGTATTCACACCCTTTATCTTTTTTCTATTTTGTTTTTGCACTGAGAGTCAAATACGAACGCGAGTCTACGAGTCAGATATTCCAACATTGACCCTCGTGCCAGACTCGATCCAACCTCCAGAGCATGGGATGCACTTTGCAATGCAGTGCACTTCCGCTGGGCTGCCCTGCACCAGCCCTGTCCGCCCCTTGTACCTTACTTTACATCGGGGCAACTCCCTCCACCAACCCTCCTTTCCCCCGCTCTCCTTTTGTCTACCCCAAAGCAGCCTAGGCGGGCCGCCTAGATATTCATAATGCAGCGCTGGGCGGTCTCGGGGCCCCTGAGGGTCCATCCCGCCCCGCCCCGCCCCGCCCCGGGTGCACTCTAGGCCATTAGTGGCCCTGGGCCTGGGGCGGGCGGGCACGGCGTCGTCTCCTTCCCAAGCCACCACGACCCTCTGCTCCTTCTGCTCGCCAGTTGCCCGACCAAATTGCCCTCTGCGGTCCAATGCCTTTCCGTTACAGGCCTGGCTGCTCCTGCAGCGGGCGGGGCGGGCGAGCCCAGCCCACCTCCGCTCCTCCGGGCCGCACCGGGGCGCCAATGTCAGACAAGTGCCCGGCGGGGCGGTCCCCGGCACCGCCCCCCCCTCCCCTCCCCCCTCGCGACATGGCAGCAGCCCATCGCTCGCAATTAATTAGCAACCGAAAATAGCGTGAGCAGAGCGAGCAGAGAGCATCGAGTACAGTGAGACGGCGGGGCGGGGCGGGGCGCGCCGGCCCCCGGCCAGCGGCGGCGGGAGCAGGACCGCGCCCAGCGCCGTGCAAAGCGTGTGAAAGGGAAGGGGCGGGCCATTCAGTGGCAAGCGCAGCCGCAGCACACAGTGTTCAAGGTAAGTAGTGAATAATGCACCGCTTGCAACCCTCTGATCCAACACAAACTACATTTTATTTTATTTTATGATAAATAATTACAAGGGATACAGCAAAGAACGCTCAGCACTGCTGTTTCGCTACGTTACAACAACTCGGGGCCAATCGTTCGTCTTTGTTTCTTTTCGCCGTTTCATTTGATTTATTTTTCGGGGAATCAGAAG
>NW_026267176.1:904051-914394 GCF_000697945.3 Frankliniella occidentalis
GCCCCCGGCACTACACCCCACCCCGCCGCCGCGCCTTGTCCTGCTGAGTCGGTGTGCCGCCCACAATCAGAGGCGAATCGAGGTCCCCGATTGGACGCTGCGCTGTGGGGCGAAGGAGGTGGCGGTGGCGCTGGCCTGGCGATGTGCTCGTCAGGAATAAAGCGACTTACTTTTCGACCATCGACTCTTTGTGCCGCAACTTTTGTGTCTACGCCTTCAGTAAACTCCGCGCTCGGTGGCGGGGCGGGGAGTGGCGTAGTGGGGGCGCGGGAGTGGCCATTGCCGACTTTGTTTCCTTTTCGACGGACGGGACAAAACGCGCTGGTGGAGTTTGTTTTGACTTGTGCCCCGCTGGAAGGTTAACCCAACCCTTTCACCGGGGACGTGACTGGTCGAATGACTGCAGCGCGCCAGGCCACGCCGGGCCACGCCACGGGACCGAACGAAAACATTCGTACATAAGGAAGTTTGATGGGATTATACGGCAGCTGTTGTCAGTGAAAACAAAACCCCTCGCAGCTCACTCCTCTGTACGCCCGGCGCGTCCCGCCGCACCTGGCTGGCCGCGGTGCAACTCCGTAAGGGAGGGTAGGGAGAGGTCAGGTCGGCGACGTGAGGTTCGGCCCGAGCAGTCGACCTCTGCTGGCTCGGCTCGATGGCTCTCGGGCCCGCTCCGCTCCGGATGGGAAAATACCAACATGGCAGCGCCGCTCTGTCCTCGTTGATTGTGAGCGCAGCCGAGTGCGAAGGCCAAGGGCTCCCCCGGGGCGGCTGGGCCTCGGCGACGATCGGACTGTGCCCGTCCCCCCCCCCCCTCCTCCACGGTGTCACCGTACGCTACGGACGTAACGGCCCTTCGTTCGCAGTGAGGCTCGACGTAGAAGCACGGCGGCTGTCGCTCCCTCTGTGTCCCCGACGTGCACCAGCATTATCCGCCCAGTTTTATAACCGTAAACCAGTGGCTGCTCCTTGACGAGGCGTGCGGCTTGGAATGGCCGCCATCACTTTGGGCAGAGTAAAGACTGCGGACGGAAGTGTGGCGTATGGTAAACAGGCAGAGGGAAACCTCTATCCACTCTCTATCTCGCTTTCTCTTCTCTTCTCTTCTCTTCTCTTCTCTTCTCTTCTCTTCTCTTCTCTTCTCTTCTTTCTATCTTCCCCTCTCTCCCTCTCTCTCTCTCTGCACCTTTTCCTCTCACCCTCCCCCCTCTGCGTCCACGCCTCCCACTGCAGCGTGCTCAGGGGGGCTATGTGCGTTCGTGTACGTATGCTCGCATGTATATATGTATATGTGTATGATTGTGAGTGTGTGCGAACGAACGTGTGTGTGTGTGTATATGCGTATGTGTGTGTAGATTGAGGGCATGCCTGCACTGGCTTTTTACGTTGCTGCTCCAACGCAAATAAAGAGAGCGGAAATTTTGTAATAAAAAGTCGGGACTTATTTCTTGGGGCCACAAAAGGACACGAGAACATCCTGCTGGTGCCGGGCGAGGGGAGGGGGAAGTATGACCAGGCCTACGGAGGAAGGGGAAGGGGTACGGGAGGGGTTGCTGTGCGACTGCGACTGCTTGGCAGGCCGTCTCATATATTGTGTTTATCGCGGCCAACCCGGTAAATTGCCCTGTGTAACTGTGAGAGATTCGCTCTGCGCCGCGCAGTCGGACATATACACCCACACTCTCACACACGCACATATTCTCTCTCTCTCTCTCTCTCTCTCTCTCTCGCTCTCTCTTTCTCTTTCCCTCTCACTCGTTTGCTCTCACACATGCGCGCGCTTATTGTTCGCCGCACGTCGAGTGAATACCGCGGCCAGTGGCGCCCAGTGCAATGCTAATTAAAATGTGCGCCTCCGCTGACCCGCGCTCCGTTTACTAAGGGGTGTGGTGGCAGGGTAGATAAAAAGACATCCTTTGTGGGAGTGAGTGAGTGAGTGAGTGAGCGAGTGAGTGAGCGAGTGAGTAAGGCAGAGAGAGGCGGGGCGGCAAGTGCACTCCACTGTGTGTTTCCAAACACATCCGGTCTCCATACCAAACTTGCCCCATAAACGTTTGCGGTCGGCTGCGCCCGCCCGGCCGCCTTTGGCCCAGATGGTGCGTCATCCTTAGTGTATTTGCCGGCCAGCCGCCGCGATCGACTTGCGCTGAACTTGTGTGTGCAGCGTGCAGCGCGGCCAGCCCGCCCCACCGCGCCCCAAACCACCCAGCCCCGCTCCGCCGCGCCCGGCTGGCCCCAATCCAGGACAGTGCTGTTTGTTTTGGAGCTTAAACAACTGGACGGGGACTTTGGCCCTCGCGGGAGTCGAATCTCCCGCCCGTTTTATTGTACTTTTGTTGACAATGGCGAGGAGCAGCCGGGATTAGGGCCGGGTGCGAACAAGGATTAGAGCCACCACACGCGCACGCACCTGACGGACTGGCCCAGCTGGACAGGTGGCAGGCAGCAGCTGGCCGAGGAGACGAGGAACACGAAAGGCCGCGCAGTAGCTGAGGGTTGTGCAAGAAACAACAAAACAAATAAACAACATCACGGTAACAGACACTTTGGTCTCTAATTTTAGCCTGAGCTACGAATTTGTGACAATGTTTTCTTTTCCAAGCAATAATTGCGCGTCAGGTATCGTGTGACATTTCATAGCGTGCTCCGTTGGTTTGAATTTTGACGCAGCTACACAAACTGTAGAACTTTCCGTTATATACTGGAAAGCTTCTCCCCCTGAATAACAGGAGTTCTACATGTAAATGGGCAACCTTTTGTTTTTGTTTTACAGTTTCAACCAGTAAACTGATTTGTTCTACCCTACTGACTGTCGACCAAAAGTTTGCCACTTACATTTGATAAACTTTTCTACTCGTAGATAAGGAGAGTTGTTCATTTTAGACAATCATCAATTCGCACCATACAAGTATAAGATGATATACCAGAAGTGAAATGGAAGAGCTCACTCACAGAGACGGAATGCATCGTATAAGATGTGACGCGTCAATTGTTTTTTCCAGTATCGTGCTGCTACAAATGTGGTCCAGCCCAGTCCCGCGCGTGCAGCGTCCTGCACGGCTGTGATGAGCAGAACCCTCGCCGAGCTCGCGGTTGTGCCAGCCGGGTCCGCTCGGGCGCTATTGAAAGTCGAGCTGCTTCCAGCTCGAAGGGGGTGGCGGGCGGCGGGCAGCGCACTACCGCTAGCAATACCGGGGTGGGGGAGCTGAGCGGGAGCTGGGTCCGGTTTCCTTGTTTTCGCTTTGTCAGTCCGACACGAATGAGGTGAAAGAGTCGTGTGACAGTGTGGGGCGGGCGGGCCGAGGGGTGGCGTGGCGTGGCTCGCTGTAAGCCTCGGCGCTTTTATCGTGCCGCTGCGACGATAAACATGATTTATCGTTAGGCAATGGCTTAACGCTCGCCGCCCGCGCCGCGCTCGCGCCGCCACCGCGCCGCCCCCACACCGCTCCCGCGCCGTCCCGCTGCCTCGCTCGCCCGCCTGTCAATGTGAGGGTAGGCAAGCCCGCAAGGCACACCCGCGAGCCGGGTCTGCCTAACCCCCGGGCTGATGGCCCCAGAGGTTTGCGAATCATCTGACGGTCTGGCTGGGCGCGCTGCCTATGCTGCCTGCCTACTGCCTGCCTGCTTGTGCTTAGTGTCGCCACAGACAGTCTTGTCACGCACCATGACATTGGAACACGGCGCACGCATTTCGACTTGTCGTCTCCCTCCTCCTCCCTATACCTTCCGTCTCTTCATTCCTGCTCTTCCGCAGCTCCGTCTCTCTCTCCCTCTCCCCCTCTCCCCCTCTCCCGCGCCCTCTCTGGGTCATTCGTCTCGTCCCCTTTATAGTCCCCGTGGAAGGAACTCCACGCACGTCGTCGTGCGACTCTTTTTGTCTCGGAATACAAACTCTGCGGACTGCGATTGTTCACTCACAAAAGAATCATGGCGAACGGCGAGGACCTGTGACCTCCTCGGCGCCCCCCGCTGGCCCGGGAATAAGTAATTCCTGCAGCATCGGCAGGAACAAAAGCGTGTTCGTCCGACACGAGGTGCATCGGCCCCTCCACCGCGCTGCCGTGACTCTTTTTACCCGCATGAAAAATAACTCAGCCAGTTAAGGAGTGCGCTGGCGCTGGTGGCGCCCCCCGACCCGGCTCGACCCGCCCCGACTAGACCCGAGCCCACCCGACCTCTATCCCGACCCACCCCGACCCGAATGCAGAATGGATGAGGAGGCGCGCGGCCGCGAGCAGCGCTTTTAGCCGGGGCCGCCGCTCACCTGAAAGAGTAAACGGTCGTTAGGTGCGGGCGGCCGGGCGGGATCGTCCAACATGAGGAGGCCCTTCAATTAGACATGATAACGCATGCCCAGCCTGCGCCGCCTATGCGGCTGCCAGCCCCGGGCGGGCGCGGCCGTGCGCGGCTGCGGAGCGGCCGATAGTTTGTGATGAGGCGACCACGCCCTTGGCCGCCTGAATAAACAAAGGCCCGGCCACACTGCAACAAGAATGGCAAGGCGACCAGAAGCGAGCGACACTTGCTACTCACTTTGAAAATTATGTTTGTACACATGCAAAATATATTGTGTTATTTAACATTTACAAAATGTCTCGTACATGTACAACCTTTCGATTTCAAATTGATACGCTATGCTTGTGTATTCACACTATTTAATTTTACGGCATCTCTTTGGAAAATTTTCCTGTACCGGTTACAATTTTTTTTTCATGGTGTTAGGGTGAACTTCGATGCGGAAGAATCCTAAACAATAGCGCCACTTTCCAAATAAAAATTGACACTATTTTGATGTATGGTGATTTTTTCAAAAATTAAATTTGAGAAGTTTTTGTCCAAGTAACGAAGGCGAAACGCATTCGCACCACCAGGTAAACTCGCTCTGGAGTGTGCAGGAGGGCGAGTTTCACTGCACCACTCCGCTACTACTCCGAGAGGCTTCGAGCGGTGAGGGGGGAATGGCAAGGAGGCACGAAGTACGAAAGAGTGGCAGCTGGCCTGGCACGTCGCCGCCCTCGGCCCCGCCGCTGCGTGGCGTCACTTTATCAACAGTTCGCTCTCACCTTGGCGGCCACGTACAGCCATAGCCTCTCCGCCAGGCGCCAGGCTGGTGGCGTGACCCAGATTGGCATCATTGGCATCTGCTAGCAGCCGCTCTCCCTCCACCCTTATTTTTCCTTCATTTCCGTATGCTCCTTTTCTTTCCATCCGTTTTCTTTATACTTCGAGGATCGTCATTGGGAGTAGTGGAGTTCGATTCCCGCTCAGAAGGCACGTCCTTTGGGGTCCAACGCTCATGTTCCTCGCGTTTGCTTCGCGTGTTTATTCATTGTATTTTTCATGTTTTTTTTCTAGATGTCTGTTTCTTTGTACAGTTGAGTATTTTATATTTTATTTGTGTCTGTGCGTTTTCTCGAGTAGGTTTCGCATTACCCTTGGCCCTCGTCTTGGTCTTTGGTGTCACCGCACTGGCAAAACAGATGTAGAAAGTAACACACCGAAATTAAATGTGCAGATTCAAGTGTGCAAAGTTTACACTCGGGGTCGAACTGAACCGAAGACGTCACTCGGTTTGTGCAAACATCATATTAGACATTTTTCGCTAACGTTTACTTCGCCCGTGTTGAATGTTTGCACACTGTGAATGTAAAGTGCTAGATCATAAGCAGCACAAACGTATTTTAACTGTGCGTCGCGGCGCTCCGAGCCAGAGTTTAAAGTTGAATGCCTCCCCCAATAACGTGTGGCACGCCCCCCGGATTGGATGGGATGCCGGGTCATTACCGGAGTGGATTGGCAGGCCGGCCGGCCCTGCCGAGGCCCTTCCCCTCTATCGGTTGACGTGTCCCGCCCTTCCGCCTTCGGCCAGCAGTAAAAGGAGCAGCCGCGCGCACACATGCCCCCTACCCGCCTCCCGCGCCGCCTTTCTTTTCCCCTCTTTTTCGCGCGCGCAAATGGAAAGGGCAAATAAAAGCGCGCACATGGCTGTCGGAATTGATACGGTCTGGAGGAGGGGGTGCGGAGGGGGAGGGCGAAATCCGTAGAGCGGCACAATTATGGGCTTGTGTTGCTGTGCTGGCGATGATGTTGGAGCCGGGGGTGATGATGGTGCTGTGGTGCTGCTGGTGCCCGCCTGGGTCGGTTGGTGGCGCTGCTGGTGGTGAGGCGGCTCGTGTGAACCGGCTGGTCGGTGGCTTCAGGTGGTGGAGGGTGGCATGAAGCAGTTGCTATCACGTCCACGCTTCTTATCGCTGTCCACTGAAAGAAAAAGATCATTCTTCCAACGACCGTCGTGTTCTTGTGGCTGGGTTGTTGGTCCAAAGACACGATGTTGTTAACCCTATGACAGCCGGCGGTTGTGCCACCGACCATGTCGTTGAGCCAGTATATCATATGGTCGTTCGAATAGCATCCTATATGTTCCTGAAGTCATTCCAAGAACAAAATGTTGAAGTTGCACCTCTCGTCGTTTGTACAATGATTCTTTTTTTTTTTGTGTGTGTATGAAGGGAGAGTATCCGTTGTTCCACGATCGCGCGCGCGTGTGTGCGTGTGTGAGTGTTTTTTTGTAAAGAGTCATTTTGAGTTTTAGAGAGACAAAATTGAGCAGCCGCGTAGCTGGTGGTTTTACTGCGCAGGCTAACTACTCGCCATTCATGAGTGCAGCAAGGTGGACCAGGGGCGGGCTGCTCTGTCCATCAGCCGTGTTGGGGCAACATTAGTTTGGCTTTGTGCGTCACTCATTCACGTCGGCTGCTGCTGAATCCCAGTTAAACATGGCGCCATGCGGACCGGAGACCGGATTCCACCTGGCGGCTGTTGTTTTTGTGCAGCATAACGCGTCGGCCATTAGCGTGCAGCGCTCAGGGACGGTCGCTTCAATGGGCCTTTGAGACGCGCTTTTCATTACGCCCGCCCTGCTATCAGAAGGAGGCCACCGCGATGAGCAGAAAAATCATCTCAGTCTGTGTGTTGCTGTCCGTTTGTGCGACCAGTTGGTAATGAAGGAAACGAAGGAAAAAGGGGGAGGGGGTCTCCTCTGACTGGACCTTGCTTTCCGAAGAGACCGGCGGGCGAAGCCACCTAATTGCATAATGAGAACTTAGTCAGCCCGACGCTTGCGGAACACATTAAAGTATTTTCACCGCCTAGGTAATAGACGCGGCACAATATTTCCAGCAGCTGGATTTAGATCGCGCGAGCTGCAGCAGCCGAACCACTTTCTGCCGCGGCTTTGAAGGCTGGTGCATGTTTGATGTTTTCTTTTCCTATTTTCCCTCCCCCCCCCTCTCTCTCCTTCTATCTCGTTCTTTTTGAGAAACGTTTTCCCCTCCCCCCAATCCCGGCCCCAATCGCTTGATCGCTTGGTATAGCGTGGCGGTCCGCGCTGCGAAGGGGCGTTTAATATCCGCACTGCTTAGATTCACCGTCAGCTTTGCCCTTCCCTAACCTAAGGACGGCACCTCTGCCTAGCCCAGTAATACAATTTGCGTGTAAAACAACGGAGACCACAGCCTAAACAGACCCCCTCTGCCCTTGTATTTTATTGTGAAGCCCTTTCCTTTGGGTACAACAGCCCAAGAGGCTGGAGAACGCCCCAAGCAAGGTGCCACAGAGTTCGTGAAGCAACAATCAGTGCGAGGTGGGAGAAATGTTGAGGAAGGCGACTTTAGAACTGTCCAAAAATGACAGTACTGTGTACTTAAAAATGGCCGCACTCCAATGGGCTACCCTGGAAAACTGTCAACTAGACTTTTACATATAGTGTAATTACGGGTTCGCCCTGCCTTTGAGGTCTTAGTAGAAATTTCAACCTGCTATAGTACCTAGACGTACCCTCCTGTGGGCAGTCGGGGCCATAAAGCTCCACGCGTGTTGCTGCCCTGCCAGCGTGCCAACTTCGCTCCCCGCTGTTTGCTGTTTGCTGTTCAAAGATCCCACCAATAGTCGAGGTGTCAGGGACTGGTTTACTCTGTCCCCAATACCTTGTTCCCCCGTGCCCCTAGAAACATGCGCCATGCCCCATTGGCCACATTACAAAAATGAATTCAGGCCTACTTTTTTTTCCAAATCGTGTCCAGCATGAAGTTTCACGTGGAACATATCCTCTCAAGTCGACACGTAATGCATCGAACTTTTCAATTACGAATTCTAATTTTACGACGACACTGCCTGCGAACTCCCGTGAAACAACTGTTTTTGACGGTATGGTGGCCTTCATACCTCGGCGCCACGCTGTCTTGGCCGCGCCCTGGTGGGCCCTGGTGGGCCAGCAGTGCACGACCAGTCAATCAGGGCCGCGCCGCTCGGCCGGCCAACCGACCAGTCCATTGAACTGCATCGGATCGAAGCTCCCCCCGCCCCCTCTGGTTTGTAGTGCACCGTGTTGTTGTGGGCCCCCTCCCACTCAACAGTCATTACGCGATTGAATTAAAAGCATTTCCGGCCGGCCACGCGTGTCGGTCGAGCCCCCCCTTGTTGTTGTTGTGATGATAAACCCCCTCCCTCCCTTTCCCCCACCACCGCTCTTATTTGAGATTGACGCTTTTATTGCAATGGGGAGTGCCCGCGCCGCGGCAGTGTCGCCGGTGGTGCTGGTGGTGGGAGCGAAGAGCGACTCCTGGCCTCGCTCCTGCCAGCCTCTACGGCCGCACAGCCTTGCAACGCTGTACGCGGCAACGTTACATTTGGCACCTGGCGCGGCTCCAAACTTTGTTTTTCTACGTGTCGTGGTCCCCATCCCCCCCCCCCTCTCACGCACCTGCTTACACCGTGAGCCGTCCGATTGGCTCGCCAGCCTAGTAATGTATTACGTGTAGCAGTTCCGCACCGGGCGCTCGTGTGTGCTCCAGCAGAAGATTGTGTGTTCGGGGTACGTTTAGTAGTCCGTTCGCTGCAACGTCGTATCCGTGATCCGAGCCCTTTACTCCCCCGATCATGCCCCTCTCTCCTTTTCCCTTTTACCGTGGCCCTTTGCCTTCCGAGGGCGCTCTTTTCTGAGGAATAGCGATGGCGGAAGCAGGAAAAATGTGGAGGAAGAATGGCCACAATCAGTGCGCCTTTAATGGGGGGGGGGGGGGGGTAGAGGGCGTGCCCCCAGGCAGCCACCGGCACGTTCGGCCGGAATTCTCCCGGAAAGTTTAAACAGGCTTGTCAAACGGAAAGCATAGGCAGCCTACTGACATGTACGCTTAAACCTTTTACTTCTGTCTGCTGTTCCCTTTTATTTAAAATAATTGTCAGTGATGCGCGCCTGCGTGCCCGCGCGTGCCTTGGTGCCCGAGGGTGAGCGGCGCGCTTATTCATAAGCGGACTGCAGGCCGCGCTCGTATTCGGGCCGCGCGGTTTCACTGATATAAATAATATTGCTTGCATCACATCGGGGGTGATCGATTTACACTTAGCCCACCCCTCGACCTCCCCCGCGCCCCGCACCCCCAGACACACGTTCCAATAACCTTTGCTCCTGATCCGCCCCTCCTGTTTGGGGTGGGCGCTGAGCCCCAACGCCACGCCCGCTCACGTCCCGCCACGCCACGCGACGCCACGCACCCCACGGCAATATTAACGGCCTTATAAGACCTTGAGACACACAGCGACGCCTGCCGATGACTCTCGCGTGGCTCTTAAGTCGGTAATTAAATGGACATCAGCCGACTGTTGTGTTGTGGCGTTATAGGTGTGTGAAGGTCCGTATCTCGCCGGAAAAGTAAACAATTGTTGAATAGAACAAAATAAATAGACGGACACAAACGTGTAATGACGATGGCACACCTGATGGTCGTCTCGCAGCCCGTCGAGTGCTGCTCCGGATGGAGGGTACCTCCTGCAGAGTATTTCCTGCTTGATTACCTGTGCGCCATTAGCCGCGTACACTCGCTTAATTTACGACGTAATCTCTTCCACGGGGTGCGCGGGCGATGAGTGTACACGCCGCGCCGCTCCGGGCACGTCGCTCAGCCCCCGCCCCCCGAGCCACTAGAAGGCACCTGCCTCCTCCCACTTAGCTGATATGTGATACTTTCTTTATTCAAGCCCGCACCCCTTCCCCGTGGGGGAGAGTACAAAGAATGCTCGCCGGGCTGGGAGGGTTGCTGGTGGTGGTCGGGGGTAGGGGGGCGGCGACAGCAGGGGAAAAAAATGCTTACGTCTGGAGAGCGAAAGAACTTCAACTCACGCATGATTGTGTGACTGGCCTGCTTGAGCGGGCTCCCCTCCTCCTTCGCCAGCGTCACCTTCGCATCTTCACCGCCCCTCTAATTATTCACCCCGCTCTACCCTACCCCTCGCCCCGCCTCAGCCCGCCCCAGCCGCCCGTGCCCACTCGCACACCCAACCCCCCC
>NW_026267176.1:915064-927307 GCF_000697945.3 Frankliniella occidentalis
CCCGCCCTCCG
The DNA here is from genome assembly GCF_000697945.3 of Frankliniella occidentalis. Taxonomy (NCBI): domain Eukaryota; kingdom Metazoa; phylum Arthropoda; class Insecta; order Thysanoptera; family Thripidae; genus Frankliniella; species Frankliniella occidentalis. Next base: position 915,076 of record NW_026267176.1, read on the forward strand.
CTGCCAGAGCGACAGGTGCGCCTGATGGCTCGACAAAGCCGGAGAGAGTCTTTTTAAGAATGCGTTAAGCCGCTAATGGACAGCCCGCCCCCGTCCGGGCCTCCCGCCCGATTAGACGCCGCGCAAAATGAACACGAATTAATCAGTTTGAGGCTTGGGCCGTGCCGTAACCTGGAGCCGGTTGGAGCCAGCTCGAGCTGGCCGCGGGGGCGCGGTCGCGCACGGCCCGGTGGGCGCGTTCAATGAGAGCCCCCCCTGGACCCGACCCTCGCTATGCCGCACAATCTCAGCTTTGTCTCTGATGATTACTGCACCAGGATTGCGATGTGTATCTGCATCCGTGGGCGGGGCCGGCCTCATTCGTCTCGCAGTATTGGTGCGAGGGCGGGCGGGTGCGCTCGCTTCGTCGGAACCGATGATTAAAAAGAAATATAATAGTGCGGAGCCCTTTAGCGGTAAATATCGAAGCAGCGAGCCCGCACTGTTAAAATCCTACGAAGCAATGCTTTGCCATTATTGCGAGGGATTTTGATCCATTGTATAACTACGATGATTTTTTTTTCTTTTTGCAATTGCGGAGCAATGCTTTGCAATTGAGGCGCCCAATAGTTTCTTTCGACAGTCATCGTCAAATTTTTACACGCGCTGAGTTTTTGTATGCCCTTGGAAAATCTCAAAGACCTCTATGCCAATGTAATCCATGCCTACTTCCTGAAATTCTAGTCTTTTATTTCTATATCAGTGTATGGTGCACATGCAGGGCGATGCGCGATGCGGTGGGTGACTGTGTAGGGGAGGGTGGCTGTAGCCTGTATCCTGCCTCGAGCGACTTGAGTGTTATGGAGGCGGGACGGAGGGCGGGGGATGCTGCCGCGGAGGAGGGGGGTGAGCAGATTAAAGTCTACCGGTGTAACTTGTCCGTCCCGCAGCTCCGCGCCGCACCGCCCCACCTCGCTTCGCGTTAAAAGTCAGGCCCCGAGCGAGGGGCAAAAGGGCCGGTTCTGGCTGACCCGCATCAGACACGTGCCCCAACTCCGCTCTCTCCCTTTTACTCTCTCCCTCTTCTATCCATCCCTCTTTCTATCTTTCGATTCACAGCGGGGCAGCAGTGGCAGAGAAAGTAAAAAAAAGGAAAGAAAAAAAAAACGAACACGCAAGCGTTTTACAGCGACGAGAGTTTTACGGGTATCCACCCACTGGTCGCCATAGGGTTGCCCTTACCACCCCTGGCCCCGGCCCCCTCCGACTCTCCCTGCGCCCCCCACCTCCTTTCTGCCCTCTCACTCACTCACTCGCTCCTCGGGCGCAATATTGAACAGTGCGACTGAGAATGTTATGGTGGTCTGGGGCCGGGCCTGGCCGGGGCAACAAAGTTGTGTCCGAGGCGGCCGGGCCGGGCTGTGGCCGGGTTGGGGCAGCTTGGCAAGGACAAGAGATCGCCTCTGCCGTTTCTAAATTTTGAAATGTGTCACGCGCTGTCCCCGCGCTCCACGTACGCGTATCGTTTTTTTATGTATGTGGGCCACATCTCCAACTCCAACGCGCTTCTCTTGTTCTGCTCTGCTCTCCTGCTCCCGTGCTCTTCCATCCTTCCTCTGCTCTGGTCTCCTATCCATAGCCCCCTCCTCTTCCCTCCCGTCCTCTTCCGCTGCCCTCCCCTCCTTTTCTGAACATACCACTTTCTCTTCTTCTCTCCTCTCATATCGCGCTGCTCACGAGAGGCCATGCCCGCTCATCAGCGCTGGGTAAGCGTTCTAACTTTGGCAAAAGTGAGAAGAGGGGAAGTAAGTAAGCTGGCCCACATCATTAAACATTTTTTTCCCTTTTCTTCAAAAATCAATCCCTAGGAGCCCCAGTGGACGATCGTTCGGACGACTTACTTAACCTTGTCCATCATGTCAAATTCTTCCAGCGATATTTCCGCTACCGCTTGTGGAGGATGTTCTTCTTTCTTTTTAAGTACACAGTTTCCTACAACGTTCCATCTATGTGGTCGATAGTACAACTCCACGAAGTTCCAACTTTCATGCACTATTTGCAGAGTTGGAGCTCTCGACTTTCCCACTATTGCATACCACGGCGGGAAATGACGCCTTTAAATAGTCTTACCCCATTTTGAGTGCTTGCTTATTAGCCAATGGCGAGGCTATGCAGGTCCACGCGCCCTTTTCCATCCCGACCCTCTCACCAGTAATAAGACACATGATGGATATGCAATTTTCAGTGCGATTCGCCGGTAAAGTAGGCAAAAAGTAGCCTTACCCCAAAATGAAATCCAGGCTACGAGCATCGAGCATGCTCCACTGGGTATTGAATATGCATTATGCAACAATCGTTTCGGAGTCCAGGAGAGACTCCTAAGACCACCATAAACATTTCAGCTAACTCCTTCTATTAAAGCAGCTAAAGAACTAGGTCGTTTTCAAAATGCCAACTTGATAGCAATATCTATGTCGAGGGGCGTAACGGGCTAAAGAAGATAGAAAAGGAGTAGGGTGAATTTTGTGGACGTTTATGCCGTGAAAACAAAATAGCTAGGTAATGTATTCAATATGGCTCAACTTTCTATTTTACTTATGGTAAATATGTTACTTTCCCATAGTGGATGAGGAAGCGCTAAAAATAATGAACGTTTGCTGAACTTCCCCTCTTTGACTGTAAGCTACCGTCGGCTGCCGTGGAGCGGAGGTTAAGGCGGTGCAGCTGGTCTTTACAAGAGTAATTTAAATCCTTTCAGACGGCGCTTTAGCGCGACGTGGAGAAACTCATTCCGCTCGTAATGAAGACCAGCTTTGTCGCGCCCACGTGCCCTAACGTGGCGACGCCGTTTCAAAAAGGTGGCGGAAGAGGGGAAAAAATACGGGTCGCTGAATGAGATTTGGAGGGGGTGGGGTGGGGTGGGGTCCTCTACTCTGTGACGTTCTGCTTGTGCGCCGTTTATTTTCGTATAGCAGACGAGAGGTCCCGGCGGATTCCTCGGCATGATTTCCGCTCGCGCTCTCGCCTTTGGAATGTCCGTCATTTCCTTGAACCATCTGCATTCGTCCTGCCGCCCGCTCCCTCGGCCGTTGCTGTAACAATTCCTCAAAAGCCGTATCTCCCGATGCCATCTTAATTGCTGGCTCCGGCCGGGGCGGACACAGAAATAGTGCCAAAGGAAACGGAACGAGAAAAGGGGAAGCCCTAAACGTCGTCGTCCAGCGGTTCCAGCACCAAAGAAATAAAAAAATCAAGGGGCTTGACATGGCGCGTCGCTGGATGCAAAGTCTTTCTTCATTTTCGTTAGTAAAATTAAACTTCCTAAATCGGTAGCATGTTTTGGTTCAGCAGAATCTTTGTTGACGTGTGCAGGAGGCACAGCTTTGCAGGTTCCGTCCTTCATTCCCTCCTGACCTCGCAGCGAGACATCGACGGTATCTCGACGGCTGTTTGTCGGATCGATACCCTTCGCTGAATGGCCTCGGTCATGCCACACTTCGGACACTGGAGAAGACGCTTTAATTTCCGCCGCGCCCCGCTGGTGCCTGTAGTGGAGGCTTGCTATGGCGCCTTGCTGGATGCTAAAAGCCTGCTTGCATCATTTTGAAAATCAGGCTGTGGGGCAGTGTCACTATCGGTCCCACTATACCTTAACAGACAGGACAGTCTCACTGTTTCTAGCATTTGAGCTGTTCTTTATAAAGTTTTCCTGATTTGTATTCCTATTGCAAATTTCTTGGCATTATAACTCAACTTTTTGAGTGTGTAGTGCTGTCTGCCAGCGGCTCGAGGCCCACTGGACGGATAAGCTCGCGGCCTCCTCGGGAGGGTGCCAGGGTGCCGGACGACAGTCGTCCTGATAGCGGCCCGGTAACACGTCCAGCCGGCATGTAGGTCCCGGCCGCGGCGCTTTCAATTTAAGTCCGCCGGTGTTGCCGCGCGCCGCGAGTTGAATGAACATCGTCGTTAAACTTTAATGAGCCCGATAAAGCCAGGGGTGCGCGCAGCGGCGGCATTCGGCCTCCGGCGCCCGCCCGGCATTAACTTAAGTCGGCGTGGGAAATAATTTGTCTCGCGGCCACGAGATGTCGCTGCGATAGCGCCGCACATATTTTTCTGTCGATACTGCCTTCGGGGGGGGGGGGGGCAGGCCTCGGCCCAGGCCTCAGCCCTGGTGGCGCCCGCCGGTAGCGCGCGGCCAGGCGGCTGCCGGCGGGGTGTCGAGTGCGCCTTGACACGAAGGCATTATTCAAAAAATTGGTCGTGAAGTCAGTGAGAGTGAGTGTGGTCCGAGGAGTGATATACGACCCCGGGGGCCGCTGGCGTGGGCGCTCTGCGGGGGGCGGGCGCGGGGGCCCAGCCCAGAGCGCGCCGCCCACCCCGGCGCCCGGCCCTGCCGGCCGAGCGCGTTTTAAAAGTCGTTCACACCCCGCCACCAGTTTGATTGGTGGCACCAGGGCCGCTGCCCCCGGCTGTGCTCGCTTCCAGACAGAGGCTTGAACATTGAAATGTGGCGCTAGAATGAGTGAAAATAAAGATTATTCGTGGGGCAGCGTTTCTTTTCTTTCCCCGCTGCTGCCTGCTTTTTTATCCCTTTTCTTTTAGCGGTTCCCGTGGCCGTTTTCCCATATCTGATACCCTACCGATGAAGCATGCGCTATATCTGCCGAACTACCCGCGCCCAAGACGGGTTGTGAGTGTGAACCAAGTCGCCCCAACTCCCTCCCAGGCGCGCGTGCGAAGCGTGCGTGCGTGTTGCTGACCTGCCCCAACAGAGCGCGCGGAGCTCAGTATAATGCCCGTGTAATTTGGTTGTGTTGCGGCGCGCACCTCCGCGCAACAGCGGACGACAAGAAATCTATTAGAGCGGGAGACCTTATCGAGATGCCTGCCCTGCGAATGGACTCGACTGGGCCCGGGGGCTGGCCTCAAAAGGGTCAATAGGGGCTGATTCAAAGCTCACCCTTCCTTAGGTTTGGTTGTACAGGTTGTTACAAAGCTCGTCTCTAAGATCGACACAAACCCCTACTCCGAGACCAAGTCCTTCAGTTTGTTCTTAGGCTGCTCAGCCCCACCTAGCGTGTTTTGGTTTTGCGTTACTGTCAGACTCGGCGCAGCGTGGCGCGGCTGACGGGCTGCGTGAGTCTGACTGTGTGCCTTTCACTGCGGCCTTACACGCATTCCGCCCAAGATAATTCCCACCCCCGCTTTCTTGGCCACAGCTAAAATTAGTTAGTCGGAGATAATACTTAAAAGGATGTAGTGTGCCAACACTTTTAGAAGACTGAGAAGGCCGGACATTTTTTACAGATTCTTTTTGTACACCGTGTGCTTTCATGTTTCACTCCATTTTGCAGTGAACAGGCAGTGCATACAGGGAGCATGAATGACACTGCTACCCACGCGCATCACAAAGCCACCCTCACTCCCGAGCGCACACTGCTGTCGTTGACGAGATGTGACACTGCGTAATGGGCGAGACAAGGGCATCCAACACTTTCAGGCTCGCTCGGCTTGCCGTGCGTGTGAATTTGTGAGTGTGTGTCTTTGGGTGCGCATGCGCTATATTTAAAACGTTATCGCTGTTATCACTCGAGGTGCTAGTTAGTCGTAAACAGGACGATGAGTTTAATGTTCTTTAACAGGACATTAAAGTATCGTGATAGGAGAGAAGGTTTTCGTAAAGTGTGCGTAAAAATTGTTTTATATTCTAGTGGGGTGGTTTGACGAGTCTGTTGTATGTGTGTGGTGTGTATACGAAGCACATTTTTCCAGTCATAATATTCCAAATCATTGGTCACGTCACTCCATGACCATTTCCCCCCTGTCATTCACTTTTACCCGGCGGATAGCTCGCTCCCTACCCCCTCTCTCCGCCTCTCTTATTTCACGCCGGCACGCCGGCATCCTCGCCACCCACATGACAGTGGCTGCAGACGGCTGGAGGTCTGGGGCGAGTCCGAGGCGCTGAAGAATGTCGGTAATTAGAAATTCTCACGAGCGGACCGCAAATAGTGGAGCGGCCGCAGAGAGGTCCAGCCTGGCCCCACTCCCCTTCCCCCGAGTGACCGTGTGAGTGGACGAGGAGTTGGAGGAGGGGGCTAACTTGGCGTGAATGACTGTAGCTGGGGAGGAGCGTTCGCAAATAGCGCACAAAGGGTCGCGCTCTGTCTCGGGAGGGGGAAAGCGTTGAATCACAGATGTGACAGCGAGACTTGTACGCCCTACTCCAGCGCCATCCGCCGCCACCCCTCGCACCCTCACAGCCCCACCCACTACACAGGTACATCAACCCCTTCTCATCTCAATCCCCATCCATTCACCCAAGCCCTGGGCCTAATGGCAGAGCTACACACGGTGGCAAAACCTTTTGTTTGCAGAATTGCGCTTCAAATTCCACGGCGCACGCCTTTTGGGTACTTGCTGTTGAGAGAAACCATCCGTATTCGCTGTCTCATCTCTCGCTCCTGTGTCGTATCGTTCTCCCTCTAATGGTTTGGAATGATAACTCCAAAGAGTGCTATCTGCAATTCATCGTGTCACTGAATACCTCCCGGAACCAGCGGCTGTAGAGTCGCCTCATTAAAATTTTGTTTTCTTTCTTTCGCAATCCCTGTTTCCAAGTCTCTCCGATAATTGGAGTATCCGACCTTGCGATCAGCGGTCTGCCAGGTGTTCGCAACGCTGCATTGGGGGAAATCGACATGTCAGAAGCAGCAGTCATCTCCCACTTCACCGTCACTGGTTATTTCAATTTGAACTGGAACAGCTGACGCGATTTTCAGATCGAGGACTTTCACTTTTTTAGTAAATATTTTTGTGATATTAAAGCAGGTGGAAATTAAATGTAAAACTTTACTTGGAATGGGAATTATTCTCTGAGATACATGTCGCGACGATCACGGGCTATCATGGTCAAATCTGATATCAGATTCTTATCGAAATATTTTGCTTTTGTTTTATTGATAAATTTCAGCTCGGCTCAAACTGTGTGTACTTTGGACCAGCGTCCAAATTTTCTGGGTTTTCAAAATCCGTGGAGGTTCTTCTATTTACTCGTTTGTTGCTTAACGCACGCGAAGAAGCTTCCCCAGAAGTTTCGTCGACCACTATAAAGCGAGACGCGTCAGCATCATCTACCCCGCTCGCGCGCCCGTGCGGCCGCGCGCGCTTCGCCGGCTAGGCCCGCACTGCTCCATCTTGGTGTTTGCAAAAAGCGCGCTCTCTGAGCATTATTACGGGGCGCCTCGCACAGAGCGGGCTACGCGGTGGTTATCATTAGAACGGGTTCCTCTCCGAGTCGATGATACACAGCGGGACCTTGAGGCATATTAGGGCGCGGCGTGCGCGGCCGTGCGCAGCCGTTAGCGGTGCGCGCTGCGGAGCGAGTTCCCCAACACGGACCTAGGAAACGCCCTATAATTGTGATTGTTGCCGAGACTTTCCCGCTCCTCACCCCGCCTCGTCCGGGCCGGGCCTCCAGTTTACAGAGGAAAGTTTGTGCAAGTTGGTTGAGGCAGCGCGGCGGGGTGCTGCTGCTGCTGCCGAGGGGTTCCGGTGCAAGCCAGCGGGCCAGGCGGGGACCCGCCGAGCACCTGGGAGCCTCTGGGACCCACTGAATGCTTCCCGCTGCATGCTGCGCGGACCCACCGGTCAGGAAGCCAGCGAGTACTGTGGCTCCCGGTGCTACACAGAAGCCAGCGAGGCTGGCGCAGCGGGCGCTACCAACCCACTGCACGCAACAATTTCTAAATTTAGAGCCCTTTTTGACTCACCCTTTTCGAATTAATCATCAACACAAATAGCAGATGTTTCGTGATGATCTCGACGCACTGCGAGCGACTCAAGGCACACTGTTTGGGTAATAGCGACTTCTCACACCGTCATTCGTATTCAATCATTCGAATGAAAGATGCGGCTCATGCTCTCCCGCAGCACCAGTACAAAAATGTTAACGTGAAAATAGCGTAGTTGTCTTGCATTTGTAGGGGCATGACAAATCCTCTGCTTAGGGGAGACTTATGAGTCTCAATCTCAACAGGGCGTTAAAATAGTTCCAATGGCCACATTAAAATTTTGGCCAACTCTAGTATAGTTTAATACCATTGTTTACTTAACGCAGTGAACTCACTGCCCTTCTATACACTGCTGAAATATTCCGTGGAGTTGACCGAGCGTATTTTGTCTGTTGCAGCTTGGACGTGCGTGGTAAGCCGCTGGAGGAGGCCAAGCACACGTCCACTTCGGAGGGCTTCGGGACGCGAGCCTACTTCCGCACCATCTCGGAGACGGCCCAGCTCGTTGTGAACGACATCCGGAGGCACGACGAGGGCGTGTACCGCTGTCGGGTTGACTTCCGGCACTCGGCGTCGCGCTCCTTCCGGTACAACCTCACCGTCATAGGTGAGAACTCTTGTGGGGGTGACAGTCCCTGAAAGAGCCATAACGCGCCTTAACGCCCTTCTGTTCCTAATGCCGTCTGCCCCGCCCGGCACATGGGGACGATGCGCACCCGCCGAGACGCTGGTGCGCCTTTAGCGTGGCTTGGCGTTTAGAACTTTCCCAGTGTGTGAGGGACTACAATAGGATCAGAGCCACTGTTAAAAAAAAGTCACGGTGCATTACCAATTTGAATATACCATTGAATATACCATTTTGGTCAAACAGTAGCCTTACCCTGACCGTGTAAGACCTTGAAAGATCAGGTATGAGGCTGGCAACGCCTAGAAAACGGTTTCATTGACTCGACTAGGGAAATGATTCTCTTCGAGAGAATTATTTATAATTTCGACTATCCAGCGATCCATTCAAAGAAAATATCTTAAATCTCTTAAAATTGATAATAAACAAATAAATTTTCATCGAAAACTTGGTTTGATACAAATACTTAGTCAATCATTCAATATTGAACTTCGTTGAATCAAAGAAACTATGTAGTGTACAAGTGCCACTCATTAACCGTACTTCAAATTATCATGATGCGTCAAGTACGGTCAAACGAGGCAAGTGTTTTTAACTGTAAATAGGGTGCAGCCTTTTTTTCAGCGAATGGAGAGAGGGATAAAGGGGAGAGAGAGAGAGAGAGAGAGAGAGAGAGAGAGAGTGGGGAGAGGCTTGTGGGAGGCACAGAATTTTAGAGGGAGGGGATGAGGGGTGCAGGGAAATGAGTCATTCGTAGACACGTCACATCCATCTCTCTATCTGTGCGCGACTCAGCCCTTTACGAGCTCTGCTCTGCGCGACATGCCACTGCGGGGAGAGCGAGCACGAAAAACTCGTTTCTCGTAATTTGTATGACCTTGAAACGCAGGCCTAGTACAGGAGGGCCCGGGGCCCGCACAGCGGGTATTACGTCCGCCAAGACATACAACAACAACAGCAATAGTTACATGGTCTTCTGCATTATATTGCCCTTGTGGGGCTAATGTTTCCTGTGCTCGGGCGCGCCGTGGCTGGCTGTGTATTTAGTGAGTAGTTGTGTGTGCGCGTACGTGGGGGTGGGGGAGGTAATACTGCTACTTGCGGGGCTCCGTACACCTTGTTTAGTTTGGTGAGTCAATATTTCCTGTTATTGTATTTGCCTCCGACACATGTACGCGGGAAATAAAGTCGGGCAAAATACGTGTCTGACTTCTGTAATAATGATAGCGAAATGTGGTACGCTGTTCCTGCTGCTGTAAATATTCCAAGACTGTCCAGTGTTTCAAAGGGAAACTTTTTCATTGGAAAGCAAAGTTTCTCTTTTGCGTTTGTTTGGAACAGATTTGTCGGGTGGCCCATTTATTTAGTGTTCCTAGTAAAATAAAAAGTTCAAATAGAACATTGATCACCAGTTCAGAATTTAAATGGGAGAATGTTGATTGTTGGGATTTTTTATAACGAAATTATAATTATAGAATTAAAAAACAACCTTATTAAAAGAACGTTCAGTGCTGCGTGAGCTCATATTGTCACGCTCCTATGTTAAATAATAAGCACCAAATATGATCCGCACTGAACGTGCTATTACATAGTACAGTGCAAACTAGGTGCTGTAAGCGTAGTTTCCTTTCCAAAAAAACATTTACAGCGATACATTGGTTTGGCCAGCTACTCTCAATATAACTAGGTAGCGTTGCCGCTTGTTCCCGTTAGACTGATGTGGCGTGTCTCTTGTTGCAGTGCCGCCGGAGCCGCCCGCCGTGCTGGACCACCGGGGCCGCCAGCTCAACTCCACCGTGGGCCCGCACCGCGAGGGTGACAACATCTCGCTCACCTGCCGCGTCGTCGGAGGTAAGTAGGCCGCCTGTCTACTTGAATTATTGCCATGCGAGCGCCATTGTTCCAACCGATATTTATGTCGTGAGGCCGACGCTTTCGCTCTTCGCTACCTCCCTTTGTCCTCCCTCTCTCTGTCTGTTTACCCTTCTGTCAGCTCCCCTCCCGTCTCTTCTCTCGTGCGTGCCCGCCCGTCCGCCGCCGCACGTCGGCCAGGGTGTCTGATGTCGGCCCTGCCCCTCTCTTGGGGCTCTCGCGGTCCCGCCTCCTGCCATCTCCAGCTCCCACTCCCCCCTCTCCCCGCCCCCAGTCACTTTTTGCCCGCTGTTTGCTGTCTGTCCATGTTGTTTGCAGGACAGTAGCGCAAGGGTGGGTGCCTACCGCCGGGGCAACGTGATGCGAAGGCTGTTGCTGTAGCTCCTGGCCCGAGTGCCCCTGCTGCGGCTTCCTAACTTGCCTGTAAATACCCCAGTCCTCCAGTGTTCCCCATCTGCAACATACCTACCCCAGCTGCATCCCCAGTTCGCTCCAGCTGAAGCCGCATTTTTCCAGCTCCTCTTCGCCAACCCGCGCCAGTTTCACTAACTGACTGCTGTGAGCGCATTCGCCCCCCCTCCCCCTTTTCCCCCTCACCGACCGGTCCGCTTCGTGTGTTTATTTGCCCCTGTCACCTGCCAGCCCGCCAGACCAGTTATTAGCTGGCAGACTTGTAAAGCCACTTTTCATTATACTGCAGCCCTGACGGAATATACAAACAATCGGGACTATTCTTTTGTCTGTGGGGTAGGGAATCAGTTTGTGGGTCAAGGGTGCGCCGGGCCCTGCGCCCTCAGCGCGTAGCGGGTCACGTAGTGCTGGGCGGGCGGACACACGGCCCTGTCCTGCAGATCCCTCTGCTGCCCGAGGAGGGCACGTTCTCAATTTGATAACACTAACGCCGGCCGAGCGAAGCATTTGGGTCAACAAAAGAGCAAACGGGGTGGGCGGCGGTCGCGCGCCGTTCGCTCGAGTAGTTTGTTTGGAAAAATTGTAATATTTGACCAGTGGTTTTCCCTCGAATTTCCTCGTGCTTTAACCATGTTATAGTACATGTAATATATATCATATGTCATACAAAGCTCTATATCTATTTTTCAAAAGTTTGTTCTAGTTCACAAAAAGTATTTCATAACACCTCTCAAAATCCAACAGAAGCGAACAGAAGTCCTCACCGTTCACGTGGTAGAATTTGATTCCTACTGTTGGAACAATGGGAATTCGCATCGGCAGTTGGACATCCCCAATATGATAACAGAGCACGCAAGAGGGAGAATTAAGCTCTACTTTTCATCTACTCAGACATCCCTACTTTAATTTTTTTATATGGGTCCACCCATAAAAACCACGTGGACACATTTTTGACGCCCCCCCTCCCCCCCCCCCCCCCTTGTTAACATTCGTGGAATTTTTTCGAATTCCTCACTGTAACTTGCTTTGAGACAACAGGTTCGTAATGCAAACTGAAACAGTCGTAGCTTATGAAGGATTTTGAAGCGTTGTATTGTGAACTAATTATTCGTAAGCTCACGAACCAATAGGTCGTAATGCAAACTGATTGTTCGCATGAACCTTCTTAGCCTTACAAACATTTTATTTGCAATATGAAGAATGAAAATTGTTATTTACGTTGTAAAAGCATTTAATTCGTAAGCATTGCACAGTCACTAGAAATGCAAGTGTGTGAAAGTCGCTCACCTGCAGGTGTGTGAGTATCCATCCGTACACTTAGGGGGGTGAACGTGTGAATTTTCTAGGAAAAAATCACACTTGCTGGTGAGTGACATTCACACACTGGCATTTCCAGTGGCTCCCGCCCTTTTCCCGCTTTGTCCACGTTGATTACTCATTCTGCATTAGAACGGCGAAATTTGCTTAGATTGGCAGTTTAATCATTCGAGTATTGCACAATTGCGATGCGCGAACTGTGTACGTGGAACGTGGCAATCATCCCCCCCCC
>NW_026267176.1:927457-936306 GCF_000697945.3 Frankliniella occidentalis
CACGTGTTTTATGGACGGCCCCGCAGCTGGTGTAGAAGAATCCCTTCCAACGGTGTGGCGTGGGCGCTGGCTAGGGATGTTCGTGTCGGGCTAAAACGGGTTGGGGGGGGGGCGTGAGTGTTGAATCAAGTGTTAAGTCCCACGCCGCCCAGGAGCGCTCCAACATCACGTCACGTCTTTGGCCAGCCGTCGGTGGTATTGTATTTCCATTTCCGTACTTTCTATTTGCCTTGGGCATCCACCGACGGACGCACTCTTTTCAATTTGCACTTCGTTTCTTTCGCGTGTATGTGTAAAAACGTATCAGAACGCGCCCCTATATCCTGCAAGAAAGATTTTGTGTACGTTCGTGTGGCAGGGAGTAGCGACGTGTTTCTGCGCGACTGTATTGCTGCCGCCTGCACAACAGCGGCATCACCACGGTGCACGGGGATTTTCAGGCGATTTCAGTGGCGGTGATCAGCCTGGGTAGGGTGGGGCATTGGGGGGAGGGGGGGAGGGGGACAGCAGAACAAGGCACGACGTTACGTGGAGTGCATACGAGAGTCGGGCCGCCGGACCGCCCTCTGGCCTCCTCGAGGACATGGGATAAAAGGGAACGGAAAAGAGAGAAAGGAGGGGAAAAGGGTTGGGGGGGGGGGGGGGGGGGGGAGGGTGTCCGCCTGGGTAACGAGCAGCGCTGCCCCCGCCTACACCTCAGCCCCCGGCCTGGCCGGACATCGCCCAAGCTAAGGGGGTGTGCCGGGTTGTTCCTTTGATGTACTTGTAAATAACTGTGAATTTGAACCCTTTGCCGGCCTTGACTTGACCTTTTGTCGCCCTCTTGTTCGCAGGCAAGCCTCAGCCTCGCGTTCGCTGGCTCGTCAACGACTCTGTGGTGGACGACGTTTCGGAGTCGAACGCGGGTGACGTGATCGAGAACCACTATACGCGTCACAACGTGTCGCGAGATGACCTCAATGCCGTGCTCATCTGCCAGGCTGTCAACACAAACCTGACGGAGCCGCGGCAGGCCGCGCTGCGCCTCGAGCTCAACCGTAAGTACGCCTAGGTGCGCGCCGATGTCCTGTCGTGGCCGTAGAGTTCTCACGACGGCTGCGAGTGTTTCTTTGTGCATGAAGGTAAACTCCCCACCCTCCTCAGAGTTACAGAGTAAACAGCGGGGAATCATTTCACAATCTGCTTGGGCCGTTCACAGCTCTCTGCAGCAACGCCCCGCCCCCGTTCTTGGAGATTTTGTTTCCGTCTACTTTCTTTGCCGTGTTTCCTGCCCCCTCCTCTCGCCCCGACATGGCTCCATATTGATTCTAAGTGAAAAACTTGGCTGAGCAATGGTTTTGTTTGTGTTTGGCGGCAGCGGCCTCGTTCCCGGCAGTCGCGGCGGCCGCATGCCCGGACCGGCAAATTGAAATCGAATAACGTTTCGCTGAAAAATGTCCGTATGTGCCATATACACAGTTAATTAGGAGTCTGTGGCTTTTGGCGCAGTCCTCAGAAAGTTGTGAACATCCTAAACCCCAGCTCGTCTATTCCACCATCCAAAGACAAGTGAAAGCTAAAGCATCAAAAGGATGGCTGTTTAAACTGTTACCTCCTGCGCCCGCCCGCTTATTGGTTGTCCGCCACACCAACGTCATCGTCGGCCATCAGCATTCAGAAGGAAACAGATGTAGGAGTCATTCTTTTCTTCTTTAGGTTGACTTGCAGCGGAATGATAGGGTATTGCGGGTACACGCTGGCCGCCGGAAACGAAAGGCGAAGAAAATGGCTGTGATCCGTTCTCAGTCTCCTGGCATCTGCATTCGTGCGTCTGCAGTCCACCGCTCTGTCACGCTTGCTTTACAGCGACGCTACCTTGCTTCAGATTATTACGATTGCGTGTTGTTATGCCAGCAAAAGTTATTTTGAATAGTTTTCTTTTTAAAAATCGAGATATAAATCTGGACCACCACCAAACCTATCGCCATAGCGACAATTGTCAGCATACGCGTGGATCTAGTAGCCATATAAGGCTGAGATTCGGCCACCATATTTCTTACTGCATCTGGTCGTATCTGGTCGACGACTGAATGAGGCAGTGTATTCATCTGTAATAGCAACCCGTCCATTCTATTCTAGTCTGTTTCTCACACGTTTTGTTCAACCCTTTGTTGCAGTGGCGCCGCTCACGGCCCAGATTACCTCAAAGCAGCAACCGCTGGCCGCCGACCGCGAGTACAAGGTGTCCTGCGAGTCTGCAGGCTCTCGGCCACCTGCCATCATAACCTGGTACAAGGGCGAGCACCCCCTCATCAAGCGCACCAGCGTGAGTACAGTCCGACCCTATTCGAATAAGAAATGTCTTACCTTATGCATACCAGGTGGCTGGTACACGATTTTGCCGCCCAGCTCTTTCTTGCCAAGGAATTATTAACTGTACCGGTGGGTCGCCCTTAGTCAATCCACCAGCACTCGGACGCGTGCGTTACAGTCCACACTGATAAATTAAGTGAGGAACTTGCGTCTGTCGTGCGCATGCATGCTCAACTCTACTTTTCACATTCTTAAGTGTTTGACAGGCAATTTAAATACTGAAAAGTATTCAATACTTTGTGCGATGGACTTAAGCTATATGTCAGTTGCACGCTAGTGTGCACACTTTTAATTCCAATCGAAGTATACAGCAAAGTGGGTGTGGCCTATCAGTCATTTATTGACTGCAAAGAATTAACATTCGTTAAAAATGAGATGAAAAAAACTATTCAGAGGTAGAAAGATGCCTTCCCTTTCTCGTGCGCACCGGTGTTGTCTTTCCTTCTTACACCTTTATTTTTCGTGGTCCTTCGTCCTTACAAAGTTTCTCTTCTCTGTTGACTCACTCCGCCCTCTCTTCCCGCCCACCCGGTTCGATCGGTGTAAAAGTCTGGTCGGTCTGACACCGTCGCCTCCCATGTCGCACATCTACGTGAGCACAGGGGCGCGGGGGTGGGGGTGCGTAGGAAGGCGCGCACTGAAAGTACCCGCGCCCGTAGCGCCGCCGTCTCGCTGGAACTGCCCTCGCCTTTGCCCCGCTGCTGCCTGCAAAGTTTGCTCTTTTGCAGGCTCCTTAATTTGTTTTACTCTTAGTAATGGCATTAGCTTGAGAGATGTTGTCCCCGTTTCATTTGAGCAAGGAATTGTGATCGTCTGCTTGGCGGGCCCTCGGCCGGCCGGGCCTTTGTGTGTCCTTGGCTTGCCTTTGGGGCCCCTGCCCTGGCCCTCTGGTCCCCGGCCTGACAGGCCAGATTACAAGGTGGAACATGGTGAAAGTAGCGGGACAAGCGCGGCCAAATATTTACTCCAAGTGTCTCCCACAAATCGCATCTGTATTGTTCTGCTTTTATACTTTCTATCGAGAACAAGCTAATAGTATTCTAATTACTTTCTCTCTGCTGCTGGTGGCAAAAAGAGAGCGTGGCGTGGCGTTGGGAGTTGAGTTTCAGAGGAGTTGCTGCCTGTTTTTGTTGCTTCTTTCCTCGATTTGCTCGCTCGTGCGTTCCCCTCCCCCACTTTTATCCGATATCACTTTGAATTAAGCCTTTTGTCCCCCCGCGCAGTTGCGCCCCGCGAGGGAAACAAATCGGATCCGCCCCAAGACCGATGACTGATCGATGGATGACATTGCCATGGATTTTTTTCCCCACGTCCTCTTCATGCCCCCTCTTTTTTACCAATATAGACCTCTCCTGCAGTCCAGTCTGCGCCGGGTTGGGCCCGGACGGGGCTCAGTTAGCAGGGGCCCTCCTGGAGCTCGGCTGGAGCCTGTCTGGAGCCTGGCTCGAAGTCGACTGGAACCTGACTTGAGCCCGGTGGGAGCTGGGCGAGGGGTGGATAACTCCTGAATTGGGTGTACAAATTTCAAGAATTGAACTTGAATTAGCTTGAATTGGCTTGAATTGAATTGAATTGACTGAACATTGTCTTGAATTGGACTGAATTAGTTGAATTAGTTTTGAATTTGTTTGAATTAAATTGAATTGGTCTGAATTAGTTTGAATTGGGCAGAATTAGGGGTGTACACTTGGCAGGGGAGTTATCCACCCCTCGGAGCTGGGCTGGAACCCGACTGGAGTCCAGTTGGAGTCCGACCTGAAGCCGACTGGAACCTGGCTTTGCGCCCGGCGGGAGTTCGGCTGGATTCCTGCGGATTCCGGCTTTAGTCAGGCTGGATCGCCCAGCTGGAGCCTGGCTGGCTGGAGCTTGGTTATTAGGGTGGAGCGAAAATCTGGGATCTTAGAATTCGACATGGATTATTGTACTTCAAGGTATCCTAAGACTAGCTGCAGGGTCGATTTGGAATTATCGGAGGCCCTTAGGCTCCTGCAAAGGGCCTAAAGTTAGGTCTGCAGGGCTAAAACACCACTTTTTGACCTCCAGGGGTTAGTCTAGGGGTCATCCGGGAAACGGCTATCTCTTTAAAGGTGCGGAATACATCCAAGGAAGTACCCACGAAGTTTAAACCCGCTTCGCCATCGTCTTCAGCCTGGCCTTTCGACTTTTGATGTCCAAAAACAGCCTAAAATTGCGATTTTTGACCCTATCTCCCAAACTGTGGTCGAACGGATATGACAACAGAAGATGTTCCCGATGCATCTCGACAAGACAAGACGATTTCATTTTATTATTTTTTCTGTTAGACCGATGGTTCTGAAGATATAAGCGAAAAACACTTTTTCAGGTAATGTAAAAGAGCGTTTTTTGGACACAAAAGTCGAAAGGCCAGGCTGAAGACGATGACGCAGCGGGTTCAAACTTCGTGGGTACTTACTTGGATGTATTCCGCACCTTTTAAGAGATAGCCGTTTCCCGGATGACCCCTAGACTGACCCCTGGATGTCAAAAAGGGGTGTTTTAGCCCTGCAGACCTAACTTTAGGCCCTTTTCAGGAGTCTAAGGGCCTTCAATGGTTACAAATCGACCCTGCAGCTAGTCTTAGGATATCTTGAAGTACAATAATTCATGTCGACTTTTAAGATCCCAGATTTTCACTCCACCCTATTGGTTATGGAGCTCAGATGAAGCCACGCTGGTGCTCGGTTGGAGCCCGGCTGGAGCTCCGTTATGGAGCTTTGGTTGAAGCCGCTCGTGTTCGGGTTGGAGCTCGGCAGGAGCTCGGTTATGGAGCTTTGCCTGGAGCCTCGCTGGAACCCTGAAGCGGACGCGTTTATTCGTAACGCTGGCTTCAGGTCGTGTATACGAGCCCGGCTGGAGCCCTCCTGCAGCCCGTGGCCGCCGCTTGGCCGCGTGCAACTCATATCTGCTGATTTACTCGGCGCCCGCCCTCGCGCCCGCCCTCGCGCCCGCCAAGCCCGCTGGAGGGAAGGCGACTGGCGTGTGGGTGGAGGGCGGCCAAGGTGATTGAAACAAAGTTGAGGGCAGCCGCGCGAGGGAAGGGGAAGGGGGGCTGAAGCACCCTCCGCCCCGCCACTCCCGGCCTCGCCTTGGCCCAGGAAGACCCTGCCCAGGTCGCTCGGCCCTAAATCAGTGTAGGGTGAGCTACTCCCAGCTCCCTCGGTCCCCCTTCTTCGAAGATCTGAACCCCCTCCGCCACTTGAACAACCCCCAGAGCCTGTAGGGGGCCTGGACAAGCTCGTGGGAGGGACCAGCGGCGGGCTAGGGCCGGCCAGGTCGAGGGTGCTGGGCGCTCGCTGCCGCTTTCGCTCTGTCTCTTTTCCTTTTTTTCATCTTTCCTTTTCCCCCTCTCCATTCTAAGTGTTATCCCCTCAGTTGGTAACCCCCCTTTCCCCCACCTCTCTTCTATGTGACGAAGGCGAGGGGGAAATCACTACGGACGAGAATAAACGAGTCAGAACGTTAGTACACGTTAGTACAACCCACCTTTTTTCGTATTTTTTTAAATCAAAGTATGTAGTATATTGTTATTACATCACTTATTTCGCTTGAGTTTTACCGTTAGTACGCGCTATTTCGCTCTCACGACAAGTTTACACCCTAAACCCTTATGCATTTTGTTGTACATAAACTTGCAGAATTTTATACAGCCATGAGTATGCACAAATTTTTATGCATAATTGTGTACAAAATATGCATAATTATGCACAAACTGTATATAGTTATGGCTGTATGAAATTCTGCAAGTTTTATGCACACCAAAGTGCATGAGGATTTAGTGTGTAGTACGCCACTTGTAAGGCCCCAGTGAGTACGCAAGTAATTTCCCCGTTGCTCTAAGGTTTGTGTAGACTTTACGGATAAAGCGCCTTGCACCACCGGTAATACGAGTTCACTCAGGCCGCACTGTGTCAGGTGAGCGAATAAATTCATACTGACGTCATCATTTGACATCTTGTTCACCTATTTTTGTGAGATGAGCGAAGAGCTTTCGTATACATCTCGTAACGCCCTTCTTGTACAATTGTGTTATTTTATTCGCTATCGCATACCTTCAGCAGGTGTGCAATATTTTCTTCACTTGAAATTCCAGTATGTACGTAAATGTTTATCTTGTGTTTTTCATTAATGCGAAATTAAACAAAAAGTTCTAAAAATACGCTTAATGTACACGGAAATATGCGGCGCTCTTTGGGCTTGGGCTGCTGCTGACCCAGCGGTGGCCAGGGCTAAACTTTAATCCCTCCTCTCCGGGAGTGCAGCCCCCCTGCCCCTCCCCCGCCCCTCTCCCATTTCCTCTCGTCTTGATTTTTCCGGCCGGTGGGAATAAGGATAATAACGCGTCCGTTGTTTGCGGCTGTTAAAAGTAACGTCGGTGAGCGTTAGCCTGCCCGGTGCTGGAGAGAGCGGCCGGCCGCTGGAGTGGCTAAGCTCCGCCGGAGGTTTTCACCGGCACGCCGCTGCAGTTGGACGCTCTGTACGAGGTGGGGCGGAAGGGGGGGAGGGGGTAGGAAGAGTCTGCACTCACAGGACATTTGACAGTAGTTTTCCTACCCGGCCGCCTTATCTATCACGCGCGAGACTACTCCGCTGGCCGGTGATTTGTTGTGGTGGGGTCCCGGTACCCTCCCGGGACAACTGGGCGGCGGTCGAGGGGGGTGTGGAGGGTGCCAAGCACCACGCCGCGTCGCCCTGGACACGTGGAAGGGGGTGGTCGGGGGTGGGCACGACTGTCGATATGCGCGCCACGCGTCCCCACGCCGCCCCACGCCAAGGCCGAAGGGAGCCTCTCTGGGGGGCAATCTGACCAATTTATGGCCCCGCTCCGTTGGTCCACTCGTCCCGCTGCGCTCTACTGCCCCCCCCCCTTCCCCCTCCCTTCCCCCCTCTTGCGAGTAACCCCTCTCCTAGCTCCCAAGCTCTCCCCAACCCCGACCTTGTGATCCGCCGTCACGCGGACCAGGCGCTGCAGCATCGCTCCAATCAGCAGCCGCCTGGAGAGGTTCCCTTAGAGCAGCGAGGCCCGCCACTGAGAAGGTTTGTTACTCCTGCTGAACACACTGGGGGGTGGGGGTCTGTCGGCTGGCGTGACGGATGGAGGGGCCAAGGCGTTGGGACGGGCGCAGGCCGGCCTGCCCGCGCAAAAGAGTTCCAAACCGTCCGGCCGTGCCTCTGTGTCGAGCTCGACCTAGGGCACGTGACCCATGCTGACGCCACAATTCCATGCAGACCTTTTAATGAGAAGCCGGTCCTCGCTTTTAAATTATTCAAACCGTCTTTTTGTCTTGTGTTTAGGAGGGGCTGCCCAGGGTTGGGTATCGATTGTTTCTTTCGAATGTACCAGGTACCAGCTTCAAAAGTAACACGAATGAATCTTAGTTACTCAACCTAACAAAATACATGTTTAAGTAAAAGTAAAAGCGATGGACTTTGAAATGACCGATATTGAGCGTGAATACTGTGGAAAAACGTTTTACAGATCAAATATCTAATTCTTTTTTAGGCCTACAATAAAAGTTGCAAGTTATTACTATCACTCTTAAAAAAAGTTATAGGCGCTTATATGCTGTTAAGTAATAAGTTATATGGGGCGCTGAAAAGTACTGACTGATTTATGTGTTTGTCTGACATGGTTGCCGCATTACTGTTCGCAGGTGGATAACGCGCGCGAGAACGTCACTGTCTCACACCTCACGTTCACGCCCAGCACCGAGGACAACGGCAAGGAGCTGACCTGCCGGGCGGAGAACCCCAACATCACGGGCCTGTTTGTGGACACGTCGTGGAGGCTGGATGTCGTCTGTGAGTATTCGAGCACGGAGGTGGGGCCAGCCAGGGTGGGCCGTGGAGGAAGCTGAGCAGGCGGTCGCTATCGGACGCACGGACGAGGAGTGCAAAGATAGCAGCACGACTGTTCCATTATTTTATTGTCTGCGTTGCCGCGGCGCATGGCGGGCGCAGCGCCGGCGCAGCACGAATATGCCATCATATCTGATTCGTCACGGTCCCTTACTCTTTCGGTTGCAGACGCCCCTATTGTGGAACTCCGCCTCGGCAGCTCCCTGAGCCGGGAGGACATCAAGGAAGGGGACGACGTCTACTTCGAGTGCATCGTCAAGGCCAACCCGCCCCTGCGGAAGCTCAACTGGCTGCACAATGTGAGTGCCGACCCCCAATCCCCAACGACAGCGACGGCGCAGCGACAGCGCCGGGCTATTTCCCCCTCCATATTTTTATTAGCCGCGCAACGTCTCCCAGCGGACCTGCGGGGCGGCCCGCGCCCACCGCGCCCGTGACTGATGATCGGCGCTGATGAAGTCCCCCTCCCCGACGACCCCTCTCCCCTCAGCCAGGTGGAAATGGGGGCCTTGTCTCCCGGCTGATGCCCGCGCCCACCGACAAATACTATGTATTAGCGCACTGAATTTTTACTGTCGGGGCCAGGAGGAAAGGGTCCCGGCCGCTCTTGTGACACAGTT
>NW_026267176.1:936448-946269 GCF_000697945.3 Frankliniella occidentalis
ACACACACACACACACACACCACAAGCGCGAGCCGCACGTAGGCCCTAGCCCCGATTTGCCTTTAAGCCTTGAAAACTCGATTATTGTGTTTCTCCGTTTCATCATCGGCATTACATCCTGTCACGACCTCCTCAAAGCCCCGCCCCCGGCCCCCCTGGCTCGCGTGGACCTGCGATGTGCGTTGGTATAGAAAAACAATAGAGGGGTGCTCCGGCCCCCGGGCTCCCGACCCGTCACACGAAAAATTGCTTTTGTCTCTAAAATTTGCGTCGTTAAAGTGTGTGGCGGGGGCGCGCGCGTGCCAGCAAACTCGACCCGGGATGTGGTTCTGGCGGATGGTGACGTTGTGCCGCATGGCGAGATGTACCTCTCGAGGAGTCAGGAGGGCACGTCTCTAAGCAGCAGTCAGGAGAACCTCCTGATTTGTGACTAATAATTATACATTTTTGCAAGTTTTGTAACTTACTGACGAAAGAAAACTTTGTCAGTAATGTAAAAGTGAAAACGTTCTCATTAGCTTACTAAGGTTTTTAAGCAGCAGGAATACTGACAAAGGGGTCGAAAATCAGTAAACGTAATTAGCAGTGAAGGCAGTGTGCCATCCTGCTCGTCTACGCGAGGTGGTGCGGACCTGTCGCGGCCTGATGACCCGCAGGCGCTCTGTCAAGGCGACCTGCAGCACCTGCAGCCGCGTGCAGCACGCTGTGCCCCGCCTCTTCTTCTTCTGCCAGCGCTGCTGCCCCGCTGCTCGGCAAACACAATTAAAATGTAATAATGTTTGTTGGTCGCTCTGGCGGACCTGCCGGGCCCCGCCCCGCCCCGCCTCGGTCTGTGGACAACATATAAAACAAATTACACCGTGTCGTAAATTTGGTTCACCATCGTGGGCGCTCGGACGCCCAGTCCGGCCCATGCATCCGTGTGTGCGTGTGTGTTTATGTGTGTGCTGGGGGAGGCTTGCGCGCTGGTCGGTCCGCAATGTGTCATGTTTTGTTGTCAAGGATTTCACTCTTTGTGCTGCTCTCCCTCTCTTTCGTCACTGGCGCCGCTAACGTGTGATGATTGAGTTCCCAAAACGTTGATGATGAACGTGTTGTTGTTGTTTTTGCTTTACTTTGTCGGTGTGCCAGGCCATCTCGCATTATTTGTCGCTGGACAGGGGCTCCATTACTGCCTGATGCCCGAGCCCCACCCACGGCTGCGCTCGCGACGCGACTTGGTTTCCGTATTCATGGTGCCCCCCCCCCCCCTCGACCTATCCTCCCTACCGGGCCCTCTACCCGTTCGAGGGAGAGAGCAGGGCAGCGGGTGGTGGTGGTTGGAGGTGCAGAAAATGGCGTGACGCGAAAACGTTTGGTGAAAAATGATGCGATCGAGCAGCTGCGGAGATGCACGCCTACTCGCCCGGCTGGGCTGGTGCCGTGCCCCTGCTGGACGAGTCCCTGCCGTTACCCTGCTGGCCGTGCGCCCGCTGTTCGTGCCCTTCGCGTCGACCTGCGCTGTACCAGTATACGCACTTCTCGGAAGGCCTCCGGTCTCGGGCCCGACCGCCGCCTCTGCGCCGAGCTGCGCCCACATATTTATTCCCTTACGGACGGTGCTGCCCGGTCCGCCCGCTGCCCTACCTTTGGACCCTTTGCCTCTGACCCGCTCGCTCGCCTGAGCCCCCCACCCCTAAAGCCGCGCCGCTTCTTTACAACCCCCAACTCTCCGCCACCCCCTCTCCCTCCCTCCCTCACAGCACACGCACGTACACGTACGTCTGCCTGGGGCGAGAAGTCATGCATGGGAAAGGCGAAGACAAGATCGATAGGGCATCTGTTTTGCGGATGCTTTTTCGCCGGGCTCGCGGCGCGCATGCCGAAGCACGCCTACCGGATCCCCCTCCTCGGCCTGGCTCGGCCCGCTTCTCGCTTTTCTATAATGCGTCGTGTGTTTGTGTTTGGAAGGCAAAGGGGGCTCAAGCCGCTTCCTTCCGGAGCCCCGCGAGCCGTGCCGCGCCGAGCCTCGGAGCGAGTCCCGTTTTATTTTATTTTGCTGTATATTCCTATCATTACCGCGCTTGCAGCCCCCCCCCCCTTTCCCGTTTCCTCTTATTTCGTTTGAGTTTCCCGCGATTGTCTCCGTGCGCCCCTTCGGCCCGCCCCGAGTGGACAGCAGCGCTTCGCCTGGCTCTCTGCCTGCCGTCCGCCTTGCTGGGTCGCCGTCGCCGCGTCGAGTGGCCGGACTGCCATCTTCAAGTTTTCCTCCGTGAATGAAGAACAGCTGGGTGGCTCTCATTCCGCCCAGCCTCGCCTCGCAGCCCCAACGGCTCAAGTCCAGTCGGCGCGAGCAGTGAGTGGTGGTTAGCTCCGCCCGAAAGTTTCTCATTCTTCCCTCTGCTTCTCGATGATCAGTCCACTCCAACCCAGCTGACTCCGCCCCGCCCCGTACCCTCTTGCGCCGCGTTCCGCCACTTACGATGCACTCGGGTCTTACCTCACTCAACCTTAGCTTGCAGAGGCGAAGGTTGACGGGGTACTGCCAGGTCGACGTTAAATTTTTAACCTCAGAAAGTCAACTCTTTTGCTTTTGTTGTGCGTGCCGGACGCTACTCTTCTTCGCGTTCCGATCCCTGGGGCCGTATAGCCCTCCCCGCCGGCCGGCCGCGGATGCACAGCACAACAGCGTGGCGCCGCGTAGCACAGCGTAGCATGACAGTGTTTGCTTCCTCTATCAGATGTTGTACCTGGCTCGCGCTCATTATACGCCAGGAAGCACCCGGCCGTATATCAGGCTCCCCCTCCCCGTCCACTCTTTCCTCCCCCCGGGCACCCCAACCCCAGCACCCCCTCCCACTCGCCCCGAATTGAAGGGTCGTTGGGGGGCTGGACAGGCGGGGCGCCAAGGGAGCGTTCACAAACCGCAAGCAGCGGAGGCTTTTGGGGATCGGGTTACTGCCTCTTTTTTTGTAGCGTCGTTTTGTACCCCTTTTTTTCTGTCATTTATTTTTCTCTTTGCTCTTTTTCCGTGTGTTACTGGGCCCAACTTATACAAGCCTCACACATGCACACTCGCAATAATTAGTATTTCGTTTTATTGGAAAAAGTTCTGATCTAAAAAATAATCTAGGTACTTTCACATAAAGTTTTTGGAAATCGCAGTTTTTCGGCTTCTTAAAAATGCTAAAATTTGGCCTCTGAAATAACTGTGGCCTTTAAAAATTTCAAAAACTTGCAGTTTTGGAAAGATTTCTAAAATTTGGAATAAGAAGAGGTGAACACGGTGTTCAGATTGATTAGTATATATTGCAGGCAAGATTTCGCACCTGTAAACACCCTCACCTTACAGCTTGATGCATTGAAGACATTTCCAGTGTGCCAATAGGGATACTTTTATCTATTATCTCCCCTGTTAGACGTTTTAATTCGATATTGGTCTAGTGAAACAACTTCAAACCACCTTAGCAAAGATAGAACCGAGGCATATCGGCATTTGTACGAGGGGAGGGGTTCAACAAACAGAAGAAACCGGAAGCTGCTACGCCGTGGGAATCTTCGTGTTCCCATTTTGCGAGTGACAATAAGATGACCTTGCAGGAAAAGACGTCCTGGCGATGTCTGGCCGGTACGCGGTGTGCGCCACAGTGTGGCGAGGTGGCCTGTGCATATCTGAACACGAGCCAACAGATAACGGGTGGGCATTTAGCCCGGGCGTGCCGGGCGCCGCAACCGAGACACGGGACACTTCTAAATGCAAGAGAAGGATATTAGTGTTTGGTTGTGAAACAGCTAGCTACTTTAATCTTCAGCAACAGACTATACGTTTGTTTCTAAACGTTTTTGCAGTTAAACCTTTTCGTTTCAGAAAAAATTGTGAAATTTGTGCGCAAAAATACATTATCTCGTACACATAAATGCACAATAGTAATGTGTAGAGTAAATAGAAATGAAATTAATAAGTATGAAATTCTAAATATGCCACATGTAAAAAAAATCGTTGCATTATGTATATATTCTTGTCAGCGTTAAAGAATCTTCGAGCTTTGTATTGCAAAGAATTAGTTATTTTTCGTTCTCTAGAGGATAGTTCCCGGGGATCATTCATGGGTGCGATAGATGCACCCATGTACCTCTTACTACATCACCGGTAGGATACATGGATCGCGCCATTGTTGAAACCACTTGAAGGACCGTTACTGGTGGGGGGTAGGCTACAACTGCTACAACAGTCTTGCGATGGATGTAACTCCCCCTCCCCTCCCCCTGGTGCCTGCTTAGAAATGTACCCCCCTTATGATTGTATGCTGAGGGGGGTACATTTATGGCATCATGAATATACTCCCCACTAGAGACGGTACATTTAAATCGTAGGGGGTACACCCATGGCGCTGCTCTGGCGTGCCTGGCACTCCCGTCTTGATTTACTGCTGAAGATACATAACTTCGTCTCCTCGTTCTCATTTGTTGCTGAAACCTTCGCCCCCCCCCCCCCCCCCGACCCCCCATTCCTTCCCTCCAAACCTCGCAAGTTCGGAGCGCGCAGAGTGAGTGCTCCAGGTCAATAAGGTAAACGTGTGTGTGCGTGGGCTCCGGTCAGGCCCGGCCCCGGCGGGACAGCTGCACTTAGGAAGCAGAATGAGTCGATCAACATACTACAGATTTACACGAATGTTCATTTCTCGTCTTTTACTTGGCTTGTGCAGATTTTTTTATTTTACTTACAAGAAACAATGTGTAAACATTGATCTTAGCTTAGAATGAAAATAAACTCCAATCAATTTGATGTTTTGTCATATTGATCCAAGGATATAGGTCATATAACTGATTTGAAAATAATAGCTTATAAAATTGGATAAGAATTTAACAGCACAACCAAGATTATCTGCGCCATGGATGAAAGGTTCACACTACAGATAAAATCCTTGCAATACGAACAATATCAAGTGATTTGTCCATGGTATGCATGCACAAAATTTTTCGTGAGCGTGTTCGGAAAGAAATGGGACTATGTGGGAAGTATATGTATTCCAAGTAGAAGTTGAGAAGGAATGGTGAAACGGAGAAAGAGAGAAATAGAGAGGCAGAGAAACGGGGAGAATGTGTGTGAGTGTGGCGTGTGCAGGGAAGCAGGGGAGTGTCTGCTGCTCCAGGCGGACAAGCTGATTGTAACCCTGAGATCGCCAAACGAGGGTAGAGATAATCTGATAATAGGCGCCCCTCCCTCTCTGCCCTCCCCCGCCCCCGCCCTGCCCACATGCAGTCGTGGTCGGGCCCGGCCAGGCCCCTGCGTCAGCGACAACTTGTAATGGAGAGCGCGATTTGTTGCACCGATCCCCGTGGGGTTGCCCCCTCCTTCACACACACACACACACACACACACATACACTTAAAAACACACACACACACACACACACCAATAAGGTCCACCCCGCTGCAGTCCCCGGGCCGAGATAAGACCGCCGATTAAAATGTTAAAGAGCCCGGGTGGGGTGGGCGGGTATGGCTTGTAACTCACCGCCTAAAAACCGGTAGTGGCCGCGCGCGTCGCGAGATATACGGTGGATAGGCCGGTCGGCCCGGCCACGGTCTACGGGCTGCAGGCCGCGCGGCCGAAGGGGATTATGACTTGAGGAACGACACGGTAATAATGCAAGTTTGCGAAAAAGTATATAAAGCCGTCTGTCCTGGCGCCTCCCGCGGAACGGCCGCGATCAGCTCGCCGATAACAAATGAACGGATCGCCCCCTCCCCCTCGCCCCAGTCTGTTTAAACTTACGGCAGCCAGCCACGCACGCCGGTGCAGCCGGGCGGGCCTTTCGGAATTATTTCCCGTCGGAGGAGAGAAAAGAAGTGGAGGGGAGGCAGATAACCCCGTCCTGATCACTTAATTCCACGGCACGGCGGCGTGGCTCGCGACACACGTGCCTACCCGCACACGCTTCGGTAATACAAGAGTGAGTCGCCGGCAGCAGGTGCGCAGTCGGAGCCACGCGTGCGGCTGTTGGGCACGCTACTGCGTCACAAGGCGCGTGTGGGGGCGTGCGCAGAAAAAGTGGCCGGCATTGACAAGCTTCCTTCTATGACATGTTGTTTTACGAAAATGCGTTTTCCATGGATTCTCTTTCCTCTTCGATGCTGCCACCCCAACCACCGACCTAAAAATTTCACTCGCTTCAACCCTGCACTTTCGCTGCCACAGACACGCTTAAAACAGTCGCGACGACTTTAGACGACGGTTCAGAAGATAGATTCCGATTGTTCGTAAACCTATTTTCTATGGACAGGACAATTGTAGTCTTATCGATATTAAAAGAAATCATGCCGATTAACGCCGAATGCCCGTTTCCAGAACCGAGACTACCTAAATACATTGTTAGAATGCTGTAAGGAAGTACGGTACCATAAATAGTCCGAAAAGACGGTTTGCGAAGTTACATTACATCCTGTTCGGAGTGGACCGTAATCCAAAATTACAGTCGCTGACCTGATGACAAGTTCATAGAGCGCACCGTAGAAATTTCCTGTTGGCATTTCTAACAGTGTATGCGGTAAATAATGTCTTAGTATTGTACTGAAGGATATGCCAGAAAAAAATCGATTTCCCGGTACTGCTAAATCATAGGATTTCCAATCGCGATAAACGACATTCTCGCGAGACGGTTATATACTCCAGCTTATAATTAAATTACAAAAATAGTTTTATGATGGTAATGCACTATCAAACGACATCAGCAATAACCCACTTTTCTACAGCCGTTCGGCAACATTTCTGGCCCAAATGCACAATTTGCGCGTTGTGGTCGTTGTTGAGCGCCCGATTTATCCAGAGTCTTCTCGAGTCTTGTAGCACGCCGTTTATTCAAGTAACATTTATTTTCCTTCGGATGCTTCGCTGCTGCTGAACTGTGCGTAGGTGTCGGGATCGCGATTAGGCATTCGGCTGTTGTACTGAACCCGTTTGTTACCGAGGAGTATTCGCTAGTGAGATTGATGCCGGCACAGCGCCGCTTTGGTCGAGTAGAGACTGACTGGGCCGCGCTCCTTTGCTCCCGTCCCTTCGCCACTTCAGTCCCCCCCCCCCTCTCCCTTTTCCCTTGCAGCCCGAGGCACAGCTTGATCGAGCTCTGTTGTCATTGTTCGCCTGCTGTGTTTCGCTTGAGTGCCTCGCCTCGCGAGGCGAGGGGGGAAAGGTAATGAGAAATATTTGCGACCCAGAATACCCCAATGGTGCGGAGCCGAAGTGGCTGCGCTGCTCTTACTGACTCGCAACGCAATTGTCGTTATTGGAAGATACATCAGGCCATTTAAAAAAGGTAGATGTGCGCCAGCCAACGTCTCGCGTAACAGGCTTCGTGATGTCTCGCGACACGCTGTGGCGCTGTGACACACCTGCGCACTACCTTGGATATTGATCTAGGCTAGTTTTTTTAGACTAGTTAGGAAAACTATGTGTTTTGGTGTCTCTAGGGTTCCGCTGTTTCTAAATCCCCAACAAGGCGATATTCCGACACAAAATGTGTGTTTTAATTCTTTGATTTTTTAATCCTCTTTTTATATCTTCTTTCGTCAACTGGGAGTTGGGCTTCACAATGGCTCAGACAAGAAATATGTAGTATCTCCAAATAAAGCTAGTTTTTTTAAAAATCTTTGTTCCGATGGCCATCTAATGTCGCCTTACACTTGTGTCTTCAGTAAGAATCCACATACGCTCTGAAAAATAGCTTACTTTCTCACACGCCCGAGCACCGTTCTGCTGCCTCCACCCTCCCCACGCATGCACTACTGGCTGCGATCGGCATCGGTCAAGGTCGACAGACAATCTCTCACCCGGGCGGCCCAGTCGGTCGGCTGCTGCAGGCTGAATTCAATCATCTTCTTGAGGCGAGGCTGGCTGGGATGGCTGGGCCTTCCAATCGAGTGAGAGCTACCAGTGTGCCCCTCGAGACTGGCCCCCGCGCCGCGAGGGTCGCCGTCTGGCCCTGGCTCCGCCCCGCACGCTCCGCACTCTCAAGGCTGTCGAGGTTCCCCAGTTGTTTTGACGGGCGGCGTGCTGCCCCCGTGCTCGCTGCACTCTCTAAACCGACCTCTCCTTCTTGTCCTGCAGGGCCAGCCGCTCAACCACAACGCCTCGGCGCGCATCCTGCGCTCCAACCAGTCGCTGGTGCTGCAGCGGGTCACGCGCCAGTCGGCCGGCACGTACACCTGCGTGGCCATCAACCCCGAGGGCGAGTCCACCAGCAACCAGCTCGACTTCCGGGTCAAGTGTGAGTATGGCGCTAAACAGCCCGGCCGATACGGGGCGCCGCCGAGCCCCCTGAGCAGCCCGGCGAAAGAAAGTCATTAAAACTCGCCGTCTGGCGGGCGAGAAGGGGGCGGGGGGCATGTATAAAGTTAGCCGGATTGTGACGGGCGATGCGACGCGAGCAGCGCATGCCCGGGCGGCAGGACAGGGGGCCCGCCCGCCCCGCCCCACCCGGACGCGTCCGGAAGGCCCTCGTTAAAAGCGATCTTCGGAGGAGGCGCCGAGCAGGTTTCGAACGTGGCTCCGCCGTCGTCGGGCCCTTTGTTGTGGCGGGGGGTGGGCTGGGGTTCTCTGTTTGAAGGGGATGGGGGCTCCGCGCGTGTGTTGGTGAGTGGGCCATAGAACGCAGACAGGGGGAGGCACTCGAGCCTGCTGTCAATTGTCACACATAGATCGGCCCCGTCTTTTGTTCTCACAGGTACTTGACGGGAAGGCGACGGGCAAAAGAAAAGAGAGTCCCCGGGACTGGGAAGGGAAGAGAGGGGGGGGGGCGTTCTGGCGCGGGTGGAGAGGCCCTCGACGGAAGGGTTGTCGTGATGGTGTGGGGGGCGCGGAGAGAAAAACAAGGAGCAGAAATGGGGCGATATAAAAAAGAGTGATGACGGTGGACGTGCGGAGATCAGCGCCGACAGGTGCGCCGGGCCCAGCTGACCTGCTGCTCGCCGTACAAACGACTGGCGCGCAGTGGACTGGCGGCGACCCCCGGGGAGAGCGGCGCCCGGCCGGCGGCTGTCTGCGGGACTCGGGGCCCGCCTGTCCCAAAAGAATCGCGCGTGCCCGCTCCGTATCACGTCCCCGCAATCTCGGCCCTCGTTTACGCGGCAGGGTAGAAAAATTACCACGACAGGCAAACGCGGCCTGCCTGGGGGTGGGGACCGGGGCGCGGGCGCCCGCGGACCGGGCACAACAACAACCAACGGCGGGCTAATTTCATTTTTTTTCCTATCGAAATGCCCAAATAAAAATGATTAGGAAGCCGCGCGGAGGCATTCTATCAGCGTTATCTGGGACTGATTATCGTGTAGCCTGGCAGAGATTGATCTTAATGCGGTCACGCACAGGAGAGGGGGGGGGGGGGTATAGTCCGGAGTGATTCGGCTCCATCAGGGCGATGAAGTCCGCTGCGGATGCCTGCCTGCGTGCCGCGCTGCATTAAACTCCGCTCCTGTAAATAAACCGACCGGTTTTCTTTCTCTTGAATAAAGAAAACTACAACATGCGTCAAAAAATCATTTGCCCACAGATGAAAATATTCATTTCAGCCGTGTCTGGTACTTTCTCCGTCCCTGGTCACAACAAACGCGTAGCGTGCAACAGTATAAGTGGTGTTGATGTGAGGTGGGTAGAGAGTCGGTCCTGAGCTGCGAGCTGAGGGAGGGGGTGAGCCTCGGGTCAGCCGCATTCCTTATTCCGTGTGAGAGTGAGCAGCCAGCTATACTGGGGCTGGACAAGGGTCTCTCCTCTCTGTCCGCCCGCCTGTCCTCTGCCCGCCCGTCTCTCTCTCTCTCTCTCTCTCTCTCTCTCTCTCTCTCTCTCT
>NW_026267176.1:947184-960271 GCF_000697945.3 Frankliniella occidentalis
TGGCGGTGTGCGGGATAGGCGGGTACAGCGGGGCGTTCCGGGGTGGGGTAGGGCGGAGCGGGTGACACGCTGTGCGGGTGAACTGTTGTTACTGCTGCTAGCTGCCGCCGCGCCGCTGCTGCCCGGCCCGGCGCTTCTGGGTCATGAAAGTAAAACCCAGCAGAGTGGAGGAGTCCCGCCATCTTGAGTGGCCATATCTCCTACTTACTGCGACGGCTCTCTCGCGGCTCTGCTGCGGCCACGGCCAGACCGGGTGTGGCTGGTGCGGGGAAGGGAAGGGAGGTGGGCCGCCGGGGTGGCTGCCCCGGAGTGACACTTGGGATCAACAGGCAAGAGAGTATAATCGATTCCATGGGGATGGCTCGGCACCGCGCGCCACCTCCTCCCCCCTTTCCAAGGAGTTTAGCTAGTTTGCAAGAGTTCGGGTGGTCCAGCAAGCAGGCGGCGCGCGGCAGGGTGCGGCGCAGGGCCGTTTGGTGCGGGGCCCCCTCCCGGCGGTACCCGTTCAAAGAGAGCGAGCAAAGGGGTTACCCAGGGTGGGGTTGCGTGCCCCGCCGTGCCACCCTCCTGCGGCAGGTCCTCGTGACGCAGGGATAACTCATCGAAGCCCCGCGACGGTACAGCCAGGCAGTCGTTGTTATTGTCTGAGGCCGCCTGGCCGCCCCGCCCCATCCACAACATGTGCCGCACTATTATTTGCACTGCGCATGTGATGTATCGCCCGGGCCGTCCCCGCCCCCACTGACATATTGCATTGCGAAGCGCAGCGGCAGAAATAAATCGCCACGGTGGAACTCGCGGCTCGCCGCACTTATAAATCGGCTTTATTA
Source organism: Frankliniella occidentalis (assembly GCF_000697945.3). Taxonomy (NCBI): domain Eukaryota; kingdom Metazoa; phylum Arthropoda; class Insecta; order Thysanoptera; family Thripidae; genus Frankliniella; species Frankliniella occidentalis. The sequence goes on from NW_026267176.1 coordinate 948,015, forward strand.
ATTGGCGGCCGGAGGGGCCCGCAGGGGCCCGGAGGGGCGGGGCCGCATGCAGCGATCTCTAACAAGCCGTAAATTGGTATTAGAAATATTTCGACACGTGCGATTTTCAGGTTTGGCAGATTTATTCTCCGAATGGGAATGAATCGCTATGCCTAACTGCTGGCGCGCTGGCGGTGCTGGCGGGGCGGTCGGGCGCGCGGGGCTGGCTGCTCGGGCCGGGCGGCGCCGCCGCTACTATGCCTGCCGCGTTGTCGACAGTGATTTGTTGTCCGTCTGTATCCGCGTGTCTGCCGCGCGCCCCATTCCTGTCCGCGTAATAAATGACGAAAGGGATTTCATTTTCGTTTTGGAGCGCTGCATTTTTTAATGCTCTGCGGCGTTATAGAGAGGCGCACTGGCAGCAGATGTGTGTGTGTGTGCGTGTGTGTGTTGGGCGTGTGTGTGTGCGCGCGCTTAGTTGTGTGTGTTTGTGCGTAGTTGTGTGTGTGTTAGGGGGGGAGGGAATGTGTGAACGTGTCCGCCTTTTTGTATAGATGCTACGTCATATACGATTTTCGCACCGATGGCCACCCAAACCATCTCCCAAATAAAAGGAAAGGTTGTAAAAAACACCGAGGGGGAAAACAGGACACGATAATTCGTCAATTTCTCTGTTGTTTTTTGTTTTTGATTTTTGTTTTTGGTTTTTTAGCTTCGTATTTGATTATTGCACTGCACATACTAATGGCTCTAAGGGGCTGCAGTGAGCGCGAATGGAAAAATTATCTTGTTTCATCTCCTCTGTGCTCGCCGCCACTTGCTCGTAACTTTGTGTAATTATAAATGGTAAAGAGGACGACTTAAGGAAGGCAGGATGCATCTAATCCAATCCTCGACAGTCGAGCCCCTGCGGTTTCAAGGCTAGGCAGACCCGCAACACTCGCGAGTTCTGCGGGTCAACCTACCTCACAGGGGCTACAGCCTCAGGACGCGGCTTTTATCCGCCTTCACTCTGAGAGGCCAAGCCCCTGCGGACTCTGGACTAGGCAGACCCGCGACACGCGTGGGTCCTGCGGGTCTGCCTAGCTCACAGGGGCTACTTACGAGTACCAGCCCCTGAGAGGGCGAGCCCCTGCGGACTCTAGGCTAGGCAGACCCGCAACACGCGTGAGTCCTGCGGGTCCGCCTAGCTCACAGGGGCTACCTCCACGAGTACCAGCCCCTGAGAGGGCGAGCCCCTGCGGACTCTGGGCTAGGCAGACCCGCAACACGCGTGAGTCCTGCGGGCCCGCCTACCTCACAGGGGCTACAGCCTGAGGACACGGACCTCAAACTATGTTTCTTTTGTTGCAGTCGTGCCCACGTGCCGCTGGGAGCGCGGCGTGGTCGGCGCCATGCGCGGCGTGCCCGTCGACGTGCTGTGCGCCGTCGAGTCGGACCCGCCCGCGCGCATCTACCGCTGGAAGTTCAACAACAGCGGCGAGACGCTCGACGTACCCAGCGAGCGCTTCTCGCACAACGGCACCCACAGCGTGCTGCGCTACACGGCGCACTCGGACCACGACTACGGCACGCTGACCTGCGCGGCAGAGAACAGCGTCGGCGTGCAGCAGGAGCCGTGCGTCTTCACCGTCATCAGCGCCAGTGAGTAGCCCGTTGTTGTTTTCTGATGACCGGCGCCGATACAGTAACGGCGCTACACCCGTCACCCGATTTACTACAGCATTTTTCAGCGGCGCCGAGCGTGGACACGCCAGGCTGCTCCCCACCGTGACGGGACCTCCACTTCTCCCAGTCTCCCGATTCGATCAGTTAATATTCCCCATTCGCTACAATAACCCTTTTGTCTCGGGCGTCCCCCAACCCTCGGCCGGCCCCTTGTTCGCCCCCACCCGGTTGAGCCAAGCAGCAGACCACGCTCTCGAGCTGCCGCCTCCCTCTCCTTCCTCTTCTCCTTCCTCTGCCCGGAAGGAAGTGTAATAATTTACTTTCCAAATTCATGCTCCCCATCCTCCCCTCCCCCTCGGCCGCGCCCGTCCGTCAGCCACGCTACGGTCCGTTTGCTGATGAGGCGCGCATTGACCGAATGCTAATCGCGCTGCGGCGCGCAGCTCGGGGCAGTCTGAGCGCAGCACGAGCGCTGCACGAGCGCAGCTTGGGGCGTTACGAGAGGAGCAGCACAGAGTTAGACGCAGCAAGAGCGCAGCACGAGCGCGATTCGGGAGTTTTCGTATGCCCCAGCGCCGTCATCCGGCCCCCAATTGCCACTTTCTTCCTAGGACGTTTTCCTCCGTAGTAGACTGGGGCAAAAACTGTGCCGTGACCCGTCTGACTAAGCCTGTCCGCCCCTCCATCCCCCCTCCTTTCCCCTTCCCCTTTGACCGCCAGTGGATTCCAGGGTACGGTCCCATCTCGCACCCGTTGTTTTGACGCCCCGCTCCGCCCCCCTCCCTCCCCCACCTGGTTCGCTCCGCCATGGTTCGGAACAAATTGGTGAAATGTCCAATTGGCCCGGGTGGTATAGGTGGCGCTCAGCGCGGGACGGAGAGGTAGGGGGAAAGGGGGTGGGGGCGTCTGTGAGCGTGCCTCGAATGTGTCGCATGCCCTCTTTTGGGACGGGCTCTCATGATCGGCTTGCTCTATCAATTTCTGTTTTCCCTCTGCCGCTCCGCTCCCCGACAGCGGCTGGTTGTACTCGCGGCCCGCGCCGCGGCGGCCTGTCACTCGTAGCACCTTCCGCGAGGGATCGACAACTCCACCGCCACAATCTGTCCCTCACCATGTGGCTCACCAGCTTGGCCTAGTTCGGACATGACAGGTGAGGGAGGAGCTCGAGGCAAGGGTGCTCGGTGGCGGCCAGCATTTCCCACCAAAGAAACACAAGTGGCGCCTGCGGGGTGGGGGGTTGGGGTTGGGGTTGGCCTGGGGCTGACACACCGCGGCAAGCCCGTAAAAGAGAGAGCTGCGCCAGGAGGTTCAACCTCCGCTCACCCTGAAACAGCTGGCGGCTCAAGACAAGTATTACCCACGTTACTCGTTTCAGTTCTCTCATACACTCTACAAATATACACTCCTCCACAATACTATGATAAATTTACGTTTTTGGTTCGTAATTTTCAACTTTTACACTGATAATTTATTGCGAAGGATTTGGCTGCTTTGTAAGTCTGCAAAGGAATTTCTTCGCAATTGCGAAGGATCTTCATCGCTTTGCGAAGGAAATCGATTCGCAACTTGGTTCAAAATTATAAAGCAGCCACAATCGCGAGTTTTTTTATGGTATATAATTTAAATCAACGGCTTGTTTAAATATTTACAAAATGACTCAACGATCAATTTCGGACGTAGCGGAAGCTCACAACGGGGATTTTTGTAGTATATGTTCGCTTCACTCAGGGCTCCTTTTTTTTTTCTTTCGCCCTTTTTGTGGCTTTAAACTCGGTGCAATAACGAGTGTACTTTTTTGTAATTCGTGCACATTTTTGTTCGTAATCAATCATGTAAAAAGTACACCTCGCCCACCAGCACCCCCCCCCCCCCCATGGGTGGGGTGGGGCGCCGCCGCCGGCCGCCGCGCTGGGCTATAATTGCCCCGCCAATCTGTCGTGTGGGCGTGCCTCGCAGCGCTCGCCGCCCTCGCCGCGCTCGCAGCGCTCGCCGTGCACGCCAGGCCGTTCGGAATTAGATTAGTGAACGGTCATTTCATTAACGGGCACCAAGGGCGGACCGCAGCGCAGTGTCGTGTTTGACTCGTCGCGCTGCGGCAGCCGCTGCGAATGTCGGAACGATCCGCCGTGGCGCTCACGCCCCCCGCCGGCCCCCGCAGCAAGTTGGGCTCGACGTGGACGTTGTGCCCCCAGCGGCGCGAGTCAGACTGTTGTGGCGCGCGCCGCTCACACACCAGTGTTTGTGTTTTGGCGGCGATCGGCAGGCCGGGCGTCTGTTTGGACGATCCGTGAGGCCTGGGGCGTGGTGGTGCCGGGCGGGGCGAGGTGGCCGGCGGCTAATCAGGACAAACAGCTGACCTCACCATTACGCCTCCTTAAAGTGCACCCCCCCCCCTCCTCCCCCCGCTCGCGGCCGAAGCGCGGCGCCGCCGACCCGTCGTAAAAGTTATCTATTTATCTCGGTACACGCCGCTCTGGCGGCCAGGTGCGCTGGCGCCGCCCCGCCCGGGGCGCAGCCGCCGCAACCGAGCGAGCGGAAAATGTGGGGGATGAAAAAAAGGATTAGTGTGGAAAAAAGAGGAGCTGCACGGGAAAAGCCAGGGCTTGGTTTTCAAGCAGTTATTTCGCACGTCAAGCAGGACTGGCCGGGGGGAAATCCGTTGCTTACTAACTTGTACATCGTAGCGTCGTTATGCGAGCGTAAGAATGCCGTAGTCAAGGTTAGATAGCAGCCTAACAAACGCAATGACATTTGTTAAATGTTATAAGTAATGCATAAACAGGGTTTTCTAAATTTTCCTCTAGAGCGATTTGCCTCTCTCAGCAGACGAGCAGTTCCCATTTACTAAGCATTCCTTTCTGCAAGGTTTTTCCAAGACTTCCACATAGACAGCGGCACGTTATCCTTCAGAAATACCTACCTTCTGCTTTAAATCTAACACTTCACTGTTAAAAATATTTTATTACATATTCATTTTACGTGGTAAAGCTATTACCATTTCAAAAATGTAATGAAAATCCTTTCACAAAAAGTAATGAAAGTGTAATGAAATGTTTTTAACAGCGTTTTGCTTGGTTTTGGTGCGCGAAATAACTGCTGTTAAACCAAGCAGCGGCTTTTACCGTGTGGCCAGTGGAAAGCCAAGCAGCAGGCGTTATTGGGGTCGAGGCTCACATGGGCCTAACGCAAGGGCGGGGCGGGGTGGGGCGGCCGGGCATTAGGAGAGGCTGTTCGACGCCGCAGCGGGAGATAGATGGCCAGGAGTCGCGTGGCAAAAACGATCCCCGGCTCACTCCTCTGGCTTGCTCCGGCCGGCCTGTCCGCTCTGCTTGGCGCCCGACCCTTTGGGTCAGCTGGGGTGGGGTGGACGGGACAAGTGATTCCCTCTCTGGCGGACTAGCCTCTCTTCCTGTTTGGAAGTGGCCGGCCATGCCTGCGGCAGTAGGGGCTGCGCCGGAGTTGACCCAGTGAGAGCTGCATCCCCACCCGATCCCTCCGCACGCCTCGTGATCCAGCGGAGGTTCGATGCGGATCGCCTTCCGCTGCGCCGGGGCCACGCCCCGCCACGCCCCGCCACGCCCCGCCACGCCCCGCCACGCCCCGCCACGCTCCACCACGCTACGCCACGCCTAGCCCGGACGTGCAGCCGGGTGGCATGGCACACAGCTGCTGGGCAGCGTACGTAGCTGCACCCATCCCTCTCGTAGCGGACCGACCCGACCGATTGCAGCCCTCAATAATGAAGATAAACGCTGGGGCCCAGTGGACCAAACGGTGTAGGGCGGCGGGGCGTGGCGGGGCGAGGCTGCGATACGGTGACCCCGAGGGGGCATCAGGCCCCGTGTGAAGTGGGGCTCCCGCCCTGATGAATGTGCGCAGGACTCGGCGGGCCAGGCTGGGCGCCGGGGTCCTGAGGTAGCATTCGGAAAATGGTTTCTTTGATTCGAGGGAATTCAGTTGGAAATTTGACTCACGGGGAATGCGAACCCTATTACTCCACTGGTGATTCAAAGCGTTTCGCCTCCGGTCTGCCTGTGTCTGTCCATCGGCACGAATAAGAATATTAAGTAGACGGTGAACTAAGAGCAAGAACCTAGGCAAGAACCTCTTTGAAAATACACCAAAAACAAATTGTCAATGGCTATTGGGAGCCGAAGGCCCCTTCCTCTTTGAATCTGATTTTGCCTGCTGACCGACTTGTGTGCCAGGTGCGTGATTCGTAAGGTATAGCAAAGCATACGCGGGACTTGATTTGGCGTTTATCTACCCAGTTTTATCACCATAGAAAGTGAATGTTTCGTTAAAAATGTGTTTGCTTTTTCACGCAATGAATCAAAGCAATTATCATTGAAAATTCGTTTGATGTGATGGATGGCTTTTTCGATGGAGAGTGTACCCTATTTGAACCAAAGGAACCATTTTATGAGTGAGAGGAAACTATTGCAAAATAATGCAACTCTGTCACGTCACATGTGAAGAATTTTTTCTTGCGTCCAAGATTTTGACATTAACTTTCATGACCAAAGTGTTTTCATGCAGAGTAATTGCTGGTCGAGCGAAGCTCGTAGCGAGAAAATATTTGCTATATTTTACGTAACGCTTGGTGCTACAGTTTAAGCAAAGATAATTGTCATTACAATAAGAACACTCATCTACGAATAAGAACATTGTTGTTTAAATGTGTGGATGCATGTGCTCACATGACTGTTTTACGTTTAATGTGCTTTGAATCATTTGAAGTAGTGTAAGTCTCTGGGCAGATACAAAATCACTATTTAAGTGGGGTTACGAGTGTTAGTTATGCACCTTTTTTACTTTAAATACTTACGTATGGACAGATTTTGCTGCTCTGACACCTTGATCCGTAAAGAGCTTCGGCTGCTTACTTTCTTCTCTGCGAAGCTCGTAGAACCGGGGTATGAGTTGTTAGGCGTGAGTGAGTGACCGAGCCGCAGCCGCTGCAGCCCGTGTGCCGCGGCGTGTGCGTGCGGCGGGTGCGGCTGCCACGTGTAGGGCCGGGCGCTCCCCTGGGCGTGCTTAGCGGGCCGGGTGGGGCGGGGCTGGGCTACCCAGACCCTCGTGCTAAAGGGCAGACGTCAACCGGAAAGCCACTGCTGGGACCTCAACCCCGGCGCAGCCCCGGCGCTCCAGAGACTTATTTGGAGCTTATTCTCCCTCCCGCTTCCTCTCTCGCTTATCCCGCTCCCTCGCACTTCCTTCCGCGGCGTCTGGGTGTCTGGCAGCGTCGGTCCAGGAAAACGTTGGAACGATTTTAGAGGTACCTAGCTAGATTTGTGCAACTCTTAAAGATCAGGTGGGTGTTCGCTCAGCCGTTCCGCTAGCTTCTTAAACAAAGCTCTGTTGAAGCAATGCACACACATTCGCATGTGTAAAGATCATTTACTTATCAAAATGTATCTTATTGGATTTTTCATTTTAAATGCGGAGCGATGCGAAGGGAAAATGTTTTTGTACCTAGGTTCGATGTGTCCTTATGCACATTGTCATCAGATACAAACTTGTATGTATGGAGGTACAAGTTGTATCTGGGCTAGGTAGAAATGCTTTATTTTGTGTGACTCGTAAATTAATTGGTAGCTGATTTTTACGTGCACAAGGACACATCTAGCCTACGTACAAAAACTGTCCCTTGCTAATACGCATCTGATCGAGGAGCGGTTCTCTGGGTGTAGAACGACTTTCCCGCCTGTCGCATAAAGTATTTTTCTCCCGCATACATCACGTGCGCGTCCTCTTGTCGAGGCGATGGTTGTTGTTGGGAACGGGTCGACAAGCTACCGAGAGTGGCTCGAAAAGTCGCCCTGTCCACGTTTTTGCTTTTGTCGTGAGTTTAATGCGCGCGGGGGCGGGCCGTGCGGCGAGGGGTGGGGCGCTGGGGCGAGCCGGGGGCGGCAGACGGTGACGGTGCTGCAGGGGGAGACCGGGGGCGGAAAGAGAAAGGGACCCTCAGCGTGACAGCGTCGAGATGCGTAGCGTAAATGATCACTTCCTCTTGTGTAATGCGCTTTTTTCCCTCCCCACATTTCACCGCGCGCCCCGCCACGGTGCAGGGGGTGGGGTGGCTCTTCGGGCCGCGGAAGACACTTACGTAGTTATGTTGTTGAGTGGGCCAGCTGTCGGCCCATGGCAAGGCAAGGCAAGGGGCCGGGGTGTTCCGGTGAGGGGAGCTTTGAATTAGGGATGTACAACAGCGTCGCTATTAGCTTTTGCTCTTAACTTTGGAAGGTCGCGCCGGTAGAGCCCACTGCGCGCCCAGCAGGCCGCGCCCGCGCCGACAGGGCGGCGGACCCACGGTCACGGCCAGGCCTACGCCAGCCCGGCAGGGAGGCGCCTGGTGCCCGAAACAGGCGAGCGTTACTTTATACTCTTCCGAGCCCTTTGGTAAACCGTGAAACTACACCGGGACATCGGCAAAAGCGCAAGCGACGCAATGTTTCTATTTCGTTTCTCTTCGGAAAGCGCACGCTTGCTGTCTTCGCTCTATTTGAGTGATATTTTTTAATTTAAAAACATCGAAGGTCCCACATCATCACTCATTTCGAGGGATGTGTGATTGTCATCACTCGGAGCGTCAAGGCGAAAAAATACTTTACAATTGGGCAAGTATAAATTCCTTTATTATTTAAAAACAAGACACGTAATTCCAATGTAGCCGTTTTGGCGTGACAGATATTTTAGTAGAAGGGTCTGTCCAAACAGCGGTTTTGTGCCCAGCTGGACCCTTTATTTTTCTCTCCTTGGCACTATCATTAAATCGTTCAACGCGCAACTCCGCTTTCTACGAAACAAACCCTAGCTTGACCGCTTATGCTCTGATGAAAATAAAACGCTGCTCGCTGCTACGAGGAGCCCGCCATCAAAGCCATGCCCAAGATGGGCCGGGGGCTGGGGCCATAAAATAATTCACCTAAAATGGTCCTGCGACGTGACGTCCCCCGCTGCGGGCGGGCTGCGGACGGCCTGCGGTGCGGGCGCCTAAGCACGCACGATCCGTATTTATTTCGGGCGCGAGGAGCTGCCGGTTGCCCGTCCTCAGTCCGTTTGTCCGTCTGCCCATCCGTTTGACCGTCAGTCTGCCCGTCCGTCCGCCTACTCGTTCGTGCAGCGCAATTTTGCTCCGAGGGATTGAACCCCACGGCTGGCGAACTCACCGCAGCTGCCGCGGGAGTGTCTGATGGATTTGGGGCGGGGCGGCGGGGCACTGGGACGGGGTGGGTTCAGGGGAAGGGGTGGGCGGGGTTGTCGAAGTGGGGCAGGAACGGGTTGCTGAACTGACGAGAGAGTTTCAACAGATACCCGTGTGCGGCCGGGCTGTTGGAGCACACGGAACTGCTCCCGCACTCGCGACGTTCGACTTTGGCAGATGAGAGAACTTGCGCTTCGTGTCGTAAACAACTCGGCCTTTTTCCTCCTCTGCGCGCCCTCCATCGGCTGCAGCGAGCCTCAAAGGAACGCGGGCGCGCCTTCAATCGGGACGCTCCGAACTTGTTCCGCCGCGCGCCGCCGAGCCTCGTCATCATCAGGCTTGAATTAGGCTTCAAGAGGGGCTGACGCCGAGGCTGACGCGGGGGCCGGATTGGACTGCCTTGTCTTGTCCAAAAATATATCACGGGCGACGGGCGGAACCGGTAATTGTATGTGATGGCTCTAAAAGGAGACTGATGAGTGACCGTCTGCCTTTTCTGACCTCACCCCTCCCCCCCTCTCTCTCTCTCTTTCCCAACATCTCCCTGCCCCCTCCTCAACCACCCCTCTGTGCTCGACCCCTATGCCCCCCTTTCCCCCTTGCCGCTGTTTCCCTTTCCGCATATTCTATTCCACATCCGCTTCGGATACGACTGCACACCAGATGCCCCTCCCCCCTTTTCCTTCCCCCCCTGCTCGTCCGCCAGTGGAGCTTCCTCCCCTCAAAATAAAGTACAAAGTTGAGGCTCATCCGTCACCGGTAACAAAAGTGGGACTACTGGCACACCGTGGCGTGCCGCGCGGAGCAGAGCCCATTGTGGCACGCGTAATAAACATCTTGGCTGCAAAACTCACCAGCAGTCGCTCCTCCCCCTGGCGGGGCAGGGCCGTGGCCGGTGGGAGCCGGCGCTGACCTCGCAGCGTGCCGCCAGTAAATAAACTATATGCTTCATTTCGTGAGGGCTGCAGGGATGTTCCTCTCTCTGCGTGCTTCAACAAGAGGCCCCCGCGCCAGCCTCGTGGAGGCGGGCGGGCATACCCTGCAACAACGGCTGCAAGATCGTTGGTGGTGGTGTCACCGGAATCATTTCCTGAGCGCGCGCCCTTACCGAGGTCACTTAGGAAATGAAAGCTGTTGTCCCGTGGCCGTCGGGCCGCTGCTGCCGCTGCCACTGCTGTGGACTGAGGTTTGCCTCTGCCGGCTCCCCTCCGAGCTCCCACCGGCCCCAACCGGCGGGAGTGACAGGTGGGGCCGGCGATGAGGCTACAATGATGAAGCCCAGATGTCGCTCGGCCAGCTGCATTACCAAGTGAAATGCCGCGTATACCCGTTATTCAGATTTTGCTTTCCCGTCTCATCCGCTCCGCCCCGCGCTCTGCGCGCCGCCCCTCCCCCGTGGCGTCTGGGGCAAGGGCGGCCGGCGGCCCCGGCCCAAGGCCAAGCCCTGCTCGTCGCCGCGTAATGAATACACAGGCCGCCGCGCCCCGCCCCGCCCCGCTTGCTGCAAATAGGAAGCTGGGGCGTTATTTGCGTGAGAATACCCTGGCCCCTAATATTTCCTTAGGGAAACGTTAACGTCCCTATCTCTACCCGACCCTGGGGCCTGGTCCGCCCTGGCGAGGGCCGCCGCTCTGGCCTGGCGGGAGCAGCGCCCCGGCAGCACCATGCCCGCCCCGCCCCCAGGTGAAGGGAAGGAGAGACTTCCAATTTAAACTGGCGGGGCTGCTCTGGGCTGCGCCGGCCTGGTTCGTCGCTTATTGCCTCGTCGCGACACTCATTCAGCCGGCCCGCCTCCCCCGCGCCTCCCCCGCGCCGCCCCCGCGTCGCCCTCGCGACCCGCACGCCCCGCCTTGCCGCCCTGCCCGTGTTATTTCGCCGACCCCTTGACCACACCCAGCCTCTGCCGTGGTCAGGCGAGTTAATTCGCGTGGGTGCGATACTCGACATGATGATTGAAAAGAATGGCAGTCTTTTGCATCCCCAACCCCTTCATCATCTGCTCGACCCGTGCACTTTGCTCCACGCCCCGCCCTGCTCCGCCACGCTCCACCACGCCTCGCCACGCCTCGCCACGCCTCGCCACGCCCCGCCGCGTCTTGCCACGACCCACCCCCTTCTCTACCGGGCCGCAGGTATACTGGCCAGAGGCACGCACCCCTCTCCCGCCCCGCCGCGCCCCACCGCGCAGACGCTCGCAAGGCGGATAGGAGTGCGGTGTGGGTTGTCTTAAGCTGGCCCCGGGCCCTGAGGGGGGTGGGGCTGGGGTAGCTGTTAGCTGCTGCTGGCGGCGCTCTGTTTGGAGCCTCTCCCCCTCCCCTACCGCCAAGGCATTGATCTGGTGCTCATCGTGCGCCCCACATTCCAGCCCCTCTATTACTGGAAAAATATGATCCCCCTGCTGCCTGCCCACCCGGCTGCCGGCCGCCGGCTGGAAGCCTGCGGCTCCCCGGCCTAATAAAAGAGATGCATGTTTCTCCAGTGCCACTAGATTCTTTCCCCGCCATTAACCCCGGGGAGTGGGTTCCTGATATGGTCGTGAGGCTCGCCAAGAGGGCGCCCAGATAGATGATGTCGGCGCGGGAGGTGTGTGCTCGAACACGTGTCAGTCCGTGTCCCCCCCAGCTAGCCCGCGAACAGCAGCGCCATCAGGGCCGGGGATCTCCGCCCTGCATCTAATTAAAATAAATCAGCAAGGTCTCGTTGCTTGGCGAGCTATTACAACCTCCCGGTCGTTAGGTACTTTTTTTAATTTTGCCAGCTTTCACAAAGTTATTTATTGAAGGGAAAACCTAAATTGCCCCGCCTTCGCGTTTCCCTCTTTTTTTCAAACGTATGAGAGAAATGATGTTGCGATGGTTTTGGCCTTGGCCTTCCCACCACGCGCTTGGAAAACAGACCAGGGGACGGAAAAATGAGACCGTCTTTGGGGAGCTGATGGTTGTGGGTAGGTCACCACGGACTTCACAAGGCGCACCTAAATGGATCGTATAGGTCTGCTGATACTTATTCCATTGAATGCTAGAATCATTCAGCCAGGACCGCAATTAGGGATCAACGTTATGGACGGTACGGCGGGCATTATTCTTTTTAAGTGTTTAAGAAATCATTGCAAGTCAGTGAGTAAAAGAGGGCTATGTAATGAAAAGGCTGCACACGGACGCAGGCCCACGCGCTGCAGACAATATTATGGCTGTCTGCTCCGCTGCGATCCTCTTTCAAAATGAAAAGACGACCCTCAGCCCTTGTATACTTTCTGTTGTTTAGAGAGCAGACCACCATGGTGAGAAAGAAAAATTTGAAGGATAAAATTTGTATTCCCTATTTTACAGACCGACGCAGCCATGGTCACTTTCCGTTTTGTCAAACTCTTGCCTCGAGCAAGTGCAGTAGTTAGGTTCATTGA
>NW_026267176.1:960466-969328 GCF_000697945.3 Frankliniella occidentalis
AAAAAAAAAAAAAACATTGACGTGGTACCGCCATTGGGGTCATCGGCCATGACTAATTCTATTCGATTGGCTAATTTTAATCACGATTATAAACGAATGGAATCATAGCCGCGCCTTGGTTGTTTTTAGTGGTATTTGAATAATGTCCGTGATAGTTTTGGCGCAAAGTTGCTAGTAAAGAATGTCGTAATGACGCCAAAACGCAAGGTCATTGCCAAAATCACCGAAAATAACAAAATTGTCATATTGCCAAAAGTTGTCATGGCCAAAAGGGGAAGTTTTTCCGGGCAAAAATGAAAAACAGTTCTCTTCTACAAGTGATTAGGTCATAACACTAAACCTCGTTTCAGTCATTGTGTCTTCGTCTGCTTTCATCAACTTTGTTCCATCGAAGAAAGCCGTGTCAAAGTCTTTTATCCGTGTGGAACAGCAGAAATGGTTCGTCTGGTTCAGATTGGTGGGCGCTGCAGCGTCCGCGCCGCAGTGTCCCGACTGATTTCCGCTCCCCTTCGTTCGACTGCTGCAGGGGGCTCTTGTTCCCGTCTCTCTCCTCGCTTCCCTCCTCGCGGAGCTATTCCGAATGGGAAAAGTTGGCAGAGTGGCTTGACTGGGTGAACTAGTGCGCCCACCGCCCCACCCGGCTCACACTCCACGCACAACACGCGCTTTATCTCACCCTCACCCGGGGCCGCCCCTCACCCTCACTTAGTCGCACACTTATGATCGTTAATCGCCCTTGCCTTCGACACTGCCCCGCTCTTCAATTCCTTGCTCGTCACTGCCCGCCCCCGGCTCGTCACCCTCGTACCCGTCATTGCCCTCGTCACTGTCCCACACGTCATAGCCCTAGCTGCTCGTCACTCGTCACAACTCTAGTGCAACACTGGAAAAACAAAGGTGCTATCTAATGCCTTTTGAAAGGCGTTAGTGAAATAGTGCCTCAAGAAAGGTGCTACTCCCCCCAAAGGTGCTATTTTTGGCACAAATCGTGCCTCTACAAAGGCGCGAGTGCAGTTGCACCCCTAAAAATGCAATAGCACCTTTGTTTTTCCAGTGAAGACGTAGGTGAGGTTGTCAAAAAAATACTCAAATGTCGTCTAACATATGATCTTGGATCAAAGTTCACACAACGGACTCCTTTCGCCCTCCCTGTGTGTCCGTTTTGCCCAGTTGCAGGCGTTTTATGTCAAAAAAGTTCAAACAATATACTAGCAACCTGACGTACTTGGCAATATGTTCTACAGTGTACACCCCTCGCCACTCTCCCGTTTGTCACTCCCCCGCACTTTCCTCTCGTTTGTCACTCGTTCACAGCTGTACGGCGCATGCCGGGCTGGTGGTGACCGGGATACGGGGGATTGCCAGAGTAGCTTAGTCGTGTTCCAACTGATGGGCTGATGGACGTTTGGGGTCCGAACACGCCTACTCCGTGCGACGGTGCGCGCAGCTTCCCACACCCCCTCCTCCCCTCCTTCCTACTGTCAACCCCTCTATAGAGCAACGTGGACTATCTCTCTCCCCCTCCCCCCACTCTCTGTCTCTCTACATCTCTCTCTACCCCTTCCTCTCAATATTCTTGCAGACATGTCCCTAAGCATGGGGCATCACAGCCGAGGGCACACCTTTAAAGATGTATGATGCAAGATGAAAGTGATGTTGTGTTGGGGGCAAGTTTCTTAAACCAGGATTTTTCGAAGTTCCTCGGAATCTCCTAATGTCTGTTGCTGGATTGCCCACTTCCCCCACCTCCCTCTTTTGATGGACACGAGTCTGTCCAGTCTGTCGGCATCAGTGCTCTTCAGCTGTCCGGTCCGCTGTGCCCTGTGTGTACTGCACTGTGTACTGTACGACATGCCAGGAACGGGCAAGCGCCCCAGCTACATCAATTCATATCAAAGCAAAGAGTCGCGAATAAATCGCGCCAATATCGTCACATCCCAAAAACCTACCGTATTATTATGGGAGTTGTTTCCTAAATCTGACGAACCGAAAAGCTACTCTGAGGTTCCGTGCACTGGCGCTTGGACCTCATGCTCTACCAGTTTCCAATAGGGCAAGGGCACCCCGGGGCAACCCTCCCCTCCCTCCTTTCCTCTGACTAAGCCTCCTTCCTCGTTCTCTCCAATGGCCGCCTTTGTCGTGGTCGCTGCCCGGCGACACACCCTGGGGGTGGTGCTATGAATGAGATGCACCCCTCAACCGCCCCTGGCCGCCCCCGGCCGCCCCCAGCCGCCCCCTCCCGGGGCTCCGGAAGGCGCGGCGGCGCGGCCTGCTGGGCCTCATTGACCGCTCCTTATTAGGCCGGCGCTGAGGGCGGCACAGAGGCCGGGGCTGGACCAGCCGGACGCCTCGGCGGAGAGAGAAGGGAGGGAAGAGAAATAAAGATCCTGAGGCGGCCCGAGCAGCGCCCGGAACCAAGTTGAAATATATGCAAAGTGCGTCGAGTTGAATCCCACTTTCAATTCCACTGCGGATCCACTATTTTTATCTTTCCCTTTCGTGTGTATAGTTAGGCTGGAAGGTTGCACTGAGAAAAATGCTTAGTCACCACGACCGAAAAATTTGGTTGCTGTAACTAAAAGGGTGTTCAATCTGCCCGGTCATAACCCTAGAACGTTCTAGCGTGCTCGCTGAGCGTTCAGACACTCCAACCAAACACTCCAGTCAGCACGATAGGACGCGTTCAATGATTATGACTCAGGGGGCAGATTGAACACCATTTTAGTTAAGCAACCAAGGTATTTTTCTCCGTGCGGCGGCGGCGGGGCCAAAGGGACACCGACCCGGGGCAGCTCGGCAGCGGGGACCTTGGCGGGTAGGACTCTGGGACGAGCAGCAGGACACCGTTGTCCAGCAGCAGTACGCCAGGGCCCGGCCTGCGGAGTTCGAGCCGAGTTTGGTGGCGCCCGCTCCGTCCGCTTCAGACCATTATTCGCGCGCGCCCCGGGCTGTGGGCGGCCCGATGGGCGGCTACTGCGGGTCAGAGCCACTCTGCTTGCCTCTGCCGGCCGGAGCAGGCGCGGGGGATGATGCTCTGTGTCTAGCCCACATGCAGGAGTTTTTGTACTTTCTCGCTGCTACTAGAAACCCCTAGGAGTTGAAAGGAAGGGACGGGATCACTGGGAAACAAGCATCCTGCGAATCTTGTGTACACGTGAAATTAACTCGCCCATCGACTACTTAAAGTTGAAAAACGTCGAGGTATTAATTATGCTTGGTTCTCTCTGCGTTACTGACCCTATTAAAAGTTAATTGTTTTAGTTGTATCAAAAATTATTGATAGTTCTACGATCAAATTCGCGGTAGTAGCATGAAAAATGTATCTATTCCTAACTTAATACCCTATAATATGGGCAAAGTGTGTAGAGCTACCTTGGCAGTTCCCCTGGCCACGCCCCCCCCCCCACCCTTTACCGTCCCACCTCGTTTGCTTGTATGTGTCAGTGGGGGGTAGGAGCTGATGCGAGGGAAGGGGGGGGGTCAACCTCTCTAATATGCCTTGCAGCCGTATGCCCCCTTCAATGTCACCCGTTACCAGAGGGGTTACAACATGGCTTTACCCCCTCCCCCTTCTGTCTAGTTCCGCCCCTAGTACCATACTTAGCCCCTTCCGGCCTGACCCAGAGGCCCATAGGCCGCCCACCTAGCAGCAGTTGGTACCGAGCCAGGCGGTGCCGGGCGAGCTGCTGTTCCCTAGCAACTGTCACTGGATAGATAGGCCATACACATCACTTAGAAGTTTCAGTTTCGTCCTTAGTGTCTGAAAGAAAATATAGAACGAAACGCCAAGTTTTAGAACGTGACGTGCGAAAACAGAAAGAAAGTACAGTAGTTTTTATCTCGCAAAACAACAGAAAGAACTTTCGCTCCACACGGCACTGTTATTGAATTGATGTGACGTCACATTGGTTAATATATCTGTAGAAAGGCCCGACCGTGCTTGCGGCCCACCTCCTTACTTTATTCTTTAAATAAATTTTGCGAGTGAGGTTGGGCGTGGCGGTGAGGGAAGGTTGCCCCGCGGGTGAGCCTGCGGGTGCCCCTCGCCTCGTGCTGCCCCCGCCCCCCGGGCGCTGCGCTGCCGTTTTCGCCCGCTGCTGTGCGACAGGTTTACGGATTCATGATGCCCCGGTCCGTTTTACGGCGCAGACATTAACGGCCGCAATATACTCCGTATCCATCACGCACCGGCACAGTGTCTATGGCATCATGGCGGCCGGCCGTAACGCCCCGCGACTCCCAAAGTTGTGTCCAAAAGCGGGGAAGGAATATAACGGCCGCTGGTGAAGTGGCGCGCCGAACCTTTTATTTTCGCGGTGTGCCAGCTGGCGGCGATGGTGTACGCCTCCGTGCAGTCTGCGCTGATGTACTGGGGCTAAATTAACAGTGAGGTCGAGTTTTAAAACGACGCGCTAATTCTCTGATCGAGAGGGAAGGCAGAGCGATGGCCGTGGGGGAGGGGGCGGGGTGATGGAGAGCCTTACTCACGCATCATTAGCTCCCTCTCCGTCCCTCTGGAAGGGATGAGCCGCTTAGCGCTTTGGAATACGATTTTCTCTTAAAATTACACGCTCAAAGCGCCATAGTCTTTAAGAGCCTGCGCCGACGCTGCTGGCGCGAGTTTCGTTTGGCGGATTTTAACTGGCCGTTTGCTGCTCAACGCAGCGTGGCGGGGCCGCGGGGCCGCGGTGGACCCTCGTAACTCGGCTGGGCGCGGCCGCACTTACGGAATGTGTCACGCTGAACCCTGCGCCGGGCCGCGCGGGGTGCGGCAGTAAACCATGGCATAACTGGCAGGCATTAGGGCCCCGGCCCGGCCCCTCACACACGACTAATGACCGGCAGCCTGACCGGCCGGACGGACCGGACGCACCGGGAGGGCGGCTGGAACATCGCGGGAGATGCTTACACGGGGTATGGATGACCCACTTTCCTGGTCCAGGGGCGTGTGCGCGCGCTCCAGCCTCCGACCTCTCTCCATCTCTCCCACTCGTCCGAGCAGCGGCCGGCCCGACCCGCCAGACCCTGCCAAGGCGGGTGGAGAGCCGACGGAGCCGCTGTCTTGCCCAGCCGGGCGTTAGGCGAGGAAAAGTTTTCTTTCCGAGGTGGAATAAGTGATGCCCATGGGTGCAGGTCGTTACAGGCCTTCTGGACGTGGGAGGCTGGACGCGGGACGGCTCCCCGGGGGCCCCGCCACGCCACGCCTCGCCCCGCTCTCTGGAAGGCGGCCTGTTGGAACTCGAGACCAGTGCTGCATCCGTGCTCCGCTTGTTCCCAAGTGACCCCGCAAAAGTGTCATCGTTCGAAGTCTTAAAACGGAAATACGATCGTACAGGTTCGAGCGTGTAAGGCGACAGGCCGACGGATGCGCCCACGACGCCTGCGATGCAGGCTAAACTCCGGGCACGACTTTTTGGGCGGAAGTGTGGAAGGTTGGACTCGTTCTAAGCCCAACTTTGCTTGGAGCGACCTCTTGCCGTAGCCCACCGCCCTTGGCCGAGCGCGCCGCCTCGCAAAGCCTCACTTAGTCTCTAGGTCGGCGGTGCCGGGGAGAGCCGGGCTCGTTCTGACCTATCCGCAGGAACATTCTGCCTCAATGAGCAAATAAAAGTGCGAGCCCAACATCCCCTCCGGTCCCCCCGGTCTCGGGGCGTTACTGCGGCACTACACTGTTGTGGCTTCAGCGCCCGCCGCGCGTGCTCGGGGAGCAGGCGCCTCTCCAAACAGACGGCGCTCAGACCATTCGAGGGGTTTCCTCACCGTTGCCATCGCGTTGCTATCGACGAATCGTTTCGCAGCTCACCTGATGCGGAGTGCGCTCTCTTTCACTCTCTCTCCACCCTCCCTATCCTCTCTTCCTTTCTCTCTCCCTCTGCTCGTCTTTTTGTTCCTTCCCAGTCCCGCCTACTCCTTTTTTCGCTCTCCTGCATCGTTTCTCTCTCTGCTCTTATTAATCACATATGGCTATATTCAAATTCTTTTATCGTTGTTAATGGAGAGAGCAGAATGCATATTAAAGGGGAGTCTTTCTCCCATTTTGTATGAAGTCTCTGAATGAAAGTACTTTAATTGCAATGTATCTGCTCTGTGCAGGCCTGCCAGGGCAGCCCCGCAACTGCACGCTGCTTAACCAGACCTCCAGCTCGGTGGAGGTTTGGTGCCTTGCTGGGCCGGACGGCGGGCTGCCGCAGCACTTCATCCTGGAGCTCTTCACGGCCTCGGCGGCCTCCGCCGTTCCCGTGGTGCGCTACAATGCCACCGACCGGCCTGTCTTCCTGCTGTCGAACCTGGAGCCGGACGTGACCTTCAAGGTGGTTGTCGTGGCCGCCAACGACAAGGGCCGCTCCGCACCCGTCGCCGTCAGCGAGCTCACCTTCGGCGACCCGGAGAAGCGGATAGGTAAGTGGGCATACCGGGTGGGCTGTGGGCTCTGTCTGGGGGAGAGGGAGAGTATCACGTTTTGAATTGCAAATTAATCAGGATCAAATAAACTTGCCTTGTAACGCGGGGTCTGTCCGCGCTGGGTACCTGTGTGGTACCAACGCAGCGGGCTAAGGAGAGGGAGGAAGGGCGTCTCTGGACTGGCTTTGCCATGCCAATAGGATCCTCCCCGCCCGCTTGAATAAGTGATCAGACCATCGCTCAACGACAATCAGGTGGAGGGGCGAGGGGGCCTATAGGCGGCCTCCATGTGGCCTCCAGGATGCCTCCAGGTGGTGGTCTCCAGCTGGGCTGTAAGGCGGGCCTCCTGGTGGAGCCGGTGTTTGCGAGGGCTCTCTAGCACTTCTCCCGGCGCCGTGTTAGTGTTCGATATTTTGCACTGCGACTATACACACATACTTACAGATTATGTCAAGAAACGTACCATTGTTTTTGGTAGTGCCTCTTTTGACAAGTTAACAAAATTCAACATAGTGCCAAGAGTGCCAAATGTGACAATATGGGGGAGGGGGGGGTCATACGTCGTCAAAAACAGCGTGACGTCATTTGTTAATGGCCCCTAATGATTTATGCGACTGTAAATCGAAGTTTAGGTTTGGTACTTTGTCCAGTTTGTGCTTTTACCACCTTCCTTTCCCTGGTTTAATATTCCACCGAACCTTTCTCCATCCCACGCGGCCGGCCGCACGGTATGGATCTCTCTGCACGCGACGCCGGCCCGGCCAGCTCGTTGTAGGTTTGGGTCGGTCGTGGCGGAAATATTTGGTCTGGGCTGGGGAAATATTTGCACGCCATGCACGGAACTGTTTGCACACGAAGTCGGGAAACAATTAAAAACTGCCGCCGTCATATCATATGGGCAGGCGGCCGGGCGGTCCTCCAGATCTGGCTGCGGTTGCGCCTCGCGGCCAACCTGCTCTCCTTCCGGTCAATGTACTCCACAGCACATTGTTTCTTATCCATCGCTGGGGTGCAGACGCGCGGCGCCACCCTGCGGGGTGTGAAGACGACCGAAAGTAATCCCCGTTGTCTCCCTCGCTGCTCAATCTAGGCGATCCTTTTGGAGTCGCCAAGTTACGCTTTTTCCTACATAATGTTGCTTCATTTTTTTTCATCTCCATAAAAAGCAGGTTTGAAACCGCGATGGTCTTTAACTTATAAGCCATGGGAGCGGTTTGATGCTACAAAGCAGCCGTTTTTCTTGTTTAGCTTTTCCCTGTAACGTTCTCTCACTATCGTTTTTCCGCACCCTTCTCTCGCTGTACTGCCTTTCTCTCGCACCCGGCAGAGATTCTCTGATAACGACTCTGCTAATGAGTCCAGTCTATGGTCCTCGATACCTTTTGTCCTCCCGCCCCACAGCCCCCTCTCTTCCCCTCCGCTTCACGTTTCCGCTTTTGTGTTCTTTTCTGGCGTTGACAGACACAGCCTCACCGTGTCGGGTCAAGAGTGTATTCCGTTGTCATTCATTATTAGTATTGCTGCAGTATTATTTCCCCGCTGTGGAGGGTTGCGGAGCGGATCACTGTGTGTACTTGTCGGTCCTCGGCCGGGAGTAGAGACACCGGGTGCGACATGGGCTTCTCCGCGCCGCGCGCTGCCCCGGGGGCTTGTCGAGGGCTGCGGACTATTTCTGTCGACAACTCTGCGTTTCCGTGTCCTTTGAGTTGTTTTTTGTCAAGGTAAACTGAGAGCAGAAATGTAAGGGGAGGGGGGAGGAAGGGAGATTGCCAGGCAAAACACGGACGCCTCGTGTATACTGAACTTAAAGAGTGCCCTGCTGCTTACATATAATTACTACAGTAATGGCAACAAATCCATCTCGACACAGTCGTTTAAAATGTACCGATGGTATCGATAGTTTCTGACGCTTTGGATTTATTTTGCCGCCCACGGCGCATCGGCAGCGCAGTAGAGCTGGTGGAGGCCGGGTGTCTCCCTCAAGGCCACGGCGGCAATAACTCTGGGGTGTAATCAGGTCAATAAAGCTCCTTGGAATAGTCCTGCTCGTCGCCACGCCCAGCCCAGCGGCCTCACCTTTGGCCCCACCGCCCGCCAGCCAATCCACAGCGCGACGGCATTTTGTAATTGGCTGCAATTAAATATGTCAAAGGCAGGCCTCATAACTCAGCGGCTGGGCCGGTCGCGACCTCTGATGCCCGGCTCAGCCCGCCCCAACCGGCCCCAACAAGGCCTTAATCGGCCGGCTGTTCCGCTCAGCAATTTTGCACCTGCTGCACAGCGACTTAGCCGGGGAGGGACTGCACCCGTCCGACGCTGAAGTGAAGGCTGAAATGGCATAAGCAGCCAGTGAAAGGGAGAGCAAAACAAATAGGAGAGAATAGCTCCATTGCAGTATCTCTCATTATTTTTTCCGCTCTTTCCTCATTTCTCTTATTGTCTCTCCTTTTGCTCTAGTTC
>NW_026267176.1:970513-971772 GCF_000697945.3 Frankliniella occidentalis
AATAAATCTTTCCATTAAAAAATCCACCCCGCCCCATTTGCTACTCCTTCCCTGGCTTCGTTTGCGTTCGGACGTCGCGCCCCCACCGCACGATGCGCAGCTAGCATGGCTTAAAAATTTGATGTAAGCGCTGGCCAGGTGTTGTGCGGGGAGGTGGGCTGGGGGTGAGGGAGGAAGAACTTAATCCCAATCTCAAACAACGCCGTCGCCCGCCGGCCACATTGATATTCAGGTCCGAGATTACAGGCGGGTAAGAAGCTTTCTCCCGGTTTTCTATTGGCGCCCGCGCCCGCCTCCCCCATCGGACCGACTCTGGCGCTAGGCCCGCCAGGTCGCGGCGGGGCGCGGCTTTCCTTACCTTGAGTAGGAATGCCGCCCGTGGCGCACAATAGGTGAACGCCTAATTTTCGGGGACAATACTCAATTTAGTTCCCCTTCTTGGTGAGGCGCGGTGCGGCCAGGCGCCGCTTGGTGGTGGTGGAAAAGGGGGGGGGGGCGCAAGACAATGAGTGCGGATCCGGGTAGGGAGCGGAGGGGTGCGAGGGCTCAGGCCCTAATAGGGAAGAAGGCGCCGGTCGGAAACGCAGCAGCAGCACAAAGTTTTGGGGCGGAGCCTGGAGCCGGCGGATCATCCTGGACATCCTGGACCAATGCGCGCATCCGGCCTGAAAAGGTTGTTTGCAAACAGTGGGTGCGAGCGCAGCACTGCGGGCTCGGGAGCATTTACAGGAAGGCACTGTTGTCTCAGAGTGGGAAACATTTCTTGTCATCTTGTCTATTTCTCGTCTACCGCGTGATGTGTTTGGGTAGCCTATCTCGTAAAGGCGCCATACCGGGTGCCCGGGAGAATACGCGGAAGCTTGACGGGTTGCCTACGCAATGGCGTGCAGGCGCGGAGGGCGACCGGAAAGCGGTGGAGGTGGACCCCCGTTGGCCCGCCTGGGCGTTTCGCGATGTGGCTAGTGTAACGACGTAAAGTAATAACGGCGTTATCACAATGAAAATGTTCAAACGGCATGTTGGAAGTAAGAGTTATTCTTTGAACCCTCGTTTGAAGCTGCCCCAAACTGCTAGTCCCTACAATGTTACCGCAAGTCTCTCCCCCGCTAACGCTTTTCCTTTCGCCGCAGCAAGCAGGCGCCAGAGCCCGGTAGTGAAAGTTGATCGCGCCTTGCAGCGCCCGGCGGTCTCGTTAAAGTTTCATACGCCGGCCGGCAGGTAGGTAAGAGTTGTCGGCGGCGCGCCGTTAGGGGGGGGGG
>NW_026267176.1:971822-987954 GCF_000697945.3 Frankliniella occidentalis
GGGGGGGGGAGGTGGGCTCTCGCTTAACGAGCAGACCAATTGAACGGCCGCGCCGCCCCCTGCACGTCCCATTACCTGCCCGTCCTGCGGCCGCCGCGCCCACGCTCTGCGTTGCGCGCCTCGAGCCCAGCGTGTGTTTGTTAGGGACTTGTTTGCCATGTCATAGAAAGGAGTTCGTCTTACGCACCACGTCCCTCCCACTCCCCCTCCCCTCCCCTCTCTCTCTCTCCCTCTCGCTTTCCCTCCATATCCGTCCACGTCTGCCTATCCCTCTTTCTCTCCTTGTCCGGGATCAGGGACGCACGCGGAACCAATATGTTTCATTTGTGGAGGGGTAGGGGGGGTTGAACACCTCTCCAGCATGCCGTCATTAGGCTGTATCTAAAGGAAGGGCAGCCCGTCTCCTGAGGACCAGCGCGCGCGCGTGTGTGTGAGAGCGAGAGAGAGAGAGAGAGAGATAAAGAGAGGGAGAGGCAGAGAGAGAGAGAGAGAGAGGGGGGGGGCGAGGCGCGGTCGATTTCATCCCGCTCCCATCAAGTTTATTCCGGCGGCGAACTTTCACTTCTTCCCTCCGCGGGATGAAATCAGTAATGAAGGCTGCCGAGCACGTTGCGCCCGCTGATCCTTCCCTGCGCCCCCCTTCACTCCCTCTCCTCCAGGCCGCACCTTTCTCCTCGCCCTCCCTCTTCACTCTTCCCTCCTTATTCTGTGCTTATTTTATACCTCCCCCTCCTTTCCTCCCCCTTCACCTTATTCATTTTCCCTTTTTCTTCGCCCAATACCTCTGCGTCACTGGTCGCTTGTTTCCCTCTTGGTCCATTTTCTTTTGCCAGCCGTCAGAAAGGTGATCACAGAGTGCCTCCAATAAGAATACGTTCACCATAATCACTTTCAAACTACAATCAAGTCACGAATTGTTTAAATTGTTAGTCTTTTCGGCTTTATTTACCGCTTAAAATCTACCGAAAATTTTATCCCCGTCCGGTTCCACTTATCTAACCATTTACGATGTACAGCATAGGAGGGTTGTTAACAATCAGAGCACGCATAAATAGTGTGAGTTGGGCCGGTGTGGCCAAGGTAAGGTGACTTGGCAAAACGGGGAATAATTAAAAGCCGGTGTGCTAGTATACTCAGTGCATGCGCCGGCGTTCCTCTCCGGTTTGTCGTGTTTAAATAACATGGGTGGCCGTGGGCATTTTCCTCGTTGACCAAGAGGCCACCGCTTCAGGCCCCCGGGTGAAAGGCAGAGATAGAAATAGCCCGCGACAGCAAGAGCCCACCTCTTCCATTGCCCTCTCGCCGTGCGCCGTGCCTCCTCTCCCTAACCTACCCCCTCTCACATCTCAGTGCGCTATAATTAAAGTATTATCCCCCCGCTATTGTTGCGGCTTTGGTTACGTAACGGACATGACGCGGAGACCACCGGCGGCGGAACGGAACTAAATCAGCCAAACAAACGTGCCGGGCTCGGCTGTGCTCTGCTCGGCTCCTCCGCGCCGGGCCCGGCCGCGCCGCGCTGAGCCACCAGCAGGTGTTTACAGCCTGTTTCATAATTCATGACCCCGCGTTCCTCCATCGTTCCGTTCCGCGAGTTTCTGTGGGCCGCACCGCACGCTGTGAGCCCCCCCTCCCCCCTTTCCTCGCACGCTCCCTCGGCCGTATAGGTGGCGCAGTTGCTGCCGTTCCTCTCGCATCACGCGCCGCCCCGCCCGCCAAGCCCCTATTTGGATTTGTTGCCGCTGCAAACAGTAGTGGAGCCAACACGCATCGCGCAACAACTTCCTGCCTCGGTTTGTTTCTGTTTCCGCTGGGACGCCGTGGCGGGAGGAAGGGGTGGGCGAGACGAGTTCAGATCAGGGGGGCCACTCGAAGCCCACTCGCATTGTTTGCTCACTGTAAACGTTAGTCGTGTTTCTTGTTTCACCCAATTCAGAGACATTTTTCTGCGTCGCCTTGGTCATACAAATTGTACCACCGGCACCGTACTTTTTCAAAGTTTGGTAGGCTATTCTCAGACGTCTGCGATATTTCTTGTTCTTTGAAAAGTTGTCGTTGTACGTCTAATGGACAAAGAAAACTGAGTTCAAAACCAACTGGTCAAACCGAGTTACGTGAAGGAGAGCAAGGTAGGGACCAGCGTTGAAAATTACTAAGTTCGTCAACTCAAATCGCCATTTTGAAACAAACTGCTAAGTTTAGCTTAGCTCACTGAAGCGCAGCTCTGATAGCTCCTGATAGGTAGGCAACATCTTGCCTACCATTCACGCGTGTACTGCGGGCTGGTCTACCCCGAGTCTCGCAGGCGTCGAGGTCCCGGAGTTTACTGAATTAATCTGAGAAAAACGGAGGTATTTTCAGGGTGATCCCTCACACTGTGAAAACAAATGTGGCATGTGTCACCGCCACTTCAATAGATGTGACCAGTTTAGGTCACACCACGTTATGTGATAAGATTTGCACGTCACATCAATTGATGCAACATCCTAGCTAAGTATTGGCACAACATACAAGAGGTCACAGCAAAATGTGACCAACAATATGTTCACACCACTCAAAAGGTTTCATGTACATGGATGACAGGTAAACTCTTAGTCTACCGCACGGAGGACAAGTAAGATAAGAAGACTAAAACTTCTGTACGCCAGAGAAAAGGGGTTTCTCTTATCCTGAATTGATGTATAAGAAGGAGGAAAGGAATCCACTAAACAGATTTTTGGGAGGGATTAGGTTTTCTGGCTTTTAGCCCCACAGGCGCTAACTAGCCTTTGTCTTCCTCTCGGCCCTTTCTTATCCATGGCCTCTTCTCGAATATGAGCCCATAAGCTTCTACCACGGCCCTTGCCTCCTGCTTATCTCGATTATAACCTCGACCGTCTCAGCCTCCATGCGTGCTTCCTCTTTTGCTCCACGGCCTCTCTGGCGCTGCTGGCGAATGCCGCGCACCTCTCCGGCCCGGCGCTCACAGGCGACCCTCTCTTTGCAACACTAGCTTGCTGACCTTCCCTCCCCCGCGCCCCGGTCCCCCGCCAGCGCCGTCCTCCTCTTCGCGGCGGGCACATCGAGTGGAGAAAAGGAGGTTGTGTCAAGTGGAGATCGTATAGCGCACTTAAGGGCGTCTGTGAGCGCGCTTCTCTATGTCGCCTCTCCTCTTCCTTCTCTCGCCGTTTCTCTCTCGCTCCCCGCCTCTCTCTCTCTCTGTCTTTCTCTCGCTCCCTGCCTCTCTCTGTCTTTCTCCCGCTCCCTACCTCACTCTCGCTCTCTGCCTCCCCCGCCCTCTCCCGCCCTCGCCCCCTAACGCACTATACGCCACGGCCATACTGTGTATAGTTCATCCAGTTTTCATATCCGTCGCAGGGCGTGCGCGATGAAAAGTGAATCGGCGGTTGGATGAGGGCGGGGCGGGTGCTCCGAGAGTGCAGCCAGCCAGCCATGAGGGCGCCGCCTTGCTGGGCCCGGCAGTGATGTGGGGAGGCTAGTTGCCTCGGGGGTGTACTACCGATCTCCATACGGCGCGCCCCGCCCCTCCACTGCAATACGCCTTACGTAATCAGCTCCCTCTACTGCGTGTGTGCAGAGGCGGGGTGGGGGCGGCGGGAGTGCGACTTGCGATATTAAAGAGGTGGCGCTAGGCCCGGGGGAGGGCGGCGGGGGGATGTGTGGGATTTCAGGAGAGCCGCTCTAGGGTGTAATATCCCCAGCCCAGCGCTGCTGCTCAGAGACGCTGGAGTTTTATTCCCAGTTTATACAGCGTTAAGATGCACGCAACTTTCACCGTAAATTTGAATCCTCTCCGCGCCGGCTGTCGCGCGCCGCTTGTGTGCCGTGCTCGCCGCCTGACCACGTTTGCTCTCCTTGTTGCAGCGGCCGACGGCGACCTGGCCATGTCTCCGCTGGTGGCGGGCGCCGTCATCACCGTGGCCCTTTGCCTCGTCTGGGCCACCCTCTGCATCGCCGTCCACGTCCGCCGCGGCCTCAAGGCGGGCGCGCGGGGCGGCGCGGGCGTCGGCGGCCGCGGGGAGAAGGCTCCGGGTGCGGGCCCGCCGCCGGGCAAGACGGCGGCGCACGCCCGGGACCCGCTCGACGAGAAGG
Source organism: Frankliniella occidentalis (assembly GCF_000697945.3). Classification (NCBI taxonomy): domain Eukaryota; kingdom Metazoa; phylum Arthropoda; class Insecta; order Thysanoptera; family Thripidae; genus Frankliniella; species Frankliniella occidentalis. The sequence goes on from NW_026267176.1 coordinate 975,915, forward strand.
ACCCCGACATCATCCCTGCCAAGTTTGGTGAGTATCTGTCGCCGCCTCGCGCCAGGCGCTGCTACGGCCCCGGCTCAAATGTTTGGAGCGGGGTGGGGTGGGGCTGTGACACTGCATAATGAGACAGGCCCCGGTTGTTGACGTCTCCGGAGCGGGGGAGGGGCGACTGCCCCAGGTGGTGATTAAAGGTGCAAGGACGCCTGATTAACCCCAAGCAGGCCTGACGTCGCGCTGCAATAAAGGCGTTCCTGCGGGGGCATCGGGGCGGGGGCGGCCGGGGGCAGCGCCCACCCCAACTGGGTCACCACCCCAGTGTCTTTGTCGCGGAGGAGAGCGACGAGAGCCTCAAAAGTCATTTCTGGTCGCATCTCCGTGCTGTGGAAAAGAGCAGGAAGCTTGGTGTGGCTGCGTTTTATTAAGATTTGATTGGGCGACAAACCCCCCAAAAATGAGTTTATGAACCATTGAGCACATTTAACTTGACCCTTCCTTGATTTGTAAAGTTCATATCACTTTTGTCAAGGCATATGTGCTTGAAAAGTTGTAGATGAAGTACGGTATACTTGATCCAAGAAATCAGTTTTTTGGAGTACATTGTTTAGTGAGTATCCGCCAACACAGTATCGCAACCGTCTCTCAATTCGTTGCTTCAGCATACATGGCCATGACGCAATGTACGGACACAGGAGACCTGTGTCTACAAACGTGTTCCGGTTTTGATGAGTTGGTTAGTTGTGGTTGTGTTGAGTGGGGCTGCAGGGGTCCTGCTCCGCGCCGCCACCGGTCCCTCGCGCAGGTGGCTGACCCTGCTGCAGCTCACTGTCCCAGCCCAGCGCGTGTCCACTCGCGGCACACGCGGCTCTAGCGTTCTGAAACCCATCATGGTGATTTCCACTCTAAATTCATTATATTAGCGTCAACGTCCGCCTCGATATTGAGCGCGACGCATGTGAAATGGGTGTCCCACCGCTGTTGCTGAATCACGCGTTAAAGCAGCGATCGCATTTTAAACACGTGGAGCAGAGGGGGCGCTGCAGGTCAGGGGGAAGGGGGTGGGGCAAATACATTACCGACGCGCTCACAATGTAAAGCGCCGCTTGCATAGTGATTGAAGCGGGGGCGGGGCCGTAAGAGAGGACAACAGTTTTACATAATGTTTCGTGTCACACAGTTGACAGTTCTTATGTTGCGACAGCCGGGCCGGGCGGCGCGCGCTGTAGTAGAGCGGCCCTTGCGGGTGTATCGCCACCCCATACCGTCCGGATGTACTTGCGCGGCCAGCACGTGGCTTGCACGTGTGGGATTCAATTAGACCGCACGTAATCACACGGGTCGAGTACAAGCCGACCCCTCCCCCCCCCCCTCCCCACCGACAGGGTCCGGTCCATGGCCTGTGGTGGTCTGGCTGGCCTGGCTCGGCTCACAGTGCAGCTTCTTTCCGGTGATTCAGTCCCTCCCCCTCCGGCCCCGTCCCTCTGACCGTCCCCTCCCATTTTGCCTGGCCGCGCGCTGAGTCGAGTTTATCTGACCGCGGTGTGACCATCGGCAGCCATCTTGGCGCCGTTCCGCTCGCCACGTCCCGCCCCGGCCCCCCCGGCCCGCCCTGCCTGGCCGGCCGTGGTCTGGCACGCCTTGGTCTGGCACGCCTTGGTCTGGCGCACGCTGCCGGCCGGCGGGGCGGGGTGGAGCAGCCGGAATTGGAACCGTTTCCTCCGTGATTTGTAGTGCGAGAGAGCATTACAGCAGGGTCGTGCGCCCCGGCCGGCCCCACCCTGGCCCCGCCCTTGCCCCGCCCGCCCCACCTCGCCCCGCCCCGCTATGTCTCGCACGCGCTGGCGCGGCGGGGCCTCGCGTGTCGCCGTCCTCCTCCTCTCGGGCCGTCCTCCTGACCCTGATCAATAATATTGTGTGTTGTGTTGCAGACCCAGTGATCCAGAGGCCGGTGGGCAACGGGACGCTGTCCAACCACGGGCACTCGGAGCACCCCGTCAGTCCCCTGGGGCCGCCCGGGCCGGGGCCAGGGCCGCTGCAGGGCAACGGGGGGCCCCAGCCGACCCCGGTGCTAGCGGCGCACCCTGCGGTTAGGGGCACGTCGCCCGAACACTGGGTGCGGAACAAAAGGAATTCGGCGGGATTCGAAACGGTGGTGAGTACAACAATGGGACCCCCTCCCTCCCCCCTCTCGGCTCTACCCGCACGTCTCTCCCCCTCGCCCCCCGCACTGCCCGACCGTGGGCCAGCAGGAAGTTGTTATTCACACGACTCGGTCACCCGGCTAGGGAAACCCTCCGCTTCCCTTCCTCCTCCCCCCTCTTCTCTGTCCCCCTCTCGCTCTCGCTCCTGCCCACCTACATCCTCCACCTCCTCGCCCACAGGCTGGTGCCGAGGCTGGCGCGCACTGGGCAGCCCCTTGCTGACCGCACAGTAATAAGCCCCGGGGAGCGGACGTGCCCCCTGCTCTCCCCCTGCTCTCCCCCTGCTCTCCCCCTCCCCCGGCGACGCCCGACCCGACTCAACACTAAAGCGACCGCCCGAGCAGCAGCGCAGCAGCGCGCGAACCACCCCAGATTTCAACGGCAGAGAAATAGCTCGGCGTCCTTTTCCACTCGATCCCACTCCGAATGTTAAAGCGCGCCGGGCGCCGCCGGTCCAGCAGATTTCTCCCCCGTTTCTTTGTCCTCTCTTTACGCTGGGAAATCGTTTTACCATGGCGTTGTCAGCGGAAATCTCCCATATACAGCGTATCGGTTCTGTTGCAGACGCACCACTTCGGCGACTCGGGTGCGGCCTATTCGTGGGACCTTCGGCCCAAGGACCTGCGCCTGTCGCCCGGCTCGGGGGCGCCGGGGGCGCTGGGGGCGGCGGGGCTGCTCGGCGGGGAGAGAAGAGACTTGGAGCTGAACGGCACGGCCATCAAGGAGAGGCTCATGTCGTCCCGAGTACCAGAGAGCTGCGTGTGAAGTCTTGAAAGTGTGCTCACTGTTGGAAAAAAAAAACACCACGATATTTTCACAGTTTACGATTTTGTTTCGTATTAAAGTAACGTCAAACTTTCAAAGAAAATGAGAACATTTAAAATTAAGATGTTAAACTTTACTTGTTTTCCATTCTACTGGATAGGCATTAATTTGTCTAATTTCTTCCACTGTGTTTGCTGGAATTTTCTGATTTTTTTTTTTAAGTTTGTCTCAAGATACGGCGTTGTTGTTGTTTAAGATGTGTCGCACAATGTTGTTTGTAAGCGGAGAGGAGCGTTTTGATTCTTGTACCGTCTCGTCCCGACTGAGGGACGATGTCACACTCGACTGATTTACAATATAAATTAATTTTAAGCCTTTCACTCTTCTGAACCCTCATACAATGCGTTGTATTGTGGACGTGGTCCCGAGCTGTTGTGCCCAAGAGACGCGCTGGTTTACTCTTGGTACATGAAAGAGAATTTGGGGGTACTGGACGGGGTGATATGCAGTGTCTTCAAGCCCGTTCTTGCACAGTATTTGGGGACAGTTGAATGTTAACAATTGTATCAGACGACTATGGAGCCTGAAGACGAATGTCCAGTATTTCCTCAGATGTACACTGGTAGGGACCCCTCAGTCTTATCGCTACAGAGTGTATACAGAGAACTGAAAGAAATCTTTTTATACAATGCTATGTTAATATAATGCGTACAGAGAGTATGTATTTGCGTTAGATTTATGAGAATTGTATTGTAAATACTGTAAAGAAATTACGGATCTGCGTCTGTGTTCATTACAAACTAGGAAAATTTTATCACAATTTCTAGATCAAATTTGCCATCATGCTATCGGTTATGAGGATTACCCCTACTCGGCTAAAGATATACCTGTCCTCACAATATGGCTACACAGTATCATTACTTCATGTGTCCAAACTGTCACTTCTGCATTCATGAGCCATATCCTAAGAGGTGGCCCATTTTTTATTTAAAATATCAAAGCATATCGCATTAAAATCATGTATCCGTTCATATCATGCAGAACATTAATTTCGATAGAGACTGAGAACGAAAATTCAACATAGACACCTTTGCCATTACCTAGTGTTGACGCAAAACGAACAATCCGTCTCTATCATGACGTAAAATTTTCATGTGCATACATGTTTGGTAAAATCATATGACCGTATTTGCATTTCTAGGGGACACAAAGTCCTCAAAGCTTTCGAGTAGAGCAAACGGTTGATAGATCGTCAATCACATTCAAATTACACAGCAACTTCATATAATATATTTTTTGTAACAAGTTTTGCCGTTAAATAAAGAATAATACTGTAATTAAGGGAAGAACTCTTCTTTTGTAAAACTACTGAGAGTGAGAATAAACTGACAGGTCAGGAAACTGTTCTCGTGCGAAGTTTCTCTTAAAACCCGTCCTCCCCTGATGCACCGGGACGCACATCGTCCAGCCAACAAGTAGCGGTAAGTCCTTTCGGCGGGCGGGGCCATCGAGCCGGAAGCAACATGCTCGCTAAACAAGCGGACAAACTTACTACTCTCTCCCCTGGCCCTGGCCGCCCTACTGCGAGCATGTGCGGGAGTGCATTGTGCCCCACACAAAGGGGCCGCGCACCGCCGAGGAAAAGGCCTTGTCGCATATTATTCCATTGTGATGTATGGCCGGCACGGCCCGGCGCGGCTACAAAGGGCCCCGGTGACACACCGCCGCCGGGCCGATCGGCGCGAGCGAGCTCATCCCGCACCTCCACAGGCGCGCTTGGCAAAACTTCCTCGCGCGGAAGTTCCTGCTGGCGGAGAGGTGGTGCGGTTAAAAATGGATTCCGCTGCGCACCATCTGCATTCGTTATTCGGTATAGCGCACCGTGCCGGCCCTGCCCCTCCTCCGCCACGACCTACAACAACAACACCACCCGCCCGTGGCGTGTCTCCGGGGGACAGGCCGACCACGCCGTCGCACGCTATGTGGGAGCACGCATAGAGGGGCCGCGGGGCGGGGCGTCATAACAAACGCTACGCCATCATCAAACACCACTAGCACCACGACCATCACCGCGATGGGACTGGCACAAGTGACGTGGGGGGAGGGGGGGGGGAGAGCTGAGCAACAGCAGCAACAGTGGGAGCAACAGAAGCAGTCCTCTGCTCTCCGGCAGACGGGAAATAAGTTGAAGGCATAAAGAGAAGACGGAAGGAGCCGCTTAACGAGACGGAAAGGAGGCTGCGGGGGGAGAGGGGGGGGGACAAACGGTCGTACAATGGGCTGGCCGGGCGCGCGGCGTCACCTGTCGACTCGCCTCGAGGCGCAGAGCAGCTGCCGCTGCGGCGAGCGAGTGAGACGACGCACATGTGTCGTGGAGTGCGTGATCTGTCGGCGGGCACGACCCACTGCACACGAGATGAGAGCGCCGCAGCCTCCGAACGTACGGCAAAGGGGTTTATGGAAACGGGGAGACTGACTCTGTGTGTTATCCCCGTGGGCCACGGGGCGGGTGCGGTGGGGTGGTGGCATGGCGCCACGAGGTGGGGCGGGGCGGGGCGGGGCGGGGACGGCAAAAAAGGAACCGTCGGTGTTTGAGCCCAGCCGCACCGCACCGCCCAGCACTAGCAGTAATTGGCAGACAACTGTGGCTGTGACCGCGACGGGGCGGGGCCGCTGTGGTTGTGAATGCGGCTGAGTGGCTGTTGACGTGGAAGAGGCTTGTCGGTTTGAAGGAGGCATGTGAGGTGGGCCCCGCCGAGCCCCTCCCCGCGGGCTGAGCCGCCGCGTGCCGTGTGGTATGAGCCTTATGAAAAGTGGAAGGGCGACTTGGCACGGCCCGGCTCGGTTCGGCTCGGCTTGCCGAGGTAAAGGGCTAAGAGGGCAGCCAGCCAGCCCGATGCCTTTGTGCGGAGGGCCGCCGCGCGCGCCCCGCCCCAACCCACTCCAACGTCCCCACACAGCGTTGACTTTCCAAGCGTTCCGTTGTTGTACGAAATTGCGGGCACGTGCGTGGCGTGCGTTTCTTTGCCGTCCCCGGCCCTGCGAAATCAGCGCCCCACCCCCTCCCCCACGCCGCGGCAGGCCACTTACGCCCGCTCGCCACGCCCCGCCACCCCCACCGGAAAGAATCAACTTCGTCGAGTGGCTCGTTGTTGCTTGCAGGTGTGCCTTTGCTATGGGCCCATGGTGCGCGGCCAGACGGCCTGGGGTCAAAGCAAATCGAGCGCGTATGAGGCGGCACTCGAAGTTTCGTTCATGGAAAGGCTTATTGATACAATTATTAGTACAGGATTTACCTCCAGTTACACGCATTAAGGTGAGGCGAATTCCTGTAGAGGTTACCCAAATATTAATTGCAATTGCGTTGGGGACTAATAGGCTAGTTAGTTATAATAAGTCCAAATCGCTGTTCAAAATAGAGAGGGTCTGAGCCTCTGACAATGAATGATTTTTTCTTCATTGCTTACTGAGTTCTGTAAACATCGAGGGGTGTGGAACCGGTGCAGCTCTTGATTGTGTGTGATTGTGTCAAAGATTTGTCTCTGATTGTTTTAGATTGTTGTCCATGGACAATAATACACTGTTATTCAAGGAATGTGACGTCACATTCGTTTTAACGTGAATCGTGTCACGTTCGTTCGAATATTGTGTCACATTCGTTTTAACGTGAATCAGCTAATCCAGGGGGCATTTCAGCATAGATTCACGTTTAAACGAATGTGACACAATATTCGAACGAACGTGACACGATTTACATTAAAACGAATGTGACGTCACATTCCTTGAATAACAGTGTACTAGCTGCAGCTAGTAATGCGTCGTCGAAATTTGGTCGATTTCATCGATCGACGCAAAATCGGCGTGACTTGATTGTGTATGAGTGTTTCGTGATTGTGTGTGATGTTTCGGATTTTTGTGTGATTAATTCGGATTTTGTGTAATGGTTTCGGATTGTGTGTGATTGTGTCCGATTATTTCATGATTGTTTCTTATTGTTTTTCCCGATGTACACATATTGTGTCCAGTTCCACACCCCTCGGTGAACATGTTCTGCTAACGCATTTTTAATAAGAAATTTCTTCACTCTGACGTTTTAAAAAAAATCGCCAGCTGATCATATTTATATATTTCAGTAAGCTATAGACAAAATAAGTTCGTAGGATTGTAGTGTGTGCAGTGCAAGTGGAAACCCCCTCGTGTGTGTCTTCCTGCGTGTGGTGACGACGTAAGGGTTGTACTCCTACTGCTCTCCACTCCCGCACCCTAAGATGACCGTTGACCGTTCATGTGAGAAGAGAATTTGCTCACGTCCTGATAAAATGTAATTACAAGTAAATTTACTTGTTACAAAACATGTATTTTCCTCAAGCCGTATGCATTACATGCATGTTTTTCTCTAAACATTCAGGCTAAGTTAAACCTATGTTGCGTTTCGTACTAATTTGTTCGCAAACGTGCGTGATTTCGTACAAATGAATACAGAAAAGTGTTTAAAACAAGGCAGATATGTGTGCAAAAGGGTGATTGCTGTTCAAATAAAATCAAGTTCGTGTGCTGGTTGCGCTTCGAGCGGCTGTGCCGGCCGTGTTAAAATCTTCGGCCTGAGTCCAGCTGGCAGGGTGTGTGTATATGTAGTCCAGGGGGTCCAGGGGGTCCAGGGCGCGCGCGGCGCGGCTCGGCATTCCCGCCGTCGCCACACTCAATGGAATGCGCCCTGCTGCCCTGCCGCCCTGCCGCTCTGCCGGACTCGATGGCACAATCGGACACACTGCAGGGCCTCCGGGGGCCCCGAGGCGTGCGCGGTCAGTGCCGCGCCCCAACAGCCCCGCCCCACCCCGCCCCGCCAACGAGTCCTCGGAGGATTCCACCCGCTCCCACTTGCCGACGTTGGCTTGTATTTCGATGGGGTCGCGTCCATCGCCTCTGCGAGCGCGGCCCGCACTGGAGCACTGGTCGTAAATACGGGGCAGGGTGGGGCGGGACGGAACGGGTGCACCGCGGGGCAGGGGCCGTGTCAGAGGACCGGATCGCACTATGAACCATGAGATCAGAACCGACCTGATTAAGTTTGGAGTACACTTGTCAGCCAAATGAGTGTGCTTGTCACAGACGACGAGAAGCAAATATGAGCTCGTTCTATTTAAAAACGGCAGGTAAGAAAATCGAATGATCATAAATCGGTAGGATAGTATTCTTCGAGACGACTTTTTGTAGAAGTCTTTCTGTCTCTTTCTCATATGAGCGCTATAAAGGGGGTTTTTACTACAATAACAGCGAAAAAATCATGCTATTCACTTTGAACACAGAATCATAGATGGCCTCCAAGCAAAAAACCAAAGAGTAGGAACGTGAAATCGAGCTGTATTAATTTTTATCCCTAGAGTGAAAATTGCAAACAGCGCATGCACGGGGATTCTAGTGTGGCGTCTGCCTACTATTACATGATTGGCCACGGGTGACATCGAGTGGTTGATAGCAACTGAAGTGCACCTTACTTGTTTGGGGTATCCTACTTCGATAATGGAAAGCAGAATCGCCGGACGAGTATATTGCACCCGTGGATAAGAAGAGTAGCTGGGCGCGCCCGCCCAAGGTCAAGGTGTTGTTGTCCCTCTACCGTTGCTCACGTGACTGTCCACCAGCGTTTTACCCACTGATCCATCAAACCATGTTGTAAATTAACGTTCTTCTGGCAAACCTTCATCGCAGCTGCTCCTCAGTACTATCCTCTCCCGTACTAACACTACTTTACCTTAACAGAGTTAAACTCCCTATACTCGAGTAGACAGCTAACAAGGAGACTTAGGCTTAGGTAGGTGTAAATTCCCGATTCGGTTCAAACTCGGTATATTTGCTTCTTAGCCATGTAGATGACGAACGCCGGTCGAATTTTGTGCTGAAGTTCACATCCCGGGGTACTTAATAGGAGCGTTTTATGGAAAAAGTTTCGAAATTCGACACAAACTCTCAAATCGAAAAATGGAAGAGGAACTACCCCCCCCCCTAAAACCTCACATTCTGAGTCGGATAATCACCTTTTTTTTTTACATGAAATTTTTATTTTTGGGGAATTATATAGGCCCCTATAGGGAGTTTTGACATATGAACTTCAGCACAAATTTTGACGCACAATAGTCATCTATAGGGAAAAGAAGCAGATATACCATTAATGTAATTAGTACAAGCCAGAACGAGTGTGCAGGTAGAGGTGTGAACATGGAGAAAGTGTGTACTAGCCGTAATACACGCTAACGTGTGTGCGTGCCACATTACACACTTCTTTGCGTGTACGTGTCATAGCAACTGGCTATACCAATTGGTCTTGTTAACAAGAGTGCAAACCCTTGATTGAGAATGGTGCTCGGAACGAGATAATTTTTTCTCGCTCGATTCGAGTGTCCGCCGTACCTGAGTCATATTCACCGAATTCTCACTCTGAGCTAGTGCGAGTCTTATCTAACTCATACTAATCTCGCTCTCTTGAGAACAAGATATCCTGTCATAGTTATTTTCGGTATGCTTATCACACCGAATCACACTGTTGGTTTTGAATTGTATGTATGCACAATTTTAAGCAGCCGCACCAAATGTATTTTAGAGGAGCCCACTTAATTATTGTACATACGTGTTCCTGAGATGGGGCGTGGGCGTTCCACAACCAAATTTAAGTGAAAGTCTATGGACACCAACACCGGCGTTCGTCGCTTTGTGTGTCCGGTCGGTGTCCGGGACTTCTGACAGCGCTACACCTGTTCTATTTCGACCAAAACTGGGCCTAATACAGGTCGAATGACGCCTAGGCGTTTCTACCATAGAGCCTTGCGATTTGTCTCCGAAAGCCAGCTGAAGGCGCCTATGACTCCGCGCCTACCGCCGCACCTGTTTGTCCACCAGACCTTGATTTGAACAGCGCGGCACAATATCGCTCACAAAAGCGCCGTGTGTATATTTTTTCTCTTTTTCTCCCTTTCCAGATTGGGGAAAGGGGGGGGGGGGGTGGCTGCCGCTGTTCTGCTGGTGATTCCTGACCCTTTTATAGATAGATTGATATTTACTTTTAATATGTGCCTCGGCGCGGCTCCACGGCACACGGCTCCACCACCCGCCCAGCTCTGGCTTCTTTTTGTCCTGCCCCTGCCCCGCCCCGGCCCCACCCCCGTTTCCACGGGCACGCACTTCCTCCCCACTTTCCCGGCGTAATCCAGCGCGCCTCGCTCACGACTTTCCCTTCGGAAAGTTAAATCTGCCAGCCGCTCGGGCCGCTCTGGCCGGGAGGCGTCAAGAGGAGCGGATTCCCTTCCCTCCCGATCGGCGGCTCGGCTCTTCGGCTCGGACCGGCCCCAGCCGCACCGTCCAACTTGGCCTGACCGGGCCGCGCTGTCCGCCGGGGGCTGCCTGGTGTCCAGGGCCGGGGGCGGCTGAGGGCAGCCCGGGGGCGGCCAGGGACGGCTGGAGGGCGCGAGGACCTACCGCACGGCTCGCGGGGGCGCCGGAGTGTGAAGCTCTATCGCGCCAGCAGCGCAGGCCGGGTCGCGCCGGTTCGCCAGCGCGCGCCAGCGAGAGGAGAATCGCTGTGTCTATTTCAAAGGCGCGCCGCCGCCACCCCGAAACTTCGCTGTCCCGCCCGTGTCTCTCCGCCTACACGGATCCGCCCGGCTCAGCTCACGGGTTTATTTATCCGCCGGGCGTGTTAAGGTCGTCACTCTGTTAATGATGCGGTGGTGGGGCTGTCGTTGTCCGGTCGAATAGTTACTCTGGAGGGTGCCATGTGAATTAAAGATATAGGCACAAATCAGTAAATAAAATACAAACTCCTTTTTAGCAGATGATAACTTAAAAACCTTTCGAATAAACATAAAGAATGTCTAAGTAACTTTTAGGTGCCAGCTAGCTTTTACTCTCGATGTGTACAGAGAACCAAGCGCAGACCAGAAAACAATTTCTTTGGCGCTGGCGGAGCGAGTGAGTGGACTGAGTGTCGCGTGTCGCGAGTTGACACATGTATATAACTGTTCAGCGTTTGTCAAAAAAATTTCAACGGTCTGGGTCATCTCACTTATTTAAAAAAAAATGAAAATCGATTTTTCCCATAAGAGCCCTGTGTAACTTGTCTACCAAGATGGCCGCCAACAAATGAGCGCTACAGGCTCGTGCATACGACCTATACTGGGCACCAGTCATGATAACCCTTTTTGAAAGTGAAGAAGGCGCGGCCACTGTGCCCCCCCATCCTTCTCCTCCTCTACGCCGCTAGTACGCAGAATTACAATAAGATTGCAAGAAACAAGCAGCCATAAACAAATAGGGAGAAAATTAGGAAACAAACCTTTTCTTAAATTTGTATCATCTGCTTTCAAGATCGGTTCTTGTTTTCCAACCACGCATTATCTAAGTTTTATTGAGAAAATCCCGAGAGAGATCCAATACCTATCCAAACTTTGTACACAGATTGCATGATTGTGCCGGAATGCCAGATTTTAAATTTGGATTGAACCAGAATTCACAGTATTTTTTGAACTTGTAATGCCTACTGCATTCAGACTTCAATTGCAATATAGTTATTTGCCAAAGAAATAATGCACATTTTTGTATTTAATCTTTGCTCGAATCGAATGCCCCTTTCAGTCTTCTATGAAATGAATTAACCTTTACCGCCCTTTACTGAACTCATTCATTTATATTGATCCCAAAACAATCGGTCTTCTAAAACGCGGCGAAAGTGTAGTCCATCCCATAGCCTCGAACTAAGGGCACCTGAGACCCCGAGCGAGTAGGCATCTATCTAACACGCACGCACCAGAGTGTTGCTGGTTTGCCTACTCGCCCGAGCCGTAGGCTCCATGGCTCCTGAGTAAACTCATGACCACGCGTACAGGTACAGAATAACCGTATGAAAGTGGCGGAGGCGGATATGTTCGTCCAGACATCGTTATAAACCAGACCAGTCGTGTTGAGTTTGGTCTTTGTAGGCCAGAACAACCTACTCAGCCTGGGTTCTTCGTTCAGCAGGGGTGTGTAACAAACGAGGACAAGAGGGACAAACGTTTGCATAGACTTTGGTTTACTTACTTGAACTTAAG
>NW_026267176.1:988639-993195 GCF_000697945.3 Frankliniella occidentalis
CTTAAGATAATCGGGTATAAAGAGTATGTTGATCACAGATGTACAATACTCTGGCTCACACTAGCGAGTGGCAGAGGTACGGTGGCTACGGTACAGGTAACGGTCCTGATGAGACTGGCCGTAAAACAGAGACGCACTACGTTTATATACTTTGAGCCGGGCCGGGTCTGCACACATCCTAGCTCGAGGGGGCCACCACTCGCATAATCCTGTGTACAGATGAGGGTGTAATCCCTATGAAATCCTTATGTAATCCGTGAAATACTTGACCAAATTTTAAAATTATTAGCACTACAATCAGTAAATTTCACCTTGTTATCCAAATTTAATGGTTTTCAAGCCTGAAATTCAACAAAATTCATGTGTAATCTCGCAAAATTGATGTGTAATCCCTGTAATCACGTAATCCTTTGTACATCCTAAATTGAAGTGGTGGCCCCCTCATCCTGGCCCTCACCCGCGCAGTGGAGTGAGGTGGTGTAATGTGGTGGGCCGCGCCGTGCGCGGAGCAGTTCACTCCTATGATACTCTGCTAGGAGTATTTGCAAAGTCCTTAACGACATGGCACTGGCGTGATGGACGCCCCACTGACACACTGTGGAAGCTTTGTGCAACAACTCTAACGCTCCGTGCACTGCAAGTAAAGGAGTGAGCAGATGCGACCAAAATAGAGCGAGTTTGTGATTGCAAGGCAAGAAAACTCGCTCTACGTTTTACAGCTTTAGGTGCGCGCCCTCTCGTGTGCTCAATGATCGAACTCGTCGGTCGGCGCTGCGTTGCGCTGCGCTCCCGGACCGTCGTGCCTCGCCCGGGATGGTTCTCCAGCCCCTCTGGCCCCACCCCGCCTGATCCTTATTCACGGCCAGATGAAAGGGAAAGTGTAATGTGCGGCTCCACTGCGTGGTGTGATGAATGGCCACTCCGTACGGCGGGGCGGGGCAGGGCGGGGCGGGGCCTAGCGGGGCGGTGACAGTCGTGGGAAAGCTTCAGACATGTGCGGGATGCTGCTTGGTCTCCTCCGCACGGCCTTTCCAGAGTACTACTTATATTATCAGATTTCTCTGAAATGTTAAAGGAGAAAGTTAAAAGTTAAATACGGGGTGTGTTCTTACACGTAAAAATATAATGGATTTCACTGTTATTCAAATAAGAGTGTCTGTTTTGGAATCCCTCCATAGGTCATCTGTCAAATCCTTCAGACGTACCAAAAGGGGGGAAAGCAGGACTTAGGGATTTGGAAGAATCCCAGTATTTGAAGTCCCTCGGAACACCCAGAAAACGATGTTTTTGACTTCAGTACAAGTCGAATACAGTTGAGAACATGGACTCAAAATGTGCTCCTAGTTATACAGGGTTGGTGATCCGCGCCGTGGTTTTTTCTGCTTATACTGTACCGGATTCATGGGTGCGGACGGGTTGCATAGTCGCACGGGGCCATAAGGCGCCATGGCGAGCGACGATAGGCAAGCCCGCCCGCACGCGTGAATCCGGTACAGTATAAGCAGAAAAAAACCACGGCGCGGATCACCCACCCTGTAGTACCATATATATACTTGGTTCAAGTTGCAGGGGGCACATTTTGAGTCTATGTTCTCAACTGTATTCGACTTGTACTGAAATCAAGAACACAGTTTTCTGGGTGAAGTCCCTCCGAGTGTAGGCTTTAGTCTGTACTGCAGGGAGTTACAGCTCACCTATTTTTCTCTAACTAATTCAAGTATGTACCCCCCCTATATGCACATATAGTACTGAGTGTCCAGGCTAAGACATGCCAGTACGTTGGGTTGCCTATGCACTGGCTGCAGGGGCAGAGGGCGCGGGCGGGTGGCGGGGGAGTGATAGGGGAGCTGCCACTGCCCCGCCACCCGCCCCGCGCCTGCAGCCCCTGCAGCCATTGCATAGGCAACCCAACGTACTGGCATGTCTTAGCCTGGACACCCGGTATATCTACGGCCCCTTTGATGTCGGCTGGCGTATTTAAAATTGTTCAGGAGGTCTACTTCCCAATCTTCTGAAGGGCGACAAAAGGCGGACCGGAGACCGGAGAGAAAAGGGACACCAAAATGAAACTTCAGAGTGATTTCAATACAAGCAAAATCCCGTCCTTGTCCCACACAAATTTGAGGGACAACTTTGGGACATACTAGGGACAAATAGGACCTTCGTTTTTATTAGGGCTGGGCCCGTGAGTGTTTGAAAATCTTCTTTGAATGTCCAGAATGCCACTGCTGATTGTATGAGCGGCGAGTCGAATCGAACCAGCCAAACGCAAACGAATTGAAATTGTTTGCCAGTTATTTTCAACTTTGCTCGTCGCCACCCTAAACTAAAAGCACGAACGCACTGCCGCGAAAGCAAGCTATGGGCTCATCAAACCCGCTAAGTTGCAATGTGATTTTTTTGTCGGCGTTTCCGTGCAACTCTTTAACACACATAGCAAGACAGCGGACTAGCGGGCTTGTCTCCCAGACTAGTATTAAGTATATGACCGTGCCGTGACTACTCAAGGTCGAAAGAGCAGTTGAAGCTATGTAGCGTTCGTCACCTCCTTCGCCTATCGGGCCGTCTAGTCTGCTGTCCGGCTCGTGTGTCAGGTGGCTGGACAGCACCCGGCGTACACCATACAATTTGGGGTGGGCCTATCTGGTCGACCAGTTATAAATATAATTACACAAAATTTTAAACGATTTGAACATAGCGCGTTTGCCGTGCCGGCTGGACCGCCAACCCCATCCTCTCCCTCCCCACGGCCACGGCCCCACCCTGCATCATGCTAACGTCCTTTGTTCTCCAACCAGCACAATGGCGATCCAAACACGATACAATTTTTTCCCTGGCGACAATGCGGAGCTGCGGCTCCCGCTCTCTCTCTCTCTCTCTCTCTCTCTCTCTCTCTCTCTCTCTCTCCCCCCCCCCCTTCGTTTCTCTCGCTTTCCCTGCCCTGCAGCTTCAGCTTTACCGCGGGCTGGAGGAAATGACCTGGAAACAAAACGCAACGACGAGTCGTCATTCTGCAGGGTGGGGTGGGGCGGACCGGTGCGTTGGACCTGACCTCGGCCCCGCCCCGCCCTGCCTCATGGCGCCGCCGGCGGGAGCGTGATAGTGACTTTATAAACGGGGTGGGTTGGGGCGGAGCGGACCGTTGGTCCAAGCAATTTCTGCACGTCCCCGCCGGTCCCCGCCGGTCCTCGCCGGTCCCGCCGCGCCGCGCCTTGCCCGGGGGTGAATGCGACAAGGAGCTGGTGCGGATATGGTGAAAGCACGCTCCACCGCTTGCCGCAACATGACAACTACAAGCGCAGCGCTACGCCACGCGGTGCCACGCCGCTGCCCCGCGGGGCCCCTGGGCGCGGCCTGGCCCGCCCGGCTGGTCCTCTTCCATTTCCGCCCTCTGTCCGAACCCGCCTTACACCGCCCCGCCTCGCTCCGCCCCACCTCTCCACGCCCCCGCCCCACCGCGTGCCCCACCTCACCCCGTTGCGCTCCGCTCCAAAACGCCATGACAAACTCTTAGAATATAAGACCCGGCTCCGCTACTAATTTGCCCGTTTAATTAATATGCCCCGAGAATTTACCGAAATCTCTCCGAAAGTGCTGCACTCAGATTCGCAGAGAACTCCCTTTTATTGCATCTTGCATGCTAAACACCCAGACGATACCTCACGTATAACCAAGAGAAAGAAATTAGAATTTCCTTAATCTAAACGTTCAGGTACGCAAAAAGCATTTTCCGAAAAGCATATCGTGTATAGCGCCGATCTTTTCGCTGTGTACAGCGCGAGGGGGAAATCACTCTAGATCTGAGTGTACGAGTTAGTACGTTAGTACACGTTAGTACACCCTATATTTTGCGCAATTTTTCATGATTTATTCAAAATAATGTTATTGCGGCACTATTACGCTTGATTTTTAACATTAGTACGCGTTATTACGCTGGTAGTACGAATTAGAACGTCTATAGTACAGGCCTGGGTGTACGAGCTAGTACGCAAGTGATTTCCCCCTCGGTACAGCGCTCCTTATATGAGACTGCTTGTCTAGTTGGAGAGGTTTTGCTGAGTCATCTTCTCTCAACCGTGTCGCCGAAGCTCAGTTAGAAAGATCGCCGGTGACCTTCACACCCGTTTAAAACTGATCCGCCTGTCAGAGGTCTTTCTGCACGGGTGGGGTGAGAAGGTCTCCGCGGCGTGGCCGAATACAACTTGCAAATCATCTATCAAGCCACTTAGTGGCGTGATAAGAGAGCGGCGCGGTGGAGCGTGGCGGCGTTGGCGGCGTGCGGAGGAGTGGGGCTTGCAGCCACTGGCAGCGCCGAGAGCAGTCCATCCGCGGAGAAGTAAATAAACTCAGTGTGCGAGAGGAGAGGCTGGGCGCAGGACGCCACAGAGAGAAAGCGATTCTCAGGTATTTAACTTTCCAGACGCGAGTTTGTGAATGAACATACCGTGCGACAGTTTGTGTCTTGGTTTTACACACGTGTCGTTTGCTTGTACTATTACTAGATACTCGATAGCAAAACCTGTTGATCCAGTGACAGTAAAAGTTTTTTTCTTGTA
>NW_026267176.1:993865-1002264 GCF_000697945.3 Frankliniella occidentalis
TGTAGATGGGAGTGTTTGTTTGGTTACAAGATGGCTCAAAAGGAAATTGCGCTAGCAGTCAAATTGTTAGACTGACAGATTACTATCAGGCCGTTCCAGCAGTGTATGTAAAAGCAGAAGGTGAAAAAAGTGCAATTTCCGTTGTGGGCGTGATTTGTTGAACTGATCACGTGGGAATTTTCTACTGTTTTGGGTTTTCAGGGAAAATATTCGGTTTAATCATAGGAAAATCGAAGCAAAAACAAGAAATTTAATTTGCCATATCTGCCGAAAAACTCGAGGTTCGATACCAACATTTTACCGTGATTCGTGCTCTATAGTTTGTATGACACGAAAATGTCTGTAGGTATTACTATTTAGAACCTACAGGTCGTTTAATAACCTTTCTAGGTGTGCTTATTTGAAATGGCATCGAAAACGCAAAAAATTCTTTCAGCCCTACCTTCGTTTTTCCCGCTCGATGGTCCGGGTACACTCCAGTGTTGCGGGTTTGCCTACTCGTTTCCTTTCGTACGACGAACGTTCTTCTAACTCTTTTAAAGTTTTTTGTGCGTTATTGACGTTTATTGGGGGGGTCAGCCAAATGTGCAAATACAGTGCCCAGCCCAGGTCTGTCTGTTGATAGAGCAGAAAATGACCCTGAAAGTTTAAGTCTCTATTTTGTCGCGTTCTCGAGATCTTGTATGGAACAGACAGCAGACGGGCGAACAGATAGATAAAAAGACAAGAATTCGCTTTTTACTAATCACCTCTATCGACCAGCCAATTATCTTTCAAAATGAAAATGAAGTAAGAATTGTGAAAACTGCGATATTTTGGTGTGTCGTCTATCGTCTACTCGTAAGTTTTGGCTTTACATGGCAAAATGATGTGGGCTTTATCGCCTCAGGCTAAGTGGGTAGGCCTTGAAGCCTTTGCGTGTTTACATGATGGACCTGTATTCGTACCAGCTGTTGTACAGTACAAGTGTAGCGTGTAGCTTTGTCTAGAGAGACAAACAGTGACGTTTCTTTCTGCTGCCGTATGTAATTTTAATAATACACGATCTGCTATATTCTGTACACATACTTAAAAAGGACATTTCGTTTCAAAGGCAAGTTTTGTTGTTTGCTGTGGCAGCAACCCTTTCCTTTCGCAGCAGCATCATTTTTGCCGACTAAGCAAACCTTTCGCAGCAGAAACATTTTTGGCGACAAAGCAAACAACCAAGTTTGCAGTGACTATAGTAACAAAACTACTTTGCTACTTATTTGGCAAATTAGATTCGCAACTGTGGTCACAGCAAACAAGTTTGCTGCTCAAGACAAATGTTTGCTACACCTGCAAAAGAAATTTAGTATCTCAGCATATACAAATCTAGCAAACGTTTTTTGCTGTTCTAATCTGGGACTCTCATCAGTTTTGTTTCCCATCGCACCGCGAAAGTGGGAGCTTTACGCTCCGCAGCCCGCACTATCTGAATAACGATAGCACTGCTGCGGGGGTGTCCGTAAGCCGCGCCACCGCTCAAGTGGGATACTGGGCGGCTGACTTGGTTCACGCCTGTCCGCAGCATGGCCGTGATCCTCGTGCTGCTGGGCGTCGTGCTGGCGCTGGTGCTGCTGCTGGCAGCGCTGTCCTGCAGCCAGTTTGGCACCTGGAGCCGCAAGGGCATCCCGTCGCCGTCGTGGCCGCTGCCGCTGGTGGGCCACTGCCTGCGATCGCTGCTGCAGCTAGAGCCGCTCTACCAGAACTTTGACCGCATCTACAAGATGTTCCCCGGCCAGCCTTACGTCGGCTTTTACGCGGGGTCCAGCCCCGTGCTCCTGATCAAGGACATCGAGGCTATCAAGCACATCACAGTCAAGGTAGGTCGAGGGCAGAGCACCTACTGTAGCACAACCTGTGATAAAGCAGAGTGAGCTGCTCCGGTGGTCGGCCAGCCCATGTGCCGAACGTAGCACGATGCTACCATGATGCTACCATATGCTACTCTCGGCACATGGCCCGGCCGAGACCGTTAGAGCCGCTCGGCATCGCTCACCCTATCCATGTGATACGGGCGGTGCAGGCAAACTGCGAGTGCCGAAAGTTCGAGCTCTGCCCCACACGGTCTGCGCAGTAGTGTACGCCTGTCCCTGCCCTAAAAACTCTCTCCTCGCCCAGGACTTCCACGTCTTCACCAACCACAAGCTAAGCCCCGACGCGCGTTACGACAAGTCGTTGAGCAACTTCATGTTTTGCCTGATGGACCAAGAATGGAAGTCGATCCGTGTCAAAATGACACCCGCCTTCAGCAGCGGCCGGCTAAAGACCATGTACCCGCAGGTCAATGCCGTTGGCGAGAGGTTCCTGGAAGCCATAGAGAAGAAGAAGGATAAGAGTAAGTACGCCTTCCTGTCTACGTCCCGTGCCACCGCCGGGTTGTTCTTCTCACAGTGACCGTACCTTGACGTTGTTGCAGACGGTGATGTCGCCGTTAACCCGCTGTGCTCATTCTACGGCATCGACGTCATCGGGCAGTGCGCTTTCGGCGTGGAGTCCAACTGCCTCCTGGAAGAAGGCCGTTCGCCCTTCCTCAACGCTGTGGAGGGTGCTTTCCGCTTCGGCGCCCTAGAGGGAGTCGCCTCGTCCGCGCTCATGTTCTCTAACTTTGCCTACCACGTGCTGGGTACGTCGGGTGTGTCGATGCTCAAGGAGTGGCGCACCGCCGTGATCCGGGACATTCTACGCGAGTCCAGCGAGCACCGGGAGCGTGAGCCGCTCGCCAACCGGGACATCTTCGACAACCTGCTGTCGATGAGGAAGAACGGAGGTGAGACCCTTTAGCTGGCAAAGCGACGGCCTGCCCCAAGTGCACCTGTAAGGGATAGTGGCTCACTAACTGTCAGGGGAACATACTGTCTACAGCCTCGCAATAGAAGCCCATTTGCCTTTACAGTCAGCTAAATTGTAAACTCAAAAACTCTTAACCTCGCACCCTCGTTTAACAAATCTTTTCTTTTATCCGTCGTTTTCCGCTCTCGTTCTTGTTGACGTTCTTTCCTCACTGCCACTATCTCCTGTCCGCAGTGCCGCAGGAGCTCTTCGAGTCCCAGGTCTATTCCATGTTGTTCGCGGGCTCCGAGACCTCGGCCGCCACCGTCATGTTCACCCTGTGGCAGCTGGCACTCAACCCTGAGGTGCAGGACAAGCTGCGCGCCGAGCTGCTCGAGGCCCGTGAAAAGGACGGCGGCAACCTAAGTTACGAGACGATGCACGAGCTCCGCTACCTCGACATGGTGTTTAAAGGTGAGAGTGGCTTCGAGTCTTCGAAGACTCATGATTGATTGGCAGCTTTATTTCCCACGATAATTGTCCATCGGCACGAACGGTTCTGAGTCCACTGTTGCGCCTGCCTGCTGCAGAGACGCTGCGCCTGTGGCCCGTGATGCCGTGGATGGACCGAGTGGCCTCCGAAGACTACACGCTCCCGGGCACCGACGTGCAGATCGAGAAGGGCACCTTGGTGTTCATCCCGAGCTTCTCCATCCAGCGCGACCCAGACATCTGGCAGGATCCGGAGACCTACGACCCGGAGCGCTTTTCGCCAAGCAACTCTGACAACCTTAACAAGCTGGCTTTCATCCCCTTTGGAGCTGGGCCGCGAGCATGCATTGGTAAGGCTTCGGAACGCATAATCAATGAAGCTACAAGCACATAACTGGTTCACGATATAAATACGCCGTCTCTTGACATCTTTCCAGGGAGCCGCTTTGCGGACATGAGCGTCAAGTCTGTGGTCAGCAAAACCCTTCTGAACTACGAGGTGTGCCTGGCTGAAAACACCCCGCGATCGGAGGCGGAACTCAAGATTAACAAAATGGCCTTCATTATATCGTTAACTGAGCAGCTGCCCCTGCGCTTCCGAAAACTTAAATAGTTGTTAATTATGTGGTGTATTCGTCTGTGATGTGCGTCTTTCACTATTAGTTATAAGATTTGTACTGTGTTAAGCTTAGGAAAAATAAACCGAAAAAGTTTTTCAATCCCTCACTTACGACGCCTCTGCTTGTTGCTGCGCAGTTGAAAACAACTAGCTACAGCTACAACTGACATGGCCACAGGCAGCTTCGTCGGAACCGACTTCAGACAAAAGACAAAAGTCCGTTCGACCTTTCCGACGCTAAATGATCACGCCCCTCCTCCCACTCCGACAGAAATAAAATAAAAATGGGGGGAGTACTTTCCTCATCCCGCGGCAGCGGAGCGACTTCGGAGTTCGGAACGGGATCAGCCACACAGTGGTCAGAACACACTCCCCGGGGTTTGTGACAGGGTTGACGTGTACGTTTGCTAAACTATACTGACCAACCCGGGACCAACCACAGGTCACGGAGCTCCTTTACAGCCATATTCTTGGACTTATAAACGATTCCACCACCACAGCAAGGTGCCAAGGAAAGGGGAACTCACACGGCCCGCTTTCGCCCTGAGTCAAACCGCAGTCCCAGAGCCGAGTCGAGCCTCTGACCCCTGACGTCACGGGCGGGCGCGCTACCGACAGAGCCATAGAATCGACATACGGGCTTAAGTTCCAGGGCGCGATCCATTCTACGCAGTCGCGTAAATTTTTAGTGTGAAGAATTTTTTTTTTTCACTTAACATATAGCCTACCTAATTGTGCGTTTTGAAGTGCGGGGAACAATATATCAAAATATAGCGATAAATTCTTTGGGGTTCCTTTAGTGAGAGGTCAGAGGTCGAGAGGTCGCTGTGAGAGATACACTTTGGGCCACAGATTTGCAAGGCGCTGACATAATCACGGACCCGAGTGGGTGGCTAGTAACAAAAATTGTCCTGAGACTCCTGAAACTGCGTAGATTGTGGGGTGCGCAAACACGGATTGGTGAATCGACGGTGATGGTTTAATTTTGACTAGAAATTTCGTGGCCTGAGAAACGTTGTTTTTTAGCGGAGACGCGACCACTAAACTCGGGATCGCCAACACTCTAAATCGCTTTTAATGCTAGAGAGAGTGGCGTCTCTCGTCTAAAAAATATCGTTCACAACCTGTTAGCTGCAAACAGTGACGCGGCGTCACTTGCGCTTGTCAATAGCCCAGAGGATAGGCAGCCCTCCGTGATTTGAATGAATTTCTCATCCGCACCCGATATTTATCCGTTCTGATATCTTGTGATATTTGAGTGAGTTTGTGTGGTTTCTCTTTCTGTGGGTGATTATTGGTCTCGTGAGGTTACTCGCCTCACGATCAGAGGTTTTTGAGGATAGTGATTGGTCGAAAACATATGAGGCTCTTCATTGTGAGACGACTCTCAGATGACTCTCCTCACGAGACTAAATCCACTATGTGTTTACGTACAACTACAAAGTTGCAGAGAGGGTTAGGTGGTCAAGTATCTCAACTCCTTTACTTTGGACGGACGTCGAATAGAAGGTTAGCAATCTTCATCTGGCTAGGCCAAATTTAGGCATAAAAAGAGACGAATTTCGAAGGTTAAAAAATGAAAATGGCTAAAGTGAGTTTTTCATGTTTAGTTGTCTGTTAAAGACACAATTAACAAATCCTCTCAAACAATATAGTTTGTTTCATAATGTTGTTCCATGTGAGCTTTAAATTTATTCTGTTTGTTAACTTCTTCTTACTGAAAACAATCCCGGTTCTCTGATTGCTACAACGTCACGTTGAAACTGATTACATTGTACTCCAAAAAGCTACAGTTTAATAATTAAAATTGTGTCTAGTTACACGTCTTATGATATGGTTTTTGTATAAGTTTATTACTGCACAATATTGTTAATTCCTCAATATTATTTCCCAAAATATTTTTTTTTGAAATAAGTGTTTGTTGTGTTCAATACCAAACTCTTATGTTGATTATGATGGCAATCTGTTTCTCTTCTTTTGCAAAGAGCCTGGGAGAGGGATTAATTAAAAGAACTGTTTTGAATGTTGGTTTGACCGTTTTTATCTAGACTAACACATGCACAATTTTCACACCATTGTTTTCAATGGCATACATTAACCCTATATCTCTGTCACATTGGACTTTACTTGAATAATGACAAGGCTTTAGCTGACCAGAATATTAATTCTTCCTCAAATATTTTTGGAATTTTTGTTTTGTTTTATGGTTGTTGTGTGTGGTGTGCCTTTGTGTCATTTCTGTAAGTAATTACACCAGTTTGTGTAGGCGATTCAGACAGGGTTTTAAAAGAGGAAAAGAATGCCAATCGGGAAAAGCACTTATTTCTTTATTTGTTTCTTTATGGTTCTGTTCTTTTCTTCGCTCTCCACCCCCCTGCCTTTTCAAAAGCAGGCGTCTTATTATTTATGTTTTAAACTGTGTGAAACCACTCACTGACCTTCTGTGGCTCTAGGTACTCTCGTCAGGTGTCTGTTTGTGGAAAATTCGATGGGTGGGGAAGTACTTCTTGGTGTTTCCAAACGATTCATCGACCCGGCGCCAACCTGCAGCTCACGCAGCTCACCACGGAGACAGTGACCCAGCTGGCCCCAGCTCCCCGTCATCCACTAGACTTTTCGGGGCTCCTTCCGGAGTTCACGCAGTAAGCCATAACGCCCACAGCCCTAACGCGTTAGTCTTCTCCCCTTCGGCCGTTGGTCAGCGATGTGGGGCGGTGCGGGTGCAGGGCGGGACAGGACGGCCACACAAGTGGGGCCCTGCCCGGCGCGCCATCGCGAACCCCCCCACTCATCTGTGTTTATGATGACACTCACGAGGCTCAGGCCCTCTCAGCCCCCACGGCCCCCCACCCCACAGCGGGTGCACCCCGCGCCCGCAGCCTCCCCGGGACACCCGTGGGGGGCTTATGCCACCGCGAGTTAGTGTACGGTGCAAGAGGCGTGGCAGTGCGCGGGGGTCCGGGGGTAGGCAAAGTGCGGCGCGGCGTGCACTCCGCCGCTTGCATTGCGATTCAGATTGGTGCGCCGCAGGCCGAGAAGAGCCTGTGGGTGTTCCCCCCCCCCCCTCCCCTCTGGCTCCAGACCCGGCCTGGTGGCGCCTCCACCGTCTCCCCCGATCACGGGCCTCACTACCGGCGCTGAGGAGGCTAACGCAAGAGCCTGCGATCTCTTTTACTGTAAACTGGCCTCATCTCATCTCCTCGCCCTCCGCCCCCCCCCTCCTTTCAACCTTACGCGCGTTATGCTGAAAAGCTATCGCGCTTCATGAGAAGTGCGCCTCTTGCCAAAGCCGGCCCAGCGCGGCGCAGCGCGGCTGGCGGCGGAGTCCGTTGCCCCCCGCCCCCGCTCCGTGCTTCTCCTCTGGGAACTTGGCGTGAATCGCGCGTCTAGCACCCCCTAAATTGTCCGGAACAGCCCCCATTTGAATAGGGTGATTCGGCCCCCGTGGGAGAGCGGGGAAGTGGAAAGGGCAGGGTATGGGGGGCTCGACTTAGGTCGAGTCACAATTTTTGAGCGAGAGGCGTCAGCGCATGAAACAACCGAACCCCGGTGCTCCGTATGGAGCCGTGGCAGGGGAGAGGAGGTGGCAGCGCCTGGAGCCCGTGGCGCAGGCAATCGCCCTGATACTGGCATTTCTAGTGAGCCACCTGGAAAGATAGGCAATTTTCTCTACGAAATCCCTGTCTGTAGGCATGGCCCCGCGGTGCGTCGCCTGTGGCGGAACCTCGGCGGGGGTCTCTACGTCCGGAGTCTCCTTGGCGGCAGCCTCCCCGCTGGCAACCTCCAGGGCGGGAGCCTCCACGGCGGGCGCCTCATCGGCGGTCGCTTCCTCGACGAGAGCCTCGTCGGGAACCTCTGCCCTGATCCGCTGGTCGCCGCTTGCGGTGAGTTTGAGGCATCGATCGACTTGTTTGTGGAATAGATTCCGGCTCACGCGGCGTGTGGCGTGCGCCGGCGTGCGCCGCAGAGAGGGGGGGGGGGGAGTCATGAATTACGCAGCGTGATCCGACTTGTTGATACTCTCTCAGTCCGTCGGAAGTTTGGAAAACAAACGATCGATTGGCCGCCCAATTGGCCATGTCAGCTATATACACACGCAAGGGAAAGCGCGCGCGCCCCTCGTGGGTAAGAGGAAATCAAACTTATTGTCGGTTGAAGCGTAATCTGATGTTACCCACTTTTTCACTGTGCGGCTCCTTTTTTTCCTGGCGTCAATCGACTGGTGAAGGGAGCGGGAGCCCAAGGGTGGGGGACAAGATAGTCGTTAGAGTTAGGGCCCCGTCCCCTACCTCTCTAGGTCTCTCTCTCTTAAACTCCCCCCTCCCCCGTCGCTACCCCGGCCGCCCCTGCTGCTCGGTCCTGGCGCAGAGAAGCAGCGCTGTGTTTATAGACAATTCGGGAGGCCCTTCTCCCCGCTGTCACAGATAACGACGGAAGTAAAAGCAAATTATAGTCGTGGGTGATGGGGGGCGGGGGAGAGACCCGGTGGGGG
>NW_026267176.1:1002544-1010218 GCF_000697945.3 Frankliniella occidentalis
CCACTCCCGCAGCTCAGCTGTTGGCCCTGAGCAGCCGCCGCCCGCACGACAATACTTTTAATTAACCACCTAACCATTTACCCCCCTCTCCCGCCCCCCTTTTCCCGGGTAGCCGCGCTGCTCCCGGAGCGTTCAGCCCCCTAACGAGCAGCGCGCCGTGTGTTAATACCCGCGCCCCAGCCCTCGCCGGCGCTGCTCTCCAGCGCTCTCCAGCGCGCGCAAGGAGCGGCCGGCGCCCGCGCGCGCACACATGCAAACAACACTAACCACAATGTATTGATACGAAAGGCCGGGGCCGTAACCTCACTCTCTCTCCCTCCCTCCCTCCCTCTCCCTGATGGTCGGTAATCAGAATGGACGACCCCAGGGGTCCGGCCGGCCGTATGCACGCGCTTGCTGGCGCTGCTGGCCGTGTTTGCGGGGGAGGCGGCCGAGGCCTCATACATCCTGGACAGGCATGCCTATCGCGTTATCAGGAATGGTTAATGAACCCTGGCGGTGGCTCGGCTCGGCTCTCGGCGCGCTCCGCGGCCCTCCCGTGGCGCCCGCCAACCCCTGCCACCCCGCCCCCGCCCCGCCTCGGTCGCGCCCCCGCCCTCCCCCGCGACACAGCCTCCACCCGCCTCAAGGTCGGAGCCCGGAGCGGAGAGTCGTATATCTCCGTCGCCTCTTCATTTTTACTGCTCCCGCGATATGGTTTACAGCGTGGCGATCGCTATCTGAGATGCATGTTTGGCGAGATGCTGGACGGGGCGCTCCGCGCGCCGGACCTCTTCATTGGCCTGGAGATGAGGCCGGGCGGGGCGGGGCGGCAGAGTCAACCTAGACGGGGAGCGCAAGCAGGGCCGGCAGGGGAGGGAGGCACCTGCCCTATCGCTCTTCATCTTGAAAAAAGTGGGCTTTTGCTACTACAGAATTCTTATTTCTAGTCTACTTCGGGCACCACTAAATGTTTTTTTGTTTTTTTTTCGGAAAGCTCCCCAGCGACAAGTTGTCGTTCCCCCACTCCGCCCCTGGTGCACACGCGCTTGATTGAGCCGTGCAGCCCGCCCGCCCGCCCGCCGCCCACTCGCATATTACTAACGGCCGCCCTTAATAGCCCGGCCTGTTCTGTTCGCTCTCCCGGCCGCCCCAATTTGCACGTGCTTTTCCATCCCGCTGTGGCCCTCCCTCTCGCCCGCCCGCCCGCGCTGGTGCCTCTTTTCCATCCCTCGACACTCGTCCCCCTCTTCCACCTCCCATATTGTGCGCATACATGTCCCAGCCCAACAACACGTTTTCACTTCACTGCTAATAAGTAGTGTTCTGTGAGGGGGTGTAGAATTTCTCACACTACTTTCGCGAAGCTAGAAACAAGCAATGGGTCAGTATAAAATATTAAAAAACTACGCAGAAGTTATAAATCTTTCGCAATATTAATTTTGTTGATGGATTTGTTTCTGATTGTACGATGCAGTAGTCATGGTCTGCCAGAAACTATCTATATTTGTGCGTTTCCTGGAGAAAATTGAAGAGATTTTAGGCGCCAAAAGTGTGAAAAAGTGTCTTCGAGACATTGAGCACTGATGTGGTGTGAGGTAATTCAAAAATGTATGAAATCTCCTAAGAAGTTTTGTGGTTTAGACTGTATCCATCCATGTTACAGATAAACACGTGGTTACAATTTTTGGCTATTTTTTTGAAAGTTGTGAACGGATAAGGGCACTGCAGAACACTATCTTCTATTTTTTTTGAAGCTGATTACACAAAACCATACTTGAGTATCTTCCTTTTGCGGAGTGCTTAAGCCCAATTTCAAACTACACTTGATTGTTGATTAATTTGTATTTGCAGTTGGTCAGTTGGTGCCCGTACTTTAGTGGAAATCCCAAAAGAGGTAAAATATCAGTTTCTCTTTGTTTCGCCTCAGCAACCGCGCCTTGTCTCCTTTTATGAATTTGAATCGACTGTGTGGGGTATCTTTAAAGTGGTTATGACTCTTTCCTCCCCTATTCTCGCCCACCCACTCTCCCCTCCCCCTCTCCCTCCTGACTCTGCAGATTCCTGTAAAACCGCTGGCAGGGCTGGTCCTTTCTCATCTGCATCCGCAAGATAAGGCAGTGTGGTCGGTCCGGCCGGCTGCGGCTCGCCCAGCTCAGCTCCCAGCACTTTCTCACCCCCCCCCCTTCCTTTTCCCCTCCTCCCCGGACCTCGATGAGTGCGACATGACTCAATGTTTCGCTGGCCGCTAAGGATCACTGAACTAAAGTCCGCGCAGCGCTTTACTTTCTGACCACTGACGATTCAACGGTACGTAAAGAAATGCAACTTGGCGCGGTGTGCCATACAAAGGGTCAAAAGCACAACGTTGCAAATCTGACTGTTTTACTGAATATTTAAATACTAAAACCGAAACGCTTTTAACAGACGACTTTCAACTCTTCGCAATATTAAGGAAACAACTTTTTGCGAAAAGCAACTGTCTAGAATTTGAAATTCCCCTGCGCGAGAATTCATGATAATGACGATGGTTTAGGCATTTCACGACGTGCCGAACATATGTAACTACCGTTCATTGTGCGTACGCAATAAAAAAACGATAGTTGGAAAGTGAGGTTAGACGTCGCTGTCCATTGCGATGCATTTGTGGGGCATTCATTTCCTCGTGACACCAATATGTGGTCGCTTTACACGCACCGCATGAAGAGACGTAAAGTTATCTTATAGAAGGATGATCCAAAAATTGTCAAATTTCGAGAGTTCGGCGCCTGCGAGACTTATAGGGTACGCCTCCCAGCAGTACACACATGTACTACAGGCAATATGTTGCCTACCTCTAAGGCGCTATGAGTCCTTGCCTCGGTCCTTGCATTGGCCGAACTTTGTAATTTCCTAACGGCAATTGACCGATGCACTTTTGGGATACACAACCAGGGCGATAATTTAAACTAACGAACGCGCGAGTTAACTTCTTCCCTGGAAAAACAAAGGCAGGAATCGACACCCCGCGTCTTGGGGTGTAATGACCTTTGTGCTTTTACAGAGGCACCAAAAGATTAGCACCCCTGGAAAAATACTAAAATGCTCCAAAGGTGCTAAATTATTGCGACTATGGAAACCCCCGTGCATTTTTAAAAACATAAAAGTTTAGCACCTTTAAAGGGCACTAAGTCCTACCTGTTTTTTCCAGCGTTCAAAACTAACTAATGTTGTGTTCTACGTCTTCTTCGTTTTGAAAACTAGCGATGTTTTAGTTCAAATTTCACTCTTCTGTGTCGGTCGTTTGTAGGTATACTCCTCTGCCTTGGCGAATTTAAGTTAACATTCTTAACAGAGCATCAAAAGTGACCCTGTCAAACCGTTCTGTTGCTGAGCGCCCAGTGGCGGGCAACTCGCCTGCGGCCGCGCCGGGCGGGTGGCCTACCTCGTCGGCCGCAGGCGCCGAGCCGCGGGCCGAGCTGAGCTGAGCGCTGAGTTTCCCGAACCGAGCCCAGCCGATCCCACCTGAGCGCAGCTGAGTGCCTCCCCGCGGCCGCGTGGGCCACTATGGGCGCGTTATTCATGAGCAGGTCATTTGACGACTCACGCGGCCTCGTTAGGACAGGGCCGTGCTTGTCACGGCATGTCACCTGGGTCACGGAATGGACTAAGGTGCGTTCACCTCTGCTCAAGTGGATTTGTAGTTCCGTTTCGAACGCGACGAGTCATGTAAGATACTTGGTTGGTAAGCGTGATGGCTAATGACGTTTTACGCAGTACGCCAAATATTGGCGTCTTTGAGCCTGTGGACGTCAAATATTGGCGTTCTTCGTTCTTCTTCTCTGAGCGCCAAATATTGGCGACTTTGAGAATCTTCAGAAAACAAATTTTTGTGAAATGATGCGTCAACCAATTTTCACTTACAGTGTGCGATTTCTTAAATTTTATTTTAATTTTTTGAAAGTCAATAGAAATTTTTCAACTTTTACCAAAATTTTAATACGAAAAAATACACCGAAGTAATGCTGTTTACCCTCTTGTCGTCCGGCAATCACAATAGGAACAAGAAGTGCATTGTAGTTCAATGCGAAAATACATTTTTGTTAATTTTGTGAGACAGTGTTTTGTGTGTGCCATGGTGTAGCCGCACGCCACGCCACGCCAAGACACGCACGCCACACGCCAAAGCGCCGAGATAGTATCTAACGTGTGGAAGGAAGGCGCAGGGTCTACTTCTACTTCGTCCCGTTGGTCAGCTTTGGCTGATCCCCCTAAGGGCCCCAGTCCGGACGGACGGACGGCTGGGGTTACGAAGTCGTGCTGGTTTTACTCTCGCTGAAGGACTTCGAAGTGACCCAGATCTTCTCTCGCACTCTTGTGCGCGCTGTTCTACGACACTGCAATCAATTTGCGTTTCTTTTTCACCACGCATCTTCAACTGTTCCTACGCCTTGAATGTAAATAAACATGTACCATATACAAAAAATGTTGATACGTGAATCCGGTTATGGACGCCTACAACTATCGATATTGTTTACGAAGCAACAAGAGATTAAACTAGAGAATTCTATCTTGTGGCCGGCGCAGTTGTTAGTTGAATAAATGATAAAATTGCATTTCATGTATCTGTTTTTTCGGCGTTTTAAAGGATTTACCGAGAATTTCATCTCGTTCACTCCAATGTTGTTTATTGGCCGGTTGGTGTTTATTCTGGGAGGGGGCGCGCGGCGACCTATTTCTGCTCTAATCCGGAGGCGGAGACAGCGGCCGAGGGTCGTACTGCTGGCCAGTGCAATGCTGTGTGGATCGCCACGGGGCGCATCGCGTGGCGGAGCGAGGCGTGGCGGGGCGGGGCGAGGCGAGGCGTGGTGGGGCGGGGACGCACCGCACCGAGTGAAATGTGGCATGAAATTGTTTGGGCGGCACTGCCTGCCCCCCGCTGAGTTCCGCGCCACGCCGCGCCACGCCGGGCACTCGCCCCCGTGTCGCGGGGGCCACCGGCGGGGCCCTGGCGGATGGCAGGCTGGCAGCCACAGGGGGAGGGGGCTCAAAGGTTATGCATCGTCCAGGCCAGGGCCGGGCCGGCCGCCTCGGGGGGCTCCGAGTGGAGGCAAGGAGGGCGTAACTTGTGTCTCGCCGCCCTCCCTCCCCCGCTCGCCCTCTCTGATCCTTGTCACCGTACAAACTTTTCGCCACGTAGATTTGGGGCCGGCGGGCCGCGGGGCCGGGCAGAGCGCGAGGAACGCGCAGAGCGCTTGTGTCTGGAAGAGTTTTAAATCACGCGTGGCGGAATGATTTACCGGGAGGAACGTTCGTGCGCACACAGCAGGCCGTGATCGAGCCCCCTCTGGCCCGGAGGACGGCGCAGCGCCGCAGCCAGGCGCGCGCGCGCGTCTGTGAGGAGAGGACACTGCATAACTACTCTGTTGCGCATATCTCGAGATCTGTCTCCACATGAATCATGACTAATGTCTGACGGAGCATTTATTATATTTCTTGTGTATTTACTTCTTTTGATCAGGAAAAATAATGTTGCTAGACAAGACCATCTTTCTATTGCTCTGTTGACTCGATGACCCCTATCAGACCAGTCCCAAGTGGCCGTCCCGATGTATCCTGGCCGGGCGTTTGAGATTGGGATAGGATGGCCGGTGTTGGCTTTTCGCCCGACGCCGCCTATTAAAAAAATGCCGTGCGCATCGCCTGACCTCCTTATGCAGCGTGGTTGGTGCTAGATGCGTGGCCGCGATGCAAGAAACTTGGTCCTCTTGCACTGCATCCAAGTCGGGCATTTGCATATTCAGATTTTAGCCTTCCCCGACAATGTTGAAACAAGCCGACAGAGCGCAGTTTATCTCCCCTGTGAAAACAGGAGCCCTAGAATAATTTCTGGTGGATCTGATAAGTAATTTGTTCCCAGGCGGTGGGACGCCCTGCGCTCCGGCGCGCGGCTCTATGGGTGCCTGGAGGCGCAGCCCAAGCGCTGCGCAGCCAGCGAGCATCCTTGTCTCTCCTCCTCCTTGCCCTCTTTCCGTGGGGCAGCGGGATGAAGGCACGACGTTTTTCATATCGACACTATAACAAAATTGGCAGCCGCTCTCGTTGTTTGGCAGGTACGCTGAGGCGGTGAGGGTGGCGGGGGTAGGGCAGGACCCCCCCCCCCCCCCCCTCGGGCCAAGCTCACACATCTACCTATGTCACGTCAAGTGGAAAAGGCAGCCGTCTCCTCACAACACACAACACGCTTTTCCTTTACTGCCTTACGTGCCGCTGGGGAAACTGCCTCCGCTCTGAGTCCGAGAAGGCAAGGTGGCCTCGCTGGCTGGGCAAGGACGTGCCAATGTGTGTGTGCGTGAGACGGGAGGTCGGGTGGGGGCTGGGGGATTTGGGTTAGGTGTGAGCTTTGGTGTTTGCAGCAGTGGAGTTGGGGGCAATAGGCTGGGGAGGAGAGGTTTCAGCCCGGGTTTGGGGTCCCTCGCGAATTTAATCAGGTTGTACTTGGCCTGGCCCGACGAAGAGAGAGAGAGGGAGAGAGAGAGAGAGAGAGAGAGAGAGAGAGAGGGAGAGAGGGGGGGGGGCAGATAAGTTGGAGTGGCCCAGGCCCCTCTGTCATTAATGGGCCCATTATTATCGATCGCACGGTTTGTAATTTGAAAGTAGGCGTTCGCTGGGGCGTTCGGCCTCGGATGACATAAACAGTAAGGCGATCCCTTTTAATTAGCCGGCGCATTATACACGGTACAGCGATCAAATGGTGTCGTCAGGTCTCTCTTGTCCTCTCAACTTCGCTGATCCGGTGCGTCTGAGTCAGCACGTCAGAGGCTCCGAAGTCCCATGATCATGCCGCTCCGCGCTGAACCTTCCGCCCAGCGGGCGAGTAGCACCAAGTTAATACTGAATTTGTATTCCCGGCAATGACAGAATAAAAATGTAAACAGTGTGTTTCGTTTCCAAAGCTTGGATTATTAAGGTGTGCTCATTTACAAAACAACGATTCAAACACTATTTTATTAAAATGAAAAATCTGCGTTCTCCGCGGTTCACTTATGTTGATGAGGCAAACAGTATGTCGAAACTATTTTACTCCGCTCTTTCTGTTCTCCTTTCTCGGCATTCACCCTTCTAAGCGCATAAACAGGTTTACGAATACATAAACAAATAATTTTACACGGGGATAAAGAGGGGGTGTTTGAATCATCTCGCTGGTTATCACGACATCCTTGTCACTTTTTTTATTGCGCTCTGCTCGTAAAGCTTCACGTCACGTCTTTTGTGAATGGTCGGCCTGGTGGGCCCCGCGGGGGGTGAGGAGGGGGTGGCGTGGGGGGTAGGGGAAAGGAGTGGGAAGGGGGGTGACGGGGGCTGAGTCAACCAACTCGATGACGGAACTCGCTCTCTGTTTTCCCCATTTCGCCCGCAGCTGCGTGTATGTGTGCACATCAGGGCTTCATACCGAGTGCAATTGAGACGGGAGGGGTCGGAGTAATTGTGTGGTTTGCGTTTCATTACCTGGCGGCGCACGGCGCTGCCCCGCCCCGCCCCTCTCCGTCCGGCAGCTGCGCGTCACGGGCGTGACTGACGCGCGTCCCGGCACCTGTAAGAGGGGGTGAAAAAGCTACGTCAGCTTCACGCAGTGTTCTAGCGACGCTATGTTTGCCCTGCTCCCCCTCCCCCTCTGCTGTACTCGCCCCCTCTGCACCGGTGCCCTCCCCCCCC
>NW_026267176.1:1010503-1012512 GCF_000697945.3 Frankliniella occidentalis
CGGGGTGCCCAGTAAGACACCAGTTTACCTTGGGACGACCCATTTTTATCTTGAAATAAAGATAAGCCGTCTGCACAGGGCCGGGGCCTCGACCGGGGCCTAGCCTCGGCAGGGACCTAGCCTCGGCAGGGACCTAGCCTCGGCACGAGCGCTGAATAAGTCAACTATTTTTGGTAAAGCTGGGCGCGCAGGCAGGGTGCAGGCGGACCGCGGCGCGGCGGGGCGGGACCGGGCGGACGCCCAGACAGGGGTCTGAAAACATGCCAAAATAAAGGGAGCAGCCAGCGTGGCGCCTCAGCCTCGCCTTGCCTCAGTGCGGCCAGCCAGCCGCCAGCGCTGGGAGGGCTCTCCTCGTTAGCACAACTTAGCGCAGCCGAGTCATTTTAAGTTTGGCTATGTCAGCGGCATGACGCTTGGTTAACGTGCCCTGCCCCCTTCCACGGCCTCGGTCCCGCCACACGTACCGCCCGTAGCGCGTCGCCGCGTCGCGCCACCGCAGGGGTTTCCAAACCCACAGACCGGAACCGTTTATCTCGTCACCCCAGAGGGAAAATATAAGGGAAGTCGACCGCCGCGCGCCAGGTCGCCAGGACCCCCTCCTACCCCCCGTGAGTCCGCAGTGCCTCCTTGAGTACGTCTGGCCTGAAGATGCTGGGCCACCTTAACGACTTCAACCCACCCCCTGCCTATTCCCTCCTGTCGCCACCCCCCTTTCCTCCCCCACCAGCTTGCCCCTTTTCCATCCCTGCGGATTTCCCTACGAGTCACACCTTTCGCATCCTCGCGCAGGCGGCGCATGTCCTCCCCACGCGCTGCCACGCCCCGCCACGCCCCGCCACGCCCCGCCACGCCCCGCCTCGGCTGTATCCCGCATCGCCGACCATAAAACAATCGGGTGGCCGCCGGAGCGAACAGCATACCAAGCGAGGCCTCCGGACTGTGGCGGAACAGGTACTTCTCGAGGACTGCTTAATCATTGAAGGGCGTAGGGGGGCCGGCGCTAGCCGTGCGTCAGGATGAGGATGCCGTCGAGTCGGCCGTGCAGGATGCCTGTCTGGAGTGCAGCCCTCGACGACGCCCGCGCCATATACTCTTGACTGTTGGCTCCTCATATAATATTTTTCAGTCGGCCAGCAGACTCCACACAAGACGGATGTGGTGCGCTACCGAGCTCCTCTTCTCCTCTTTCATCCCCCCCCCCCAAAGCTACTCGTACCTACTCGTCTCTCTCGTGCTCGCCTGCCCGCCATCTCATTCCGACCTTCCGCCGCTGTGGGTCTGCTTGCTGCCGTACACTCCAAGAAAGAGAAACTACCCTGCATTGACACTACTTTTAGGCGTTTTATCGCGACGGGAACGTGGCAGCAGCGGCCGGCAGGGCCGTCGGTCTGATCCAATCTTCATTTATCTGGGGGAAGTTACACTGCCTTCAGCAGACTGGTCCAATTTACAGCGGCCGGCGCCGGACTTTTAAAACAGAAAGCGTCGGGACCTCGTGGGTCTGGGCGGGTCGCGCCGAGACGGAGACCACAGGGATGCGAGGAGACCGGAGGAGACGGCGGGAGGCGGGGGAAGTGACTCCGAGGCGAGGAGTCCCCGGCCGCAGGGCGTGGCGGGGCGCGGCGCGCCGCGAACTGCCTGCATTTGACACTTCTACGACTTAGGGCATCCTCTGAGCTGTTTTCCCGTCCCACTGCTTCCAGTGCAGGCATCTGGTTGTGTTTCGCCCCTCTTTGCACGCCCGCCCACCCCTCTGTGCTGTAAAGCGACCCCACGCCGGTTCCCCCGCGCACAAGCAGCACATGCTCCTCAGATATCTGTGCGTTTTTGTATGCAAGTCTCCTCGGGCGGCGCCGCGCTGCCGCGCTGGTCCCCGAGCGCCTCTGCTTCACACAATGCGAATGATTGGGGAGGCGGTGAGCGAACGGCTGAGCGCGAGCTGAGAAGGACGCCTTTCCTCACCTCCACGCACACTGCGAAAAGGAGTGGGGCGTTATAACGTCGTTTCT
>NW_026267176.1:1012592-1016310 GCF_000697945.3 Frankliniella occidentalis
CCACCCTCTCCAAGTTACAGGTGTAGAGACCGCCGTGACCCCGTTATTTACGGAAGGAATCCGCTTACCTAACGCGTATTAAGACGCTGAGCCCCGGTCTCGGCCTCGCCCGGGCCCGCCTTGCCTCAAATAGAAAGAAAGAGCAGCAAACAGGAAAATTAATTTCACTCTCGCCTCTCTCCGCCCAGTCCCGCCCCGCCCCGCTCTCCCGCCAAGCCCTCTTTCCTACATTCCGGGATATCCTCACCCCCCCAGATTTCCTCGAGTGCGGAATAATCCCCACGGCCTTGTTTCCTGCCGCCCTATCTCCGTCTCCCCCGGACGGCGGGCCGCGGCAGAGGGAAGGAGAGCGGAGATAGCGAGACAAGCGTGTCGCGCACGACGACGAGTGTTCGGCCGGGAGATGAAGAATCAGGCCGAGCTCTCTGTGGCGTGCTGGGGGTGCCACCCGGTGCCACCTCGCCCACCGCGCGGGCCCGCACCAACGCTTGACGGAGCTCAGAGAAAGGAACTAAAGACGGCAACCTGAGGCGCATTGCAAGCATTCCATTCCAGCGTGGGGGGCGTGGCGCGGCGTTCCACGCGCAGCTAATTGCTTGGCGCCCCGCCCGGCCCGCCCTCGAGCAAGAGCAGACCGCGTGCAGGGCGCACTTCCCTTTCCGGTGGCGGCCGTCGCGTCGCCGCCCGCCTTACTCCAGGGCGAGCGCGACTTCTGTGTGCGCTGACGTTGACAGTCCTTGGACACTGGTGCTGGCGGCGGCACCAGCACAACTTATACGACATCTCTTGCATTTTCTGAGTGGCCTGAAATTTATGGGGGGTTATACACACTGAAGGCAGAACTATTGGAGGTGAACTAGTTTTTTGTAGGTATGACTTAACATTTATTTGTCTGCGCGTTACCTAGGATCTCCTCGAACTAAACTTTCGTTTAAGAAGCCAAGCGTTTTTAACAGTCCCCAAGGACTGTCTCTTCCAGCAGAAGACCAAAACGTGCCCCCCCCCCAAGCTTGTCCTTGATTTTGTGTGAATGCGAACAGTTATGCCTTTAGGTTGACAGAATTTCCCTCCGAGCGAAACAAGTAGGCGTTTTGTGTTTCACGTTGTATGTCATCGCAATAATTCTTAAAATGCAGTTATCGCTTAGTGTTTGTAGTTTACATTTTTCTCGGGTCCCTTTGCCCTGCCCTGCACTGACTCTCCGGGTCCGGGAGCGAGTTTTTTTTTGTCCGCTGCTATTCGTCAAGGGAAAGGCAGGTGTGCATAGCGTGTCATTCCCACCGGGAGTGCCGCTGGAGGAAGGAAAGGAAAGGCCCTGAGAGCGGGTCGCACCGATACGGTACAGAATCCATTGTGGGAGCCCGCCCCGGCGCGCCGGGCCACCGCGTGTAGGCGGGAGGATGCTTCAAATGATAACAAGAGAACCTCTCTCGCGCACCTGTCTCACTGGAAAAAAACATCCAGAATGCATTCTTAACAAAAAATACTTGTCTAGTCTGGTTGCTCTCAAACAGCATGTTTAAACAAGTAGTATGTAGATATTTCTGTAAATACTAAGAAAATACAGTTTCCGAATGAAATTCATGGCAAAGTTTTGAAGAGCACATTCTCTGCATGGCAGTAGAGCGACTGAACCTATTTCGGATCAGATTTTCGTTTTTCCTCGCTGTGCCGCAACACGCGAGTGGTAGAACCGCCACGACCGGGCGAGGTAATGATAGTCGACTTCTTCTTTTACAATTCGCAATTTTTTGGGGGGTTGTAGCTACACCCGTTTCGGAGATATAAGAGTTGGCCGAACGACGTGTTTTTGATCCGAAATAGGACTTGTGAACCTTATTCGGATCAGCGAAAATACTTTTTACAGCCAAATCGTCAATAAGACCTATTAAAAATCATTCGATACCATAAAAGGCTACTCTGAGTACCCGAAAATAATATTTTCACACAAGTCCGACGCATGAAAAGTGTTATCATGTTCATATTTCAGTTTGAAAAAATGTCAATTTTTCAAGATTCTCCCAACCTTTGAAACATACTTCTTTTAGTTCATACTCGTCTCGTATTCCACTCTACGCACCCAACTTATTGTTAGCGATTTAAAAGACGGGAGGAAGGTTCGTTCTTTCAGCAAAATTAAGGTACTAACATTTTAGTTCTGCATTGAAACTACAAACAGTTGATCCGAATTAGGGGCTGATCCGAAACCGGTTCAGTAGCTCTATGCCAGGTGTTCGAATAATGCGCACAAATTTTTGAGTATATCATACATCAGCGAAACAAAAATAGTCATTTGTTCGTGTTACCTGGCACATAAATAAAGAACAGAGTAGCTACGAACAGTGCAGCGGTGCATTCAGGGGATCTGCGGTGGGTGCCCGGGGCTGCTGGACGGAAATCTCCTGACAGTAACAACAGTTTTCGCTTCTCGCCGTATTTTACTGAACGACAGCGCTGACCTCAGCCGTGAACTTGGCTGTAAATAACACTTGACTGCCCGTAGCTTTTTGGCTTTGTTGTTTTATTCATAAGCGTGAAGGAAAAAGAAAAGGGTAGATTATTAGAAGTCAACCTATAAGAGCGAGTTCGGCGTTGTGAAGAGAATAATATATTTTAGACGGTTTCGTCATAGGAAATGCTATAGCCGGTGCTGTCATTTTGCCCCATTATTTTATTTTTTCGTATCTGCTCCTTTCCTTCGACACTACCGCTGAATAGGTTGTCTGTCCGCCCAGCACGGCCACGCCGCGCGCCCCTCGGCCCCTCTGCCTGCCTGCCTGCTCTCCCTAACGACTGCCCTCCATCATTCGGACTGACGTTTACCTTCTGGCTCTGGGGCCCCACTGCGCAGGGAATGCTGGAAAAGCCTGAAGAGGCGAGTTGGCCGAGGCGCGGCCGGCCCGAGCAGCGGCTCCAGCCTGCGCAGGCGCCGATGGACAGGCCCGGCAGGAGCTAGTGGAGCCAGTGGAGCCCCAGGGTGGACTCTCATGGACCCGCCCCTGTGGTATCCATCACTCCTACGAGGAACTTCTCCGCCCCATTCCCCCTGCTTCTGCGCGGTCCATGCAGCCCTTACATGCCTTCATGACGTCCCACGTCATCCATTATTACTTTGCGCTCCAGGGAAAGAAGGAAACACAGATGCTCCGCACCTGTGGTGCAACTTTTCACATCACTTGATAGGTAGAACCAGCACAGAGATTGGCTGCAGGCCAAATAGAACCGTGACGTATATTAGCATCCCTGACCTGCACTCTATTTATGCCATCTATCTACGCAATGAAGTGATAGACAGTCATGGATTGCTCGACCATTGATGAAACTAGCCCATCCCATACTTCCCGCTAATCAAGTACGATTAAGTCAGAGGCTACCGTTGCCCCCTCCTCCCCCCAGCGCCAGTAGCTTTTGTTCCCGAACACGTGACTGACGTATTGATTATGTTTCGAATTTCCAGCAGGATAATAGCGACGTGCGTGCTATGCTGCCTTACCCGGATGCATTACCGTAATTACGGAAACAAATGGACGCGCCAATCAGCATTTCACAAAAAGCTACTCGATGCCCCCTAACGAAAGAGTCCGATCTGCTTTGCTGCTGAGCTAAAAGAGTTCGGTCTGTACCGCTGTCGTTTTAACAAAGTCCGAACTTCACGGCTCCTCTACTGATACTGTTGCATTTTTAAGGCGTACATGGCCTTATGTCGCGCCTGTAAATA
>NW_026267176.1:1016925-1020975 GCF_000697945.3 Frankliniella occidentalis
CGCTGTCGTTTTAACAAAGTCCGAACTTCACGGCTCCTCTACTGATACTGTTGCATTTTTAAGGCGTACATGGCCTTATGTCGCGCCTGTAAATACACTGTAAAAAATGTTGGGAATTCTACTATACGCATGTATAGGAAATTTCCTATACATCGTATCGGAAGTGAAAATTCCTATAAATGTATAGGAATTTTCTTATTTGGGAAGATGTGTATGGGAAAAGTACCAAGTGTATAGGCAAATCCCCAGAAATGTATGGGAAAATTCCGATACGTGTCTGGTAGGCATATTTACCTTAATATGTATAGGAAACTTACTAAATGATGACAATTTTCCTATACAGTGTTTGGAATTTAAAAAAAAACGGGTAAAGATATGCACATCTTTCTACCTTTCACATCTTGGTCGGCGCGGCCATTTTATGAGCTTATTTCTGACGCCTGGCGCCACACCACACAGGGTCGGACACATTTAGAGTCTATTTAGCAGTTTAAACTCTGATAATCGAATTTCAAGTCAGGGCAGGCAGTAAAATTCAAAACTCGACATCATAACATCTAGGAGTAAATCCCCAAAGCCGTGGGCTAGCCCCGGCACCGCGCCGACACCTGGCTGACCCTCTGGGAATGGCCCAGCGAGGGGCGGCGCGCGGCTCTGGGATGACCCAGGCTTGGTGGGGCAAGCCTCCCAACAAGTCACCGTGGGCTAGTGGTCAGCGTGACGGGATCGCAAGCCAGAAGTTCGAGGTTCGACTCTCCATCCGGTAAGGTATTCCATAATTGTATCAATGCTCACTTAAATGAAATTATCGAAAGGCGGCAGGAAGGCGACAAGGAACGAGGGAAAACGGCGGGGAAGTGGTTGAAAAAAACTTTTTCTTTTTTGAAAGAGCATCGGGTGTATAGGAAAATTCCTATACATGTGTAGGGATAATGCCACATACACATAGTACATATCCTACACAGGTGTATAGGAAAATTCCTATACTTGCATGGTAAGAATACTAACGCGTATGGTAGAATTACCACACGCCTGTATGGGAAAATTCCTATACATGTATATGTGAATTGCTGCAGATACATTTATAGGAAATCTACCATAGAAATTTTTAACAGTGTATGTAAGTTCGCACAGCTGATATGTTTGCTGATATCGTGACAAGCAACTTTTAAGCTACCGGAGCTAATGATTGACTCCTGTGTGCAAGAATTAGCTAGGGCAGCTAATGCTTATCTGGATTAGCTTTAGTGCTCGTTCTGGTAGATTATCCCCAATCAACTGAAGCAGACATTGCATTTGCTCCTGCAGGTAAAGCATGAGCTCTCACAGCTGATATGTCGCTGTGACAGCAAACGTTTCGCTGTGGTAGCCAAAAAACTTGCTTGTCACGATATTAGCAAACACAAAAGCTAAGGCAGCTAACATTTAGTTGGCTTAACTTACATATTTTTTTCCGTGTTCCTTTTCGCTAGTCCTGCATATACGTTTCGTTTGATAACGTCCGTTTTTGTTGATGATTACGAGAGCTCAAGGTTCCACTGAGGGGTGGAGGGCCTGGATTGTTTTTGTTCCCGTGGCACGGCCGGCAGCGGCGATAACCAACCGCTTTGATTTTCAATCAAATCGGTTTCCGCCGGGAAGTGGGAAGTTTCTTCAACTACAACTTTGCCGCCCTCGCTCGTTTACAACATTTGCTACAGCCGAGAATAAAACGAAATCCGCTTTGAGCCCACAGAGAGGTAATTGAAACGCAATCGACCGCAGAACAGTTAAAAACTTTATTTTTTCCGCCCTTTTGTCGGATCGAAATCGTTTTGCTTGTGCGCTGCGTTTATTGTGTAATGACTGTACTGGCCATTTTGTCAGGTTTGAAATAGGCGTCCTTCATTCCTATTATTTTGTGTTTTCACTGCTATTCGAACACTCTGACGTCATATTCAATATGAATTGTGTCACATTGATTAGAGAATATGACATATGTAACATTTGTTAGAGCGTGACTTACCCTTACTGCTCTTTCTGCACACTAAAATCTTATGAACTTTTTTTTTCATAGTTACTGGAGTTCTGTAAACATGCTCGGTATACGCATTTTTTAATACGCCAGTATGCACAAATTTCTTCATACTGGCGCATTAAAAAATGCGTAAGCCGAGCATGTTTACAGAACTCAGTAACTATGAAAAAAAAAAGTTCATAAGATTTTAGTGTGTGCCCTCATCATATTGGCCATGTGGAATGACCTGACTTGGGATGGGTAGCTATGTTATGTTAAAACGAATGTGACGCAGCATTCTAACAATGTGACACGAGAGTCTCTTTGAAATGTGTTTTTTTTTTCCAATCTTGCTAAATGAGCACGTCTGAGTAAAGTAACGGCTAGATTTTTCCAGGCGTACATCAACATTCCACACTACGAATTCTTAACTATTTGGCAAGTTATAAGAAATTGCTTTGCAGATGGAAATCTCTTCTTATAACTTTCGCAGCTCTATAAATCAAGATTTCGTCAGCTTTAACAGTGCGGTTTCAGTTCGAAATATTTCAGAGGAGCCTGCACGCAGCCCCGCCATGCGGACGGTCCAGGTCGCTCCGGCGGCCCTAGCTTCTGACCTGAGGCTTAACTCCCGGCCTTAACAGCCGGCTACTACAAATGTTGCGACGCCTCAGGTGTGTCCCCCTCCCTCGCTCTTGGTTCAACCGGCTGGAGGCACGAGGACTCGGCAGGACAGCGGGGCCGAACGAGGGTTGGGTCGGAGTCCAGTTGTCCAGTCGGACCAAACAGCCCCGAGCGCGACAGGGCCGTTCTCTTTCCGGCGACGCCTGGGCACGCCCGGCGTCCCCTCCCCTCTCCCTTTTCCTTGCACCCCTCAACCCTTTTGTTCCTAGAATTTTATCACGCTGTTTATAGATGTGTGCAGCGCGTGCTGTGGGGCGCTGAGAGTGAAAATCTTTGCCCAGCGTATTCATTCATTGTAGAGAGCACGTTTCTTTCGTGGTGGGGGGAGGGGGCTCAACTCCTCTGTTCTCTCTGCGTTTTTAGTGCCTCCCTTCCTTATTTCGCCCCCTCTCTGTCTCTCTCTGGGCGCCCTGTGCTCGCGCGCGTCTCACAGGAATGTCGTAAATCAGAGGCCATGCGTTCCGCGGCGACGACCACTCCCGCAGCCACCCCCCGCGCCGACAATGCCCTGCTGTTGCCGCAACGCCCGAGCAACAATGCCTGCTCGGACCTCTGGCTCTGGACCCGGCCGCGTGGCCCGGGCTCCACCCCTCCTACCTGCCCACTCCGCCCTCTTCTCTTTGCCGTCCCTTCTCTCTCTCTCTCTCTCTCTCTCTCTCTCTCTCTCTCTCTCTCTTCCCCCCACTTCCTCCCTCTCTCTATCCCTCTTCCCCTTTCTCCCTCTCTCTCCCTCTCCCCCTCCTACCCCCTTCGCATACGCGTCGTGCTCATAATGCAAACCGCCACAAACGAATGTAATTTTCCATAGTCCGGTGGTCCTTGTGCGGCTCGGCTCGGCCCCGGGCCAAGTGTCCAGCGCTGCAGTGTAATAACAATAATAATAATAATTACAGGCAATTGAAAGCCTCGCATTTGCGTGGTCTTTCATAAAAGAGCGCCCTTCTTGTGTCGGTCTCTACTCGTCTTTGTTCTCGCCCCGCATCCCTTCTCTGGCTCCCCGTCCCTCTCCCTCTTCATCCTCCCCGCCACCCAACTGCTCACAAATATACGATTAAACCCGGATTAATAACAAAAGTAATTTACGTCTCTGCGTTTGTTTCTCCTCGCATGTCCAGCCAGCTCAAGCTAGCTCTGCCGGTGCGCCTGGATGAGAGACGTTGGTGCTGAGGCCGGATGAGACGCCGATGACGGACAACTAACCACTTGGTCACAATGTTGTGGCGCTACTCCCAGCGCTTTACTGCACTAGCTGCTGGTCTTGTGGCACTCCATCCGCCTGCAGGTAAAGCATGAGCTCTCACAGCTGATATGTCGCTGTGACAGCAAACGTTTCGCTGTGGTAGCCAAAAAACTTGCTTGTCACGATATTA
>NW_026267176.1:1029395-1029828 GCF_000697945.3 Frankliniella occidentalis
CTGTCCTTTTTTCGGGGGGCGGCGGCGCCATTTTCCATATGTGTCAGGCTGAGCAGGGCCGACTTAGCTGCATATGGCAGCGAGGCGCGGCCGTGCACCCAGAAAAGTGTTTCTTTGAAAAAACACAAGGAATTTTTTTCCTTGTATCAAAGAAATTCCATTGTTTTAAAGTAAAATTGCCCTTAAAATAAAGAATTTTCCTTGAATTTAGGCAATTTTTTCCTTAAGCCAAAGATAACATTTCGTTGTATTTATTTAAGGAAAATTTCCTTAATTCGACGCTAATTTCTTTAACTTAAGGCAATTTCGCCTTGTTTCAAGGAAACGATTTTCTGGGTGTGACACACGGCCCGGCGCCTGCTAACGCTCTTCGCTCTATCACGCGGTGCCATCTCTGCACTCGAGGGTGACGCCGCCGCGCTGCATTGCAGGT
>NW_026267176.1:1029878-1033362 GCF_000697945.3 Frankliniella occidentalis
CACACACACACACACACACACACACACACACACGCCCCCGCATACACTGACTTTGCATACAATAACAGCCAGAGGAGCTCGCGGCGAGCATGAATCAGTAACGCGGGCCGCCGCCGCACCGCAGTTCGAGGTGGCTTTGCACGTCCGGCGGCCTCGTGCGCGGGCGGCGCGGGCCGGGCGAGGAGCTCAGGCCGTGTTTGAGGAGGGATTACTCCGCGCGCCCGCCCGGCACACGTGATGAATCAATCATCTCTGTAATTGTGCGGCGTGCGCTCGTGGTGCGCGCTCGTAGTGCGCGCTCGTGATGTGCGCTCGTGGCGTGCGTTCGTGACGTGCCCTCGTGATGGGCGTTCGTGAGGTGCGCTCGTGGTGTGCGCTCGTGTTGTGGGTTTTTGGTGTGCGCTCGTGATGTGCGCTCATGGCATGCGCTCATGACGTGCGCTCGTGATTTGCGCTCGTGATGTGCGCTCGTGATGTGCGCTCGTATGACGTGCGCTCGTGGCGTGCGTATCGCGCAGGGTAACGCTCGGCGGCCGCTCCGATAATATGATACCCGTCCTTGTCACTGGCCGGGGTCGCAAACTTGTGCTGTCTGTAACCCCTGCTTGCCAC
Organism: Frankliniella occidentalis; assembly: GCF_000697945.3. Classification (NCBI taxonomy): domain Eukaryota; kingdom Metazoa; phylum Arthropoda; class Insecta; order Thysanoptera; family Thripidae; genus Frankliniella; species Frankliniella occidentalis. The sequence goes on from NW_026267176.1 coordinate 1,030,491, forward strand.
CCCCCTTCTCCCCCATCCCTTAGCAGAGCCGGCAACTTGATCGGTCCGAGAGAAACCAGCCCCCCTCCCCTTTCCCCTACTATCCCCTCTGCGCAGCTCTCTCCTCTCCCTGGCAGCCAGCCCCAGGCCCTGAGGGGTCTGAACCCTCGGTCTCTCCCCCACCCAACCCCCATACCCCACCCGCACCTCCACCCAATATCTTCGCCGAGAGAGTTTCAGTCGCGCCCGCCGTATACATGAGTTGGAAATTAATTCAAGACACAGTAGTGCGAGCTGCTGACTCGGCCGTGTGCTCCGCCTTGCTCCGCATTGCTCCGCTTCTTTCGCGCCAGTGAGCAGTGCTGCAGCCGGCTGGTCTTGTCGCAGCAGGGCCGGCTGGCCGGGCGGGAGGCCGTTAAGGATCGTTAAGGACCTTATAATATTATTTGCTAATACTCCTAGCAGAGTATTCCGAGTCGCGGCGCTGCACATGATCGCTCTCTCTCTCTCTCTCGGGCGCTGCACATGAGCGCCGCCGCGCCGCATTCCTCCTCACCCCATTTCCGCAGTGCAACAAGGCCAAGGTGTGCGGGCTCGGCCGGGCCCTTCCAAAACTATATAAACGTAGTGCCCCCCTCTTTCGGTGCCAGTCTCATCAGCAACGTTTAGCTAACCGTACCTCTGTTCGCGGTACTTGTGATAGTAGTGTCTGTGATCATCACCCTCTGTATTGGATTAATCATCATTTGGATTGTATTGGATAACCTTTGAATACAAGTAAGTTATTATCAAAGTCTATACTCCCTGTTCTCCTCATTTGTCACACACCCCTGCTGAACCAAGAACCCAGGCTTCGTAGGTTGTACTCGCCTACAAGACCAACCTCAACATCCCTGGTCTGGTCTATAACGTGGTGCATTGGCCGCTGGTTCATCACGTGTGGACAGTTATGGTGGACATAACGCATCTATAGCGTGATGCATCAGGCCGTTGGTTTACCAAGTGTTGACAGATATGGCCATAAGGCATCTATAACATGGTGCATCAGGCATCTATAACGTTGGCCGTTGGTTCATGAAGTGTAGACAGTTGTGGAAATCAAGGGGCGACCGCCCTTTCTTTGAAGGCCAATGGCCGATAATAATTTGTTTTACGGGACTTTTTCAAGGCGTTTCTCACAATGTGTACCGTTGGTGTTGGTCCTCTTAAAATCATGCCCTTCTTTAATTTTTGCAAGCAGAGCTACTCTCGCGTCAACTGGCCGACGCGTTTGCTAGCTAGATTCTGAATACGCATAATGACCCGCACCCTTGTCTTACCACCTTTTGTAACTTCGGCATAATGGCGACCGTGCCAACAGTAACTTTGCAGCCACATTTACCAACATTTTCCGGCGAAGAAAATGAAGATTGTGAATTGTTCTTGACAAGACTCGATCGCATTTTGTCCGCCTACCCTGATCTTTCCGGCACCCAGAAACTAATTTGGCTTGACTCCCAGTGTCGTAAGGGCCCGCTTGCTCTTATTCAGCGCGAAATCAAACGTCTAGAAACGGACCCAATTCATGCAGCCCTTACTGATGATCAAAAATATGCAGCCGTTCAGGAGTCTCTGCGTGCGTATTATTGCTGTACACTAGACAAGCAAAAATATCGCGACGCCCTGCAACACCGAATAAAGCAAGCTAGTGAATCATATCCTAACTATTTTCAAGAGATCTTAGAATTATGTCATAAGACTTGCATCTATGATGAAAAGGAGAAACTTCGCTATTTACATCGCGGCTTGCCACGCGAAATAGCAGACAGTCTGCGGCCTTCTGAGTATAATTCACCCCAAACGCTGCTTCTTTTGGTGTTGGAAGTTGAAGAAATGCAGCGTGCCACGGCACGCACGCACTCACACACTGCGAGTAGCGGTCACCCTGTGCCGTCCCAGCTCGTGTCCTACGGAGAGGCCGCTTCCATCACAACCTCTGAGACGCCTCCCCTTCCCCCCGTCCCTCCCTCGGTCCCTCCCGATGAGGATAGAATTGAAAAACTAATCTCTAATCTGGAAACGCTAATCAGGCAAAAGCAACCCGCTGTCAATGCAGTTTCCGACGCGCCGCCGCTCCCCAGGTCGTTCTCGGACGACAGCTCATCTGAGGACGAACGCGGATACCAAACGGATAGGGTTATTTACCGCGCCGCTCACCGCGACAGCTCCCGTGCTCGCCACGACCGCCGCCGCGAGCGCAGCCTGAGCCCCCGGACCGACTGTCCGCCCCGCGCGGGCCCACCATGCTGCAATTTCTGTTTGGGCCGACATTTTGACTTGAACTGCCCCGTGGAAAACCATTTGCCACCAAAAAACGAAATAAGCGGGCGACATTTATAGGCTTCGCCTGCTCCTCTGCCTCGGTTTACATTCCCCCTGCTGTAAGGTACCCTTACAACAAGATAAGGACCCTTACTGTGCCCCTCAATGCTAGCATTCTGTTTAACAGCGCCGCTATTAGCTGTTTTGCAGATGTACATTATGCCCGTCGTTTACGAGAGCTAACGATCAGGCATATTTCAACGCATTGGCGGTATTTCCGACAGCAAATATTAAATATTCATGGAATATTCTCCCGCTCTCGGTATATTGATTTCATGTTGCGTGAAAGTTCTTTCGCGAATATCTCGGAAGTCGAAGCACTATCTCACGTCTTTAATTGGCGCATCGAGTTACACTATGAAAATAAAGTTAAAGTATTTTCAGAACCACGTCCTCGGTTCACACTGTACTTGAAGGTACATAATGATGGCAAGAAAGTGTATTTCTTCCCGTTTCACCCTCTCATGCTTGGAAGCAAGTATTCCAAAGCAACACGGCCCAACGCGACCCGCCGCCGGCCCCGCCCGCCCCC